>NW_028327185.1:10000000-10344040 GCF_987537825.1 Furipterus horrens
TTCACCCCGCAGTTCTGGTTCTGAGGGGCATTTCAGAGGGAGGGGCCTGGGGTTCCTTAGTCACGCCAACGAAGAGGAATGGTCACGGCCAGAGACTTTCACCTTAGGGGGACCTGGGGCCGCTCCACTGGGCGGATCGGTTTCCTGTTTCTCTTAGGAAACTGAGTCAGCATTTCCTCTCGCCATCGTAAGACCGCCATCTAGCGGTAGGAAAGCCAACTGCAAGGCTGTGGGTCTCAGCCTTCCGCTCAAACGCAGCCCCATCACGTCCCATCTGCGCGCTGTGTGCCTAGCACTGACCTCTGGGAGCTGATACTCGGGGAAGGGGGTAGAGTGCATGTGTGCATATGTAGCGCATGCTGTCAATCTTGGGTCAAGGCAGTATGTTTACCAAGGTTTTTACTGATTTCTTTATAGACAAGGTGGATGATTAGGGTTGGAGGTGAATATTCTTAGGGAAATTTGTAGCTGAATAAGACTATATCCAGAGAATCCTTGAGTCAGAGGGTGATGCAAGCAGCAGAATTGGGCAAAAATGACCCTGGAGGTCCCTCTAGGTGGTCTGGACCACAAGCCAGCTGGGACCGGGTCCATGCTCTCCTCCGGGGTATGTGGGATTCTCATGGCATTTTCCCTTGAGCGGATGGGACCACAGCATCCCATGGTCCAGTGCTGGCAGTGTGCTTTCCCAAGAAGTTCCTGAGAACAGCTGGGACCCAGGTCCACACCGCCAGGTGCCCAACGGGGCTGTTCTCAGACCTACTCTAAAAGAAGGGAAAGCAGTTGGAGTCCAGGCCCCTCTCTGGGAACACAGGGCCACATGCGAGGTCAGATGTCATACCCTGGCCCCACCCCTCTCTCATGAGGACAGCAGGAGACAGGAAGACCTATACCTTCCCTTTTCTTGCTGACTGTCACTTTATAAGTTTACCTCATTTTATAAGTTTACCTCTTTTTCTAGTAAAGCCCATTCCCTACCCAATCTGTGTTCTACTGTGAAATTCACGCAAGTCCTGGTATGTGACTTTGAAAGGAACTACCTCCCGTGACAATGAGTCAGTTTTAACCAGAAAGAAGGTTTCTTATGAGCTTTACCAGTGATGATGACTGCTGAGTGTTTTGACCCAGACAAAGATTTGGAAGGGACGGGAGGGTAGTTAGAGATAGATGATGTGTGTGTGGCGGAGTCAAACGCTGAAAGATCTCAACAAGTTGAAGGTCTGGGCCCATATCCGCTAAAGAGAAAATACAACAGGCTCAGCTATAAATGCACTCAGGTTAAAAACATGATGAAGTACCAAACGGGGGGGCCTTGCCTTCATAGAGGTTCATGTGAAAAATACCCAAACGTTCAGTAGACCCAAGCTTCTTATAAGCCAATAGTACAAAGTAGTTGACAGTGAAGCTAATTCAGCCTCAGGTGCTGGAAAGAACAGGGGCATTGTTAGTGTCCCCAAGTTCCCCACTGGCTGGCCCGGCTCTGGGACATCCTGCACCATCTGGGAGCCATGTTTGATGAAGGCCAGTGTCACCCTGGTGAAGAAGAGCGAGACCAGTACAGGATCTTCTGAAGAAAGGGTGAAAGAATTAGAGGGCTGTCGCTTGACAAAGGCAAGGTTTTATTATCACAGAATGGCTTTCTCAGAACATTTGAAGGGCTGTTTATTGTCCAATCACTCAATGCAATGTCCATTTTTATATTGAAGGAAAATATTAATTTTTGTCAGTCTGGTTTCGTGAAGCAGAACTAGTACAACTGGCAAAAGTCAAAGGAAAATGATTTTCAGAGCCAAAAAAAGAAAGAAAACAAAACCTTTCAGACAGTTATTGTTCCAAGTATGTGACAAGCTACTTCTCTGAGAAGTGCCCTCCATAGCACTGAGGTCATGGAAACAGAGCCGAGGGCCAGGCCTCACAGTGCAGAATCCTAGCAGGGAGGTCTCAGAGCTGTGCCAAGGGCTTTTGTGGCAGAAACTCTTAGTCACCTAACCAATGTACATTCCACCCCTTATTTTTAAAAAAAATATAGAACCCTGGTTTTATATGGGTGGTAAGGTGCCTAGCTAAAAGCTATGTTTTCCCGCCCCTTGCAGTTAGGTGTGGCCACATATCTAAGTTCAAGACAAAGAATTGTGAATAAAAAGGTTTTATGGGGCTTCTGGGAAGGCTTGTTAAAGAGAATCGATTCTCTGAGAAGTACACCTTCTTGGCCCTTTCTTCTTTCTGCGGCTTGGGGTGTGGTTGCAATGGCTGGCACTTCAGCAGCCATATTGGAGTATGGAGGAGACTCTGCAGGACAGCGGGGCAGGCCTAAAAACCCCCCTGAGAAACTGGCGATGACAGAGCTGATGTTCACTACATACTTATTGGGGGTTTCCTATGCTCCGTGCAGTGTTCTAGGCCCTGGGTGAACCAAACGGAGAGCGGGTGCCCTCCTAGACCTTCAGCTCCTAGGGAGGAAGCCAGGGCTGCTTCCTACATGATCCAAACTCCAGGGGTGTGGGGCATTAACATGGAATGAAAGGGGCCTCTCGAGGGGAACAAAGGGGCCTTTCTGACATTTTAGCAATATGCTTGTAATCTTGATTACATAGATGAGAACATCGGCATTTATAGTTAAGTTATTTTCCAAGGTTACTCAAGGAGTGATCGGATTGGGATTCAGCCCTTGCTGCTGACTCCAGGTTCATGTTCTTAACCATTTATTTCAGCTTGTTCAAGGGCATGAGGAAGGAGAAGGGCAGGGATGGACTCAGAGAAATACGTATAGAAAGAGCCAAGAGAATGCAAAGTTTTAGAAAAGAAAGGGAGGAGAATTATAAGAAAAAGGAGGTGTAAAGAGAAGTTAAAGAGGGTTGAGGATTGATGGCAATCAGTAGGATTTGCAGACTGGCCGTTCTTGACCTTCTTGAGGACACTTTTAGTAGCAACCTTCCTAGCTTACTTCAGTTCTCTCAACTTGAGTCTCTTTTTCTCTCTGTAACAGGTTCATAAAAACCTTTCATTTTTATATGTCTATTACTGAGATTTAGGTTAAAAATAGATTTCAGCAACTGTTTGGTTATATAATTATTCCTGTGACATCAGCAGTACACTCAGTACCAATTTCTTTTGTTGTCAATCTACCAAATGCCACCAAGAATTGCACATTGTGCAGTGGTGGCAGCTGTTTTGCAGACATTTCAGTATAGAACTGAGATGTTTTTGACAAACAATTTCTTGCATTCACATTCCTGGACCTGAAAGGTGTTTGTACACCATATGCTAGTTCTCCTCAACTGTGGAGTAATAAATAACATTGTCAAAATCACTGCTGAGAAGTAGACATGCCCATTTTATTTGTGGCGGGTGGAGAGTACTTTTCTAAAAATGTTTTCTCCTATGAAGTTGTCTTCATAGTTTACAAGAAACCTGCCCTCTTGTTGTCAAGACACTGTGGTAGGTTTTAACCATCCCAGAAACTCTTAAGCTTTGAAAGATATTTCCCCAAATGGTTTGAGTTGGAAAGATGGGATGGAAAGAGAGGCCAGGGAAGTCACAAGGTACATGAGCATCCACCCCTCTCTAACCTCACCACATCTTCCACGGCGACACCCCCTCCCCCAACCATCTCTCTCCCCTCCATGTGCTGCCCCTATCCAATCCAAAACAAGCAAGTTCATGTCCCTGTTCAGCATCGAGGATGAAGGTCTTCGGCAAGGCCTGAATTAATGCCAGGAAGTCTTTTGGGGGAGACAGAGATGGCAGTTATTCTGGGCTGGATGGATAAGGAATAGAGAGGTGTTCGAACCATCCCACGTGCCCAGGAGGTAAAAACAAGCACATGCTGAGAGATGCTCACTTCCCACCGTGGGGGAAGCATTTGGCCAGATCCTTTTACATATACTTAGTTGAGCAGAGAACACTCATGAGAAAATATTGGGGACAGAACTAGATGCATAAAAGGAATAACAGATATGGATTCAGTCTTCTGCGTTCCAGGTACTGAGCTCATAAGTACATCAGCGCACACACTCCGGATTTTCCACATTCGGAGCTATCTGGCAGTTGAGATCATCGGAATTGTTTTCTTCTCTGTGCAGGGGAAATAACAAAGAGGGAAGCTTTCATCATTGTTTAAATACACACATGCACGCCGTTTTCTGGGGCATGTCTTGGGATCATCACAGATTCAAGTCAACGTCTACCTTCCAGTTCTAGGATAAGGCAGCAATCCCAAGGAACTGGGAGGTTTCCTTAGTTTCTTGGGAATCATGAAAGACTAAATTATGTTCGGTATCAATCCATCATTGTTTTTATTTCACACACACAGAGGAAAACCAGATACATTTAAAGAACTCTCAGCCATATCACCCCTCTTGAGAAACAGGTTTACAATAATACGCATACAATTTAGCTCTTTATTATGGTACTTGTCTCCGAGTCTGCTTTGGTTCAGATTCACATGTGTTTTTCTCTTTTCCATTCACTGTGAGCTGTTGGAGTTTAGGAACTGTCTTAATCATTTTTTAAATTCTTCACAGTGCATGACAATCCTTTTGAAATAAAAGAAGCTGAATAGCCAAAATTTTTAAAGTAGATATTTTCACTTTAGACATGTTGAGCAAAGACAGGAAAGCTCTAGATTTCCTGAAATTGACTGGCTGTGACATAGTCTGTGGGTCTGTCATGTGAGGAGCAGGTGAGTTACACGTGTAAAGCACTTCCCCCTGGGTCTGGAACACAGTAAGGACTCCATACATCAGAGAATCATTGTCATTATTAAAATATATGGGAAGTTCATGGAGGAGGGAATTGACGAATGAATACATGATGGTCTATTTCTTGATATCACCTTGGACATGTTACTTAAACTCTCTGATCCTCAGTTTTTAACAATCAGCAACAATCTTTTATTGTGTTTTAAAGACTGAAATCTGATTTTTTTTTCCCCCCATATGTTGAAAGGGCTTACAAATGCAAAGACATTTCAATACCTTGGTTTTTTTTTTTTTGTTTTTTTTTTTTTCTGTTAAAACTCTGGCCTTACTTATGCATTTTCTTGCTGCAAATCCTATAAAATATTTAGTTTCCTAAGCACCGTGAATTTTAATCCTTGTAAAGAAACTTCCATCTGGAAAGGTCAGGCATAATTTATTAACTCCCTCTCCTGTGCACCGAGAGCTATAGCGTTGTATTTCTGACTGGGAACAGAATTGCATTTATAATGGAGACTTGGAAGTAGACAAATCTCTTTCAAGGTGGAGTCAGATGCAGCATTTTGGGCCCACCTGCACCCCAATTTCCGCTTTGCGAGGTCTGAGACATAAGATGATTTCTGCTCTCAGGGGCTTTAGCTGTTCCCTCTCCCTGAAAGTTCTCCTCCAGGAAGTCCGCCATGGCCAACCCTCTCACTTCCTTCAAACTGAAGGGGAGCAGAGGCTGTTACCCCTAAATATGCCTCTTTGGCGTAAGTACTATCTCAAGCTGGTTACTTTTAAGAAAGAGCAGACAAAGGAAAAGCTATGACAACCAAGTAGAAGTTACCCTTTCGTGAGACCCATTTGTAAGGGCGTCTCCAACTCTATACCAGGATGACGAAATCTCAAGAAACTCTTGTCTGGCTTGTGGGACTGTTTGGTGGAGATAGTGGGCTGACTTCTCTACATCTAACCTTTAGACACAGGCTGGCTTCCTGGGCTGCTACCTGTTGATAATGAGTTAGTTCCCTGTGCTGCCTGGTGCACATTTGGGGTCAGAGTTTTATTTTTGTATGTGACCTGGTCATTGTCCATTGTATACGAAGTCTCTTGTGGTTTAGGATTGGCAGAAACAGCAAGGCAAAGTTTTTTTTTTCTTTTTTAATCACCATTCACATTCAATATTATTTGGTATTCATTTCAGGCATACAGCATCATGGTTAGACAATCATATACTTTATAATGTGTTCCCCCCAACATTTCCAGTACCCACCTGGCACCATATATAATTATTACAATATCATTGGCTATAAGGCAGGGATTTTGAAGCAAGAAAATCTTAGGCCATAAACTGTCTATTGATGCTTCCTGTTGAAGAGTTGCCGAGTTCTTTGGGAAGTTCCTGTAATGAATAATCAGGTTATTTGCTTGGGCAAGAGTATCCTGGAATAGCAAAGTTGTGCTCACGAGGGTAATGGAACAGTAAAGTTACGATAATGTAGCCCATACCCCGAGAGGGGCAGGCAGGTAGTTTTTGCTTTCATTTGAATAAAGGAAGGGAAGAGAAGGAACTGAGATTTGACTAGTGGCACAGATGGTCCTCACTTTTAGTCCTTCCTCGCTCCCCTGAGCCATGCATGGTGCTGTGAAAAAAGTGAGAATCTTTCTATTTTATAGGAAATGGAGATTTAGAGTTTAAGTTGTCCCAGGTTGCACCAAAACTGCAGGAAAGGCAGAATTCAAGGCCAGTTCTGCAGAACTCCAGAACGCCATGCTCCTTCTAGAGTACCAAGCCTGACTTCCATATGCTTAAATATGACCCAACTCACCCTTTCTTTGCCGTGCACGTGTGTGGATGTATAATAGGTATTTCTGTATGTGTGTGTTTCTGAGGAAAGATGGGATGTGGGACAGACCTTGGAGGGGCACGAAATAAGTACTTTTTGAGTGTAGGTTTTTTTTCATGCATTTTTTTAGTTTTACTTTTTTAGGGATGAGCCTGGAATTTATACTTGTATCTGCCTTATTTCAAATATTTTCTCTACCAATAGAAGGCCCATTTAGCTACTGAATTACAATAACACATTTCTCCTTAATATATTTTCCCCTACTTTTTCCCCTTAAAAGTAATTAGCAAAGTAGGTAGAGTTAATTTCCAATAGTTAAATGTATGTGGTTCTTGCAAATCACTTCAGATTTTGTGAGTGCCATGCAGTTTTCAAGAATGATGGAGATAAAATTCACAATTTGTAGTCTCCATTGGCATTTTTACTGAGCTGGCACATTCTTTTATCTTTTAAAAACAATTACAATTATAATTAATATTGTTATTAACTTCTCAGTCACAGGAGGGGGGTGCAATGACCCAGCCTGCTGGAAATACAGGCTCCAGGAGGGTCTCCAGGCTGCCGTCATCTGGGCCGAGGGCAGGGAAGCCTCAGGAATGACTGTGTCTTTGGTGGGAGCCCTAGCAAAGGGAGCGCCCCACTAGAGCCCACACTTGGGGTCATTTTCTTCTCTTCTGTACTGATGGGTTACCAGCTACACTGGTTGCGCTCAGACCCTGCTGCACATTGGAATCACGTGGGGGGCTTTCGAGGCTCCTGATGCCCAGGCAGTACCCCAGACCAATGAAATCAGAAGTTCTGGGGGTGGGGGTGGGGGAGGCACATGTATCTTCTAAAACTTCCCAGAGGATTCCAACTTGCACTCAAGTTGGAGAGTGAGTGAATGTTAGTACAATGCAGGTAGGGTTCGCAAACACCTCAAGAATCTCCAAGAGCAGCTCCAGATAGAGTCCAGGACAAGGTGGGTGGGTGGGGGGCAACGCTGGTGGTCCTGGGCCACAGGGTGTCAGGCGCTGGTCCCTGTCCCGCCTCTGGGCAGGTCAGGCTGGCTGTGCTGGGATGTGATGATGCATATGTGCCAGACAAGCGATGGCTATAGAGTCCTTGACAGACACTTTGGACACCCCCCTCTGGGGCCTTTCCTGGACCAGCTGCTTTGTAGCTCCGCAGAAGCGGACGTGGTCTTGCCTTTGCATAACCTGTGTGTCAGGTTGGGGAGACCCTGCTACTGACTTGGCTCTGAGACCCTGTTGGGGGAGGGGAACAGCTCAAAGCTGAAGGTTCACGTTTTTGTCCTTAGAAGCAGGACACAACCACACGGCTTGAAAGGCAGCTTTTTTTTAAACCCTCACCCACGAACATGTTTATTGATTTTAGAGAGAGGGGAAGAGAGGGAGAGAGAGAGGGAAAGAAATAGCCATGTGAGAGAGAACTATGAATCGATTGTCTCTTGCACATGCCCTGACCGGGGACCGAATGTGCAACCTAGGCATGTGCCCTGACCGGGGATTGAACCCGCGACCTTTTGGTTCACAGGACCACACTCCAACCAACTGAACCACACTGGCCAGGGCAGGAAGCTCTGTAATAGAAGCTACACACTTCTTCAGTAGGCACATATCCCCATGAGACCAAGCCATACCGGCCTCCCCTGAGGACTGAGGAGCATTGGGCAGCCCCAGACACAGAGACATGGTGGGCAGAGCTAGTTGGCGTAGCCAGGACTTAGAGATTTCCTCTGTTATTATAATTTATGAGGAAGATTACTATGGACAACCTGGATTTTTAAAGGATAATAAAATCAGACATAAAAAAAATTTTTTTTTCAGCGCTTCAGTGGAGGCTGCAAAAGCTAACGAACAAAATAGTGGCTAAAAATATATTCCATATTCTAAGATACTTTCTAATTGCTCAGTCTGTATGATGAAGGACCATTCAATCCAGGGTGGGACAATACTTTTGTAAAATACAAGGTCACGTTCTTGAACTCTGTGACAATGTCAGCTTGCCCGAAACGGTTCTCACAAGTACGGGTTTCTGATAACTTTAAAAATCATACTGGGTAAAAAATTTCAGAACTCTAATGAATGAAAAAAATGATGAATTAAAAGAAACTGAATTAATTACATTGGACTATATGAACTAATGAGGATGATTAAAATTTTATGACTTTTTGTTTGACACATTTTTGGTTCTTTAATGTTTTAGGTGTTTTTTTTTTTTTTTCAAATTTAAAGAACACATTTTTTTTTTTCTTGTAAGCTGTCTAAAACAGCAATTTGGGAAACGATACTTTTGTACAGAATTGAAAATTTTATCTTTTTCTCTCTTGGTGGTCCCTCCAGAATTCAGAAACTCTTATAGCTTATTCCTATTTTCATGGAAATGTAGTTATTAGCATAAGTTCCATAAGAATCTGTTCTCCTTGTAACAGGGCACAGTCAGAAACATTGGCTATAGTACCAACACTGTGACTGGGATGCCATATTTGAGACTGGCGTGCCCAGAATCAGATAGGACGCAGACAGTTTTAAAGAACTAAGGTAGACTTTATGAAGCTAATTCTGCTGCCTTTGCAAAACCGGCCTGGTGTCCTGCTTGCAGGGTTCCTAGCCCTAAAGTTGAGGAAGGAAAGCGAGCCACTTCCTGGCAGGGCCAGGTACCTCCGAGTGTTTTGGAGACCTCAAAAAGAGATGCATCACCCAGATCTGTAGGGATTGCAGGCAATGTCTGATGCCAAGTCCTTGTTGGCTTCCGAGCCTTGAGAGGCTTTTAAAATTCCAATGTGAGATTCCTTGTTAAAAGTCCCAGCAAAGCAGACTTAAGAAGGGCCTTTATGATTCATCGCTCTTTCTGCCGAACCCCTGTAAATAATCAGGCCAAGTTTAATGAGACTAGACTTCTTTTGCAAACAAATTAGTCTGACTGTGATTATCTTTGGCAGAAGAAATAGGAGCGACTCCAGAGAGAAAAGTTGTTTCAGTAGAAAAACCATAGCATGCGCTGTGGCTCTCAGGTTCCAGTCCTGCTCCTTTTCCTTAAGGTTTCGTTGGCTGCCTGTATTTTTCTAGGTTCCTCACACACATAGCTGCAACTCTCCAAACTAACGTTTCTGATTCCTCCCATTTTTCTGATTTGGAATCACTTAGAATAAAAACTGCCTTTTTCCCCAAACTCTGAAGTTTTCCCCCAAAACTTCAGAGAAATGACCACAACAGCCCACGGATGGGCAGCCTCTGCACCTGCTGTCTGGGCTACTCAGGAGGGTTGCTGGGGCACCTGACGGCATCTCCAGAGACATTCTAACGGAGAAGATGCTGTGAGACCGACATCCAGAAAGATTCTCAACGGGCTGCCCTCTGCACTCAGGAGCACCATATAGTCTGCTCCAATCACCAGCTTCTGTTCTTCTTTTGTTTCCATGGCAAAGCTTCCTATTCTATACCTGAGTGTCCACATCAAGTAGAGGTTTAAGTTTGGTGAGAACCCACCGGCTACACCACCTCCTGAAATGCGACACAGCTGTTGAACTGAACTGGCCTCTCTCGTCTCAAGAGGAGAGACCGGGTCCATGAGACAGGAAGTCCTCTAGCAGCTCTGCTTCTGGATGGTGAAACCCCTTTGGGCAGGTTCCAAGGCCGGGAAGGAAGGGCGGCAGAATACGCCGCCCCAAAACATGCCTTGTTGGCGTAAGGAGTGTTTTAAGCTGATGCTTCAGAGAAACAGCAGCCATGGGAGCAGCTCTGAAAACGAAGTAGAAGTTACCCTGTGGTAGGGGAAATTTACAATAATAAAGGAAACCTCGATGTGTAAGGGCGTCTCCCTCTCTGTACCAGAAAAGGAAAGAAGACCAAGTCACAAAATAATCCTAGAAATAAAGAAGGCACTGATGAAGGAACAGCAAACCTTATTCTTGTTTACTCCACATTTCCTCGCCATCCCCCACCCCCACCCCTGGAAGTGGTCTCCCCCACAGCCTTTCTTTCTTTGGTTGAGCTGCAGCTGCTACTGAACTGGAATTCTAAGCCATCTCTTTGAGAGTCACTCAGTTTTCCTGGCGGGTCTCTTATGAATACATGAGGTGTACACGTTACTAAACTTGTTTGTTTTTCTCTTGTTAATTGGTCTTTTGTTCCAGGAGCCGCAGCAGGGTGAAAGGAAATTTGTTTTTGTTTTTTTTCCTCCCTTCCATAAGAATCTCTAGTCCTGTCTACTTTTCCCTTCTCTTTCTGGGCTGCAGAATAGCCAGAATTCAGACTAACTTCCAATGTCCTCCAGTCTCTGTTTGCAAATTCTTTGATTTCCTAGCAATCCCTAATTACAAACCCATAAGACATCTCTGCATTTTATGACAACATCCCTGAGTACTTACTTTCTATTGCACTTTGTAAAAAAAAAATTCTATGTGCATAGGAGTCCTTTCCATATTAATTTTTTGGTCTCCCCATGTCTTCTCTGTTGTGAAGGTAGGTAACTGGCCTAACTCATTGTCATTTGTTTCATTTCTCTTTAAAACTGCAAAGAATTCTCAGCGCGTGACTCCATCCAAACTTCTGCCCTAAGACACGTGACATGGTTCCTAGCAGCCTAGGATAAATGTCACTGAGACAACCAGCCTTTTTGACTTCTTGTCTGGAAAAGCTCAGGACTGCAGAGAACTTACTGTTTATTCTAGTCAATACCTGACAATAGGCCCCTGACCTCCCTGTCACAGAGTGATAGAGCACTTACTAAACAGGGCTTACAATGGGGAGTCCATCTCTGTCCATTTGAAGTGTGTGTGTGTATCTCTTTTAACTCAGGAGTGTCTTTCTCAGGGACCCGAAAGCCATCGGGAAACATAGGGCCTCTGTTTCCCATGTCCGTGGGAGGCTAGATCATTGCCAACTGGTATACCACGTTCGTAGTGATCTATCCTCTGTAATTTTTCACTTCTCCTCCGACTTAAACCTCCACTTTCTCTCTCTCTCTTACTCCCTCCTTCTCTCTTGAAAACTCCAGTCCTCCTTCAGGACTCAGTCCTCCTTCAGGGAGCTCAGTTCTTGCCCCCACGGTCGTAGTTGCTGAATAAATCTGTTTGCGCCACTTGGACTAATGTCCAGCTTTGTTTATCTTTGACACCCCTAGCGTTGGCTGTGTTCAATAAATATTTGACCACTCTATTAGCAAGACCAGTTTGGACTCTCGAGGGTGGGCGTCTGGGCAGCACGCATGCATTCATACACTCGTTCATTTATTTATTAATCATGTCCCAGGCCCTGTAGCATGTGATGGCTCTTACGGAGCCACGTGACTTACAGAGGGGAAGACGCAAGACTTCAGAAACCACCTTCTCTCACTGTGGGCACTCTGTCCAGACATTTTGTGTATGGAGGGATTGGTACAAATTGACCAGGCTGAGATTTAATTGCAAGGGTATTTTATGGCATCAGAAAATTTAATATGTTCTTTAAACTCTGAGGAAGGGTTGTCAAATCTCATTTTTAATGATTTCATGAAACAGACAAGTGAGAAACAGTATTTTTTGCATCTGCTTTCTAGGTTTACAGTTTCCAAAAATTGAGGGGGTGGGGTTAGTATCTGCTGTTTAATGTTGTGTCGAACACAGACTTCAGAGAATCCCATTTTAACCTTGTAGAACGAGTTGCAGGTGTTTTCCTTATTTCTTAGCCTAAATATCAAATTATGAGAATCTCGTGCCAATACCACATGAGATGCTGATTATCTCCATTTGATTCCCTAATTACTCATATGTTGTCTCTCCCTTCTTTTCTCGCCTAAAGCTTATATTTACATAAAAAATATCTAAGGATAACACCTTACCGTCAAAGTGGCTGGTTCCCTGACCATTTAAATTGCAAGCTATAATAGAGAGGCCTAATGACAGACATCTCAGTGATCCTGGAACACAGGCTTTGGCACTATCATGAAAGTCATGTCATTATGTAGCTGTCAAATTCAAATGTCTCAGTGACCGCCTATGACAAGCTTCCGCTTCCACACCTTCTGTCTCCCCCAACCCCCACCGACTTTTGTAACCCCTTCCGGTTAAGGACAAGAGATAGAAGAATTATACTAAACTCTGAGCAGTTCCCCAACTGAACTGTGCCATCTGGATCCCCTGAGGAGTTCACACACACACACACACACACACACACACACGCACACACACTCACACATGTGCTCACACGCATGCACACACACACACGCGGACACACACACAGAGACAAATTCTATACATTCAAGATGGGGCTCAGGAATTTGTATGTTCACAGCTTTCCGGGTGCTTTTGATTGGAAAGCAATGGTCTGTGAAACAGTCAAGCAAATTATAGAGCAACTGTTTCCTTACAATACACAAATAATATTCCAGAATTCAAGGGTCCTGAAAAGATAAGGTAGCCTTCCTTTTCCAGTTGGACTAATGCCGCTACTGTTCTTCCCTCCCAAAGGCCATCTTAGGGTACAAATCCCTCTCTACACCCGCTGAGTGCTACTCCACCATCACCAACGACGACACTGGGAGACAGGAACAGAGTGTAAAAAAAAGACACCATCCTCTCAGTAGAAAAAAGTCAACCTTTTAGCAAGTTTTTATGTTTGATTTTACTTTTTTTTTGTTTTGTTTTGGTTCTCCTAAAATAAACTAAGTCAAGGATTAGATGCAAGTGAGGGAGTGGGGAAATCAAGACAGGGAAGGGAGAAAAGCCAGTTAAGGGGTGTGTCATGGTGCAGGGGGCCTTACTGTAGCCCAAGGAGGTTGAAGAGGGCGTAGTTCTTAGAATGCTAATCGGTATGCAAGGCAGTAAATTGATAGCTCTGTTGACTAGGACAGGTTCCAAGTCCTATGGATTACGTGAAGTTGGGCTTCCAGATTCTTCCACCTTCCTTTTCTGTATTCTCCCACGTGGTATCCTGGGTCCTCACAGCTCCTTCCCTGAGGAAAGCAGTGCCCCGGACCCCAAGATTATGGATCTTGATTTTTCACAACCACTCCACTCACACACAGGCCTGCACCGTAATCAAAATCACTTAGCTGCCAGGGAGGATTGAAATCAGATAAGCTAATGCATAATTCAAGTTTAATCATATATGTCCTTTGAAAATCCACTTCTGATTTAATTACAGGGAAAGAGAGTCAAAGTAAAAATTCACAGTAAGTTAGGGACTTGGGTTGTGAAAGTTGTCAGAAGCCAGAAGATTACTCTGTTATTCTACGCAATTAGATGCAAATTAGCGGCCCTAGTTCAAAGAACAGAAAATTAAGCAGCATAAATGAATCAGGTGGAGAGGAAATTACCTCTAATTGGAAATAGACTAGTGTTGGATTTTTCACAAATTCAAGTCACATAGATTCCTGCCTAACTCTTTCTAGTGGGATGTCAAACTGATTATTTTAGGGAAAACAAAGCACAGATAGGAGAGCAGAAACCATCTGAATCAGCAAATCTCTAAGGCAAGGCGACCATAATGATTCTTTTTCCAAGTCTACTTTTTTTTTTTTTTTTTTTGGTTATTTTGCATTCGAATACACTTCCTGTCTGTGTACTGCCAAGAAAGAGTTACACCCCCAGTGGGACTAAATGGGTAAATGAGTTGTGTGGGAAGAACCCCAAATCCAGGTGAAGCTGAGCATACCGTGAGCCCTAACTATTTCACCCAGCAGGAAAACAATGCAGAAGTTGCCAAACTGGTGACAGAGAGAAGCCCCATGATGTACTTTGACAACCTTGCAATGACTCCCAGGGCTTAGTTCACCAAAATGTTTCTCCTGACTTCACCTCCAACTCTGGAAGGTCCGTGGTTGAGCAGGTCAGTCTGGAAACTGTCCATGAACTCAGTTCAGAGTAGATTCTGCCTAGTGACTTGAGAGGGACAACCCCTCTACACTAATTCAAACTTTGGGGACATTCTGGACCTGGGTGAATTCTGTGGGGGTGAATTCTGTGAGGGTGAGCAGCAGCATGTTACCAGACAAGAGTCTGAGGAAACTCATTATTTGGGTAACACTGGCTTTTAATAATATGGCTCATGCCTCTTATTTCCATAGCTGCCTTAGAGAAGCCATTAGGTTTCTCACTAGATGGATACTGTTTTATAACTTGGTTTACATTTAGGAATTTAAGGTTCTTGATTAAGGTTAATGTCTTTCCGAATCCAAATTATTGCCTATTTCTACTGACTATGCTAGTCATGTTATATGCTTAGAAAATATTGCTTTGGATGGTTATGTTAATTGCTATAATTTTCTTCTGTCCTTTTGAGTGAATTTCTTCTTCGAGAAAACAAACCACTACCAATCACTATTACGCATTGCAGTTTTGCAGTAGATTACAGTATATTGCACTAAAGTATTTCACTTATAACATAGAATGGAGAAAATAATCAACATTTACTACCATACTAAAATAGCTTAATGTGCATTGTGTTTTGTAAACATCACACTTAAAACAAGTAGCAATGATGAATGAATTTTGTTTGTTTGCAAATACAATCAATTCTATTCATCTATATGTTTTTCAGTCTGCATAGAACACATTGTCCCTTTTGTGACAGTTTGATACACCTAAATATTATTATCCTGGCCTTTATTTTAAATTAAACATGCTAAACAAATATTTATGGTGTGGCTACAATTGCTAGGTATTGCAGGAGGCACAGAAAATAGACAGGATTTTTGTCCTTAAATATTTAGATTTATAAGGAGATATAAAGATTTAGGTTCGAGGGTCATTTTCTACATGTTTCCACAAATGTTATTTGTACCACCCAATAAATAATCTTTTAAGTTAGAGAAACTACTTTAGGTGGATAATTAGGGTATATTATAAGGTAGATACAAAACTGAGACATCACTATTTTTCAAGGTGTGGGTTTCACGGTTAGCTTGACTAATCAGAAAAAATGACTTTCATATTTTAATGTCAGTCTGCCTCCCTCTAGCTCCCATGCATAAGCTGTAGTTATATGCATCAAAGAATAAATCTATTTCCACTTCCTCAGGATACTCGAGAGTTAGCTCTACGGTCAGTCAAATCATATTATTAACTCGATGAAATCACAATTGACTACAAACATTAAAATTTTTCATGATTACCATTGCTAAACACATCTAATCACTTATATTTTGGCAAAGTTAGCTTTTTCAACCCAAATATATTTTACATACATACACTCCTGTGAAGTTGGATCATGGTAGACTTGAGCCGTTGTTCCAGCTCACTCTCTTGGATCCTGGCTCCGTCACATTATGGAAATCCATTCCACTTTTGGGTCACATGCACCTGAATCAGCAATGCTGTAGATGTCAAAGTCTAAGTCTTTAAATTAAACTTGGGATGCGCCTGGGCCAAGGAGAGCCTGGCAACGTGATGTTAGAGACCCCTTCCCACTAGTTACAAACCCACCTAACCATAGTATCACCACTGTGTTCATAGAATACCATGAGAACCTTTATAGAATGTCTTGCTAAAAATCAAAATAATGCCCTGTGAATGATTTTCTCTTTACCCGCTTACACATTTTACATTTGAATGTGCTATTATTTGCAATTACTTCTATATGAAGTTGATTTATAAAATTGAAGTCTTTTATACATATTCTAGAAATCCAGCTGTCTAGTAAGCTTGCCAACAAAGAAAAAGTCAACGAATTTCTAGAAGTTCACTTTGGTTACAGAATTAAAATATCTAGTAGTTCTCTTCAAGTAGAAAAGGAGTAATGTTTTTGATTGACAGTTCTGCCTCTCAGGGGCTACACTGTGGTTGATAGAATGAAGACCCCCTTGGCGCTGAAGCACCGGCTGGACGCTAAGACGTGCTCCTGAGTATAACGAGGGGGATGCTTCAGGGAGCCAAACCTGTCAGTAGACTTTACTCCAAATTTGGATTTACGTAATTAATATTTTTTATCAAAATCAAAGGCCAGTCATCACCCGCATTTTAAAAAATTTAAATTAGAATGAACTAAGAATAGATTAGTCAGTTAAAAGGATATTTATAGGTATCCATCAGGTTGTTAGCAATGTGGGGGTATTTAGGTAACCTAAAATAACTGAATTTTAGAAGACTTTCTTTTAAAGTGGCAAACGAGCCAGAAGTAAGTGTGTAAAGGAGCAGAGCAATACTTTTAACTTTTAAGCTCATGATTTGAAGGTTACTTCCTTTGGGGAAATAATTTTAATAATAATTTTAATTTAGGAAAGTTAAATGAAAATTATGTGGAAGAAAGAATAGTACATGTAACAATGTAAAATTGCTCTCATTTAACAGTGGAAAAGAAAAACCAGATGACCTTCAAGACCTTTTTCAGCTCTAAAAATGTAGATTTGCCCTGGCAGGTTAACTCAGTAGAGTATTGTCCCATACACCAAGGTTGCAGGTTCAATCCCCAGTCAGGGCACATACAAGAATCAACCAGTGAATGAATAAATGGAAAAACAAATCTCTCTCTCTCTCTCTCTCTCTCTCTCTCTCTCTCTCTCTCTCTCTCTCTCTCTCTCTCTCTCTCTCTCTCTCCCTCTCTCTCTCTCTCTCTCTCTCTTACCCTCTCTAAAATCTAAAAAAAAAAAAAAATCAATGAAAAGAGACTGCTGAATTACAACCTAAACTTACAGTTGAACAGAGGACACTCATAAAAAAAACATTGAGCACAGAACTCGAACAAAAAGAATAATAGACCATGTATTCAGTCTTCTACATTCCAGGTACTGTGGAGCAATTTTGGGAACATTTTATTCTACCTTTTTCATCATCGCTACCTTCATGTTCTAGGTATTTTCCTGTAAGCATTTTCAGGATAAATATCTTGGCCACAAACATTTTCATGGCAGAACTAATTGGCGGTAAGGCCATTTTGCCATACAAGGTAAAAGGACGGGCTGACAATCTGGTTTCACGTCATTTCTCCATTGACAAAGTTCTCATAGTGCTCCTATTTTTATGTTATATACATCTCAGCCCTTGCAGTGACCTATACAGTGATGAGTATATGCGGTGGTCTGAAAATAGTGGATGATAACTATGTATTCGGACTTGAAAGAAAACATGGTGATCGTACTCTCTGGGCCAGGTTGCATACTATACCAGAAAATGATCGCGTGTCAGTCTGCAGATCCTTCAGTGATATTGTATGTACTACACACAGTAACATGTCCTATAGAGCTTTGAAATGTCTCTCAATGGACAGGTGACAATATGCAAATAAGGATCAATCAGTAAAAAAAAAAAAAAAAGTAGAACACCATGAACAAAAGACTTGCAAGGATGTTCGGCAAAAGAGCCTTAAGGTAAATCAGTTCTGCAGTGGAAATGCTTGCAGCCGAGATGGTTACTAAGATGTCCGAGGTGAAAATACCGGGTATGTACTCTCGCACCCTGCAAGTCTGTGCCTTCCCCACAGGTACTGTGCCTGGTCTGAAGGCCATTGCTTTGCCTACTGCCGAAACAGTAGTGATGGAGCAAGGTTTGTGGGTAGAATCCACAGGACTTGGTGATATATTGAATTGGGGAGGGTAAGGAAGGGAGAGGGAGGGCCCGAGGAAGATGCCATAGCACAAGTGAAGATGGCCTCCTTGTCTGCCTCTTTGGTTAATCTCGTTTTGTTTTAAGACAGTTTTGTTGACTGACATTTCATTGCGTTAGGACTCTTAACTTTTTGGCTAATTTTATCACATAGAGATGATTATTGTTACATAAGGTAACATAATTTCCAAAATAATATCCCCTTTTGAAGTGGTATCTTTCCTCACCCCCAATACTCAAACCCTCTTAACAAACTGCTTCCCAAAGACTCAAATTCATACTCAGATTTTACTGTGAGATGATGTATGATTTATATCCAAGCTCATTACTACTTGAAGTTCTTTTAAAATTAAATAGTCTTAGCTACAGTAGACAAATCTCTATATTGTTTGTCTTCTGTGGCCCCTACCAAGAAACACAAGGAAAGGGATCCGTCTAAAATGTGTCCCGCTCCATGCCTGGCACATAAGTGCTTAATAACTGAGTGAGTGAAAAACAGGTCATTCACTTAATTAAATTTTTATAAGACATTTAAAGAAAAAAGAGGTGTTTTCACATACACACAGACACACACACATTTCTATATATTTAATTGTTTCTCAGATTTCCTATATCTCTTAGACCCATTTTATTAAATTTCCATATATACACTTTTGCTAATCACTGAGGCTCTTAAGTACTAAGTTTATGACCACAGGTATGAAAATTTTACACGGTACGTCACTCCTTTCAAGGGTTCCCGGAGTCACCTGTTCTGCAAAGTCCCTCGTTCTCCTGCCTCTAGGCCACGCCTGGGTAGGCAGGTAGGTGGTAGATAGGGGAGCCTGGGGTCTTTAACTTGTGCGCACATCTGATCTGCCCTTAGTGCTTATTTCTGAGCCATACTGTGCGCCCCTCGCCCCTTCAGTGTCACAACGCCCTTGGGGGCTGTGGCGTCGCGGGCGTGGGAATGTGAAAGAGACGCCCCCCCACGCCTCAATTTCAGGCTGGACCCTCGCCCCGCCCCACGCCCCCAGCATCCTTAGCACCGGCTTGGGACCCATCCCCACCCCCACCCCCACCCCCATCCCGGCCGCCCCCCACCCCCATCCCGGCCGCCCCTGCGGCAGCGCGGGCCCTGGGCGTTGCTGGCCGTGGGCAGGGCAGCCCGGGTTGGCTGGGCTGTTAGTGGCAGGAGGGGTTGCTGCCCCGCTGTCCCTCTGGGTCGCTCCTCCGCTGCCCCTCTGGGTGGTCTTCGCCTGGATCTCTCCAGCGCGTGCAGGTCAGACCCTCCTCACTGGGCCCCAAGAAAGGCCAAGGCTGTCGTCTGGCCACACACAGCGCTGCAGGTAAGGGCGGCAGGGACCCGCGTTGACACCTGCCCTTCGAGGCTGTCTGCCGCGCCCCGGGGGCGAGGGCCCTGGAGGGACAGGGCCTGGTGCTGGTCTGGGGGCTGAGCACCTTGTCATTTCCCCAGCTCAAGTCGGGGGTGCCCCTGAGCCCCACCCGCAGTAATCAGGCAGCGGGGATTTGTGGAGCGCCCGCCAGGTTTCAGGCGTGACGCAGACAAGTGGCCCTACCCTGCAGGGGCTTCCCTTCCTGGTGTGGGGGTAGCTCTTTTTCTTAATTGACTTTATTGGGGTGACATAAAATTATATAGGTTCTATAATACATCATCTGTATATTGTGCATTCACCACCGCAAGCCAAATCTCCTCTTTATCCATGCAAGTGAGCGCTCTTCTAGATTAATGAGAGTTTGGGGTGCGTGTGTGTATCCCCAATCATTGGTGAGTAATGAGCTCTTTGAAAAACTGTGCCACCATTTATTATGTAGTATGTACATACCCATGTATGTATACACAACCCAAATGTAGACGAGTATATGTGATTTAATGTAGATAGATATAACTTCTAGTAAGTTAACGTATAGGATTACATCCATAACATTCATAGGTAATTGTACCTGCATTCATGGGATAAACTATCAATATATCTCATATATATATATATATATATATATATATATATATATATATATATATGTGTGTGTGTGTGTGTGTGTGTGTGTGTGTGTGCGTGTATGTGTGTATATCAATACTCATTGTTGGATTTAAGTTGCTAATATTTAGTATATTTTCATTTATGTGCATAAGTGTTATTGTCTATACATTTTTTGGTGCCAGTGTTCTTGTCTGACTTGGGAATCATTGCTAGTTTAGTTTCAAGAAATGAGTTCAGTAGCTTTGTGTCTTTATTTCTGGAAGAGTTCGTATAGGGTTTTCTGTTCCTGTCATGTCTGATCACGCGCACCTGTAAAGCTCTTGGCGTGGTGTCTTTTACTTCATGGGGGTAAGGGAGGGTCTTTTGAGTAGTGGTTTGTTTGTTTTTCTTCATCAGCTTTTAGTTTTATTGATTTTGATTATGGTTTTCTATTATGTTAATTTCTCCTCCTATGAGCGTGTTCATTTTCTAGCTCCTCTAATGAACAACTTATTTTTTCCAGTCTTTAAAATGCTAAATGTGTTTAATACTCTTCTAAATTTTGACTAAGAACTGCTGTAACTCCAACCAAGTTTGACTATGTGAGATTTTGATTGTTGAATAGTTCTAAGGAGTCATTTCCATTTTCATTTTCTTTTTAATCCATAGCTGTTTTCACTTAATCATATATTTAAATAAGTTTAATGCTCTTACTATTATTTTCTTTACAAGCATATGTTTTGGATTTATTTTCACATACTTTTTACAAGAAGGCCTTGTGGATGATACCTTTTCTGAATGTTGCATATTTGAAAATGTTATCTTCATAGTTACACGGAACTTGGCTCTGCATAAAATTCTTAAGCCGCTCATTTTTGATTAAGAGCAAGGCTGAGCCTCTTCTCTTAGGTCTATTGGATGTTTGATGGTAGTGGTGCTGTCACGAAATAGGAGCCATTCCAAAGTTGAAGCAGATGTTGGAAGTGAGAGAGACTATTGTAGGGGCTGGCGAATGATAGGCCAGGGTCCAATCTGGCCTCCCACCTGTGTTTGTAATGGTCCACAGCTGAGTGGTTTTTCCAAAGGAATTTGATCACTGCTAATACTGACTTGGAATCCCGATTAAGTGATGTTATCTCCCTCAAAGGCATTGTTTTTCTCATTAATAGGCCTGTAGTTTTAAAAATTGTACTCAATTTTCATTATTGTATATTGAATTTCTTCAGTAAAACATTTGTGGAAATATGTTTTCTCTTTTGTTATATGAATACACGTAACATTTTTGATTTTTGCCTTCTTGCCCACAAGCCTAAAATGTCTACTCTTTGGTCTTTTTCTTCATAGAAATTCTGCTGACCTCTACTCTACTGCAGATCCAGAATGGATTTAATTAAGGGATGCTTCTTAATCCATTAGGATTCCTCCTTAGTATCCGTTTCTTCATCTTCTCTTGAGTGTGGGCCCCAAAGTTCTATCCTTCAGATTTCCGCTGCAGTGACTGATCCTTCTATGGCCATTCCTGGTACTTGTCTGGGTCCTGACTGGACTCCTTGGGACTCCTTCTGCACCCTGAGTCTCCTCACTGGGTAGACTGTCCTACACTGATACTGTAGTTGTCTGCGTCGTATCTGATACAGAAATTTCTATCACTTCTATTCTAGTAAGAACCACTTTTGCCCTGGCCTATTTCAGTCTGTCTTATGTGATTTGCCTGAAGCTTGCTCCCGTGCCAGTTGAAGCTATTTCTACAGTGTCTTGCATTGATTCTAGCCTAGCACCTTGGCTTATAGAGTTTACTTCCATGCAGTGTGTCATCTGTATTTGGAGACTTTCTGTATCTTGTTAGAGTTCCCTCCCTAATCAGAAAGAGACCTTCTCTTTTTCATATTTCAAAACCCACCCCCTTTTGTTCTGTTCTGTTCTATCTGGTGGACGCCGCAAGTGTACGGATGTGGCCTTTTAGTACTTAATGGTGAAAGAGTTCCGCAGCCCAGGCTGCCCGTTCTGTTGACTTCCCTCAGTCCTGTTTTGAAAAATAATTGATTTGAGAGAAGGGAGAGAGAGAGGGAGGAAGGGTAGGCAGAGAGAGAGAGAAACATCTATTTGTTGTTCCACTTATTCATGCATTCACTGGTTGATTCCTGTAAGTGCCCTGACCTGGGAATCAAACCTGCAACCTTGGCGTATGGGGATGATGTTCTAACCAACTGAGCTACCTGGCCAGGGTCCTAAGTTCTTTCTGATAATTTTCGCTGAGGAGATGATCTTAAAATTTATTATCTTCAGTCAGGTAAATTAGAGTTGTATTTATGTAAACTCATCACTGTAAGAAGGAAAACATTACCCGGGAGAGGCAGTTAGGCTGCACCAAGACTTCCCTGAGAGGCATCACTAGCACAGTGATGGGTCTAAAGATTCTCTTACACCTAAGACACACCCGAAGGTACTAGGGGTGTTAAGCCTACCAAGAAGTTGGGGACTGTATGTGTAGTTTTGAATACCAATAGTCATAGCTGTGAAATCACCTTTTATATTTAAAAATGTTTTTTACAGCCCAGTGCTTTGTAGTTTTATTCAGGAAAAAAAAAATATGGCAACATATATTCCCATTGATTGGACAAAAATAAATCAAGACGTGAACAAGGAGAGGAGCAACACAAAACCAAGGTAAAATGCGAAGTAATAAAGTTTCAATAATATATGGCCAGTGGTAAGTCAGTCTGACAATGGAAACTGTCCTGTGAGGGCTGGCGAGAGCTCCGAAGTATAGAAAACCTTGCTTTCTTGGGGAGAGGGACCTAACGAGAGGCGCAAATCAGCACTGGCTGCTGGCTGCTCCCCCCAGACCAACCTTGGGTCTGTGAAAAAAGTGAGAAAGGGGTGACAGGTATGAGACATGAACCCGCCACTGAGAAATCCCAGGAACGCAAAAGGTGGCAGAAAACGGTGGCTCCGAGCAGACGGAGAAATTAGAAATCAGTCACAAGAGGTTCAGTAGGAAACCCCCATACATTTGGGGCTGAAACAATATCTGAAAAACAAATACACACTTTTATGAATAACTCCTGGGTGAAGGGAGGACCCCTAAAGGGAATTAGGAAAAGACTTGGAACTGAATATATAGTAAAAGAAAGAAAAAAGGAAGGATCTTTATCTACTGCATTAACCATGTCACACATATGAAAACTGCGTAATTTAGCTATTTTGGTGTTTAGAGAGAAATTTATAGTCATAAAAACTTATATGAAAACAAGAAAGCCTGAGAAATTAATGAGCTAACAAACTGCTTTGAGGAATTAGGGGGGACAAACTGAACAGAATAAACGCAAAGAAAGTTGAAGGAAGTAGATAAAGATCAGAAATCAACAAAATAGATATCAAAAATAAAATAGAGAAAAGCAGCAAAGGCAACAGTTGTCAATAAAATTGACAAACCGATGATATTAACAACACTGACCAAGCAGAGGGAAACAGGGAGAAATCCAGACACAGCGAGGAAGCACCACGGACACGGAGCTGTCTTCACATGTCACCTCCTAACACACAAGCCCAAGGGACTGTGGTTTGAACAGTGGACTGTGGACTCATGCCACGCATGGCCCAGTGACCAGTACTGGGTCGGAAAAGGAGATAAATACAATAAACCTGCAATTAAAAAGATAAGAGAAAATGAACCATTTCATGGCAATAAGGAGGGTAAGACAGGAGCATTGAATTTAAGAAAACTGTATTCTGCCCTTACTCTGCCACTCACTTAACTGAATAATTTTTCTTCATCTTTTAAAACTAGATGAGGATTCTTAAGTCCCTTCCAGCTTTAAAATGTTAATGATACTATCACTTAGGCCTATTTAGCACTTAAATAGACTCCTCATGTTTTCAGATCTTCTTATCAAAGTGCCTATCAAAAACTGCTTGAAAGGATAGGTATTGTAAAGTACAGAATAAAGATGTAAACTTTGAAGTTATAGAGAATGTTAGCCATAGCGTGTTCTTTCCTGTGTTATATTAGACTTGTAAAACATGAAAAGCAAAATTACAGATGTGTGACACCATCAGAGAATCAACCAACTCACACGCCGGGAATGGAAACATTGAAATACAGAACCTTTGCTGCACCCCTGGAGGCAGAAAAAAGAGAAGTTTACGAAGATGATTACTATCCAGGCATGTTGATTTGTCTTTTCTTTTAGAGAAATGAAAAGGAGTTTCATAGCATTCAGTCAAGGTAACAAGTGAAATGTATTGGAACACTAGTCTACTTTTATTTTTATTTATTTATTTTTAAATTCTTTTCTGAGGGGAAGGGAGGGAGAAAGAGAGGGAGAGAAACATCGATGTGTGGTTGCCTCTCAAGCATCCCCAATTAAGCACTTGGCTTGCACCCCAGGCCTGACTGGGAATCGAACCAGCGACCCTTTGGAACACTAGTCTACTTTTAAAACACAAGGTTTGGTACTTTACTAATTTCATTAGTCATCGCCATCAGCAATATCTTTTAATATAAACATTGTCTTTTAGGGGGAACATAATCTAAACACTGATGATAATGTTAAAAATAACAGTGACATCACTGCCACCACCGAGAACATCTGACATTCCTATAACAATTTGCCATTCCCGTCACTCTTTCAAGGATATCATCTCTCTTTTTTAAAAAACTTTTCTTTTTACTTTTTGAGGTCAAGACCCTAAAGGCGGGCCAGCATTCTCCTGAGTCCCCTCTGCCTTCCGGCCGTGTCCTGACCTCCTTTGTCGCGCTCTCTACCAGTGTCCTGCTGACGCCTGCACAAAACTCCATTTTTTAAGCCTTCCTCCCTTCTCCTTATCCCGAAGTGGACCATTTTTAATATGTACCTTTTTTTCAGCCACATCATCCCCTTCTCTCCAGCTCCTCTGTAGCCGCACTTGTCTAAGGCTTACTCCTGGGTCTCCGCTCTGTCTGGGGCCAGCCACTCCGTTCCTGTACCTTTCCCTCCATTTCCCCATTTCTCCCTCTTCAGCTCAAATCAGCGCTCCTGTCCGCTTCCCCGCATCCACGCTGGGGCTGGCGAGCCGGCCTTTCTGCGGAACACGGACACGATCACGCCGCTCGGCCCGGGCCCGGATCGCGGTCTCCAGCCGCAGTGGGGCGCCCAGTGCGACCCGGTGTCCGCTCACGTGCCCTCTCGTGCTTCTCCCGCCCGTGCACCGCAACCTCTGTGACACCGTCACGGCTTCACCGCTAGCCTCTCTCTTACTTGACTGTGCCTCCTGCTTTATAAAAAGAAAAATTAAAAACAGGGGTAATCAAACAGTAGCATTAAATGCCAGCTCCCCAGGCCCAGCTGCAGGACACACCTGTCTCAGAGGAGCGGTGTCTCCTCCCCGGCAGGGAACGCCCCGCGCCCCAGTCCTGGAGCACCTCTGGGCCACACCCTCAGGGGCTCAGGGCCCATCTGTTATCTTCCCTCTCGTCTCCCTGTCTCCCATATCATGCAGCAGTTCAACTTCTTGATATTGATCCAAAGAAACAAAAACTCTAGCTTGAAAAGATATGTTACCCCTCCGTGGTCACTGAAGCATTATTTACAAGACATGGAAAGGACCTACAAACGGAGAATTCTCCCGGGCTTCCTCGCATCCCCGCCCAGCAATTACGATTCTGGCTGAAGTAGAATTTCCTCTTTCATTTGTATTCATTTCGTTTTGGTTGTAATTACTGCGTCTTATCACCTGCTTGATTGCAGCTCAGCGCGGTGCACTACATATTCGTTATATCAATGAGCAGAAAAAGTAAAATTTATTTGCTTTTGAGAAACCCTGTTTTCAATAATTTCCCCATTCTTTTTGTGTTGAAAATCCACCAGAAAGGTGAGTCATAGAAGGAATGAGAAATAGGTCCTATGTTACTTTTCTGCACTTGTATCTGAACTTTTTCTGGGCTCAGTTACCAAATTACAGTTAATAAAAATGGTTTTGGTATATATGTCACATGAGGATTCACATTTTGTAATAATAAAATCAATAACATTTATCTCAGTAAGTGCTTTAAACATATTAACTAATTTAATCCTTGTAATACCTTATGAGGTTTTTACTGTAACAATCCTTATTTCACAGGTGAGTAAAGTAAGGCAGACGGGTAATTTCCAAAGTAAATCACAAAACAGTGGTAAAGCTTCGAAGTGAGCTTAGAACCAAGGTGTTTTGACTCAGAGCCTGTGTCAATACTATAATGATACAACGATCAACTCTATTCCTTGGTATTTGGAATTACTGTGGTATTTATAGCTCACACCTGTTATTCAGTTAATGACGGGTTAATTTTCAGATTACCTTCAAGAAAGTAGCACTCAAGATGTTGCTCCAGAACCAGTCCCCCAAAAGGAGAAAAAGAAATCAAAGGAAAAAAAAGATCAAACTCCTGCTTGTCTAAAAGCCAGGGGGACACGGCGCGTATCGTATGATAGAACAGGTATGTGGCAGTACTGACCCAGCTTGCTTAGCAGACACTCCGCTCTTTCAGGTTAGTCTGTGGTTTTGTCTGCTTATATTGGACAATGATTTCAGAAGAAACAGTCTTACTGAATTTTGTGTTTGATTGCTTGAACAATTGCTTACTGTCTTTTTGAAAACCTAAAATATCAATAGATTAAAACCTGACAGATTATTCAATGACTGTGTTCTTAATTATGACAAATCTCTGAAGGTTATGGTTATAGAACTAGAAATAAGATAAACTTTGATGGTTTTGTTTTATTTCAGTAGAACTTTATGTTATCCTTCTATTGAATAATTTTGTCTTTGACATAGAGTTGAAATCCCCAAATAAATAATTCATTTAAACGGATTTTCCTCTACTAGCATTTTCCAGTTTGTACTTTTTCTATACCTGAAATTCTCATTTGTATTAAGATTTTAAGTTTTATAGGGAAAACAAAAGCTTTTGTATTTTTCACTGAAATACCGTGATCCAGGGCAGATGTATCATAAAGCTATTGAAGCTTAAACTTCAGGGCCCCTCACTTACCTGGGCTTCTTTATAAAAAAAAAAAAAAAAAGAAAGAAAAGAAAAGATCCTCATAATTATAAGTGCCTCAGAGAGCCCAAAACCTGCAGGAATGTGCTGACGTTCATGCCCTTGTTGGATCCGCTCCCCTGGGCGTAGGCAGTTCCCGTGACTGGTTCTAACCCATAGAATAAGGCAAAGGTGATGGGCTATCACTCCTGCGATTAACATTGTAGATGACTCTGACCTGCTAGCAAACTCATTCCAGAGTCTCTTTCTCCTCTGCTGGCTTTGAAGAAGCAAACAGCTAGGACACCTGCAGACGCAAGGATCCCTGCCCAGTTGAGTCTCCAAAAAGGAATCCAACCCAGCCAGCACCTTGATTGTAGCCTTTGAGACCCCAATGGAGCGCCCAGTAAAACCTTATCCAGACTCCTCACCCACAGAATGTGTAGTGTTTTAAACCACTAAATTTGTGGCAATTTGTAATGCATTCCGGAAACTAATACTGTGGGTCTCGTTGCAACAAATAGAGTCACTGTTACATGCGTTAAGAATTCTTAGTCTTTTTGTCACTTTGTTCTATGTTTTGAAATTGGTATCAGCGTAAGAAAGAGCAACTATTTAGGCTTAATGGCTGCCAGATAAATAAAAATTCTTTAATGCTTATATTTCTTTAATGTGCCTCCCTATTTAGCATCTATAGTCCCATGAAGACAAACTGGTAAATCATAAGTACTTAGGATTTTTTTAAAAACTATGAAAAATGTTAAATGTAAAAAGTAGCCGCTGAGAGATCGAGACCGATGTGGTCTGAAAGGTGTCTGTTGGATGAGTTTTCTCAGGGAGAATATTGGCACCTTACACAGCCATCCCTTCTTTTCTAATCCTATAGCCCTCAGCCCAACTCAGGCCTTTATTCGGAAAATCCTTCCAGCCAGTTTCTCTTTAGTGTCTTCTTGCTAACTACCTGTGTAATTAGGTCTTTTGTGAAATCTTTCTTAAGTAGAAAACTATTGTTTCTTCCTTCCAGCTTCAGTTAAAATGGAATTTTTAAGCTATATTTTCTCCCCCAATTATATAGTCTGTGTAGACTTTCAGTGTAAGTTACCACTTATATTTCTCTCTGTGTAGAAATATTTGGAATATTATGCATTACTCTTAACAGATGCCCATATTCACGCTTATATTGGATCTTGTTTTAATGTTCTAAACCAGAGCCAGAGGATGATGATGTGATAAGACACATTATTAGGCTAAGAGAAAAGCTTGGTTGGCAAACAACGTTACCATACCATAATTCAGAATACGGAAATCCCCAAACTGCAGTTCAGAAGATTATTCTAAAGGTATTACTCACTTTTATTCAGTTTTGTACTATAAAAGTTAACATTTGAAACTGTATCTTAATCTTTATTTTAATTATTATATACATTAAAATCTTCTATATTATTGTTAATATGGAATTATCTCATGGTGAATGCTAATGAAAAGTGAGATCATTTCATTTTGTTTATTTAAAGAATGGAGAACAGATAAGACATGGGCCTGAAATTTGAATCTACTTCTGTGCCTGTGTATCAGGGGTTTTTGTGTGTGATTTAAAAAGAAATCCTAACAGTACTTCTTAGTTGTTCTCCCTCTCTTACTTCCTAGTACTTGACTTTTTAATCTCCCCATCTTTGCATTTCCTTATCCCTTCCATTTCTCCTCACCTATTAGCCTCTTCAGAGAAACCTTATCTTGTCCCGCGTCACATGGCCAGGGTACAGCCCGTGGTAAGAGCTAAGGTCTGCTTCCTGTGACCTCACTTATACAGGATGTAGGACTGAACAGGCTCACCTCTTCCTACTTTGAGATCAGGGTTCCTCCAAGTGCAGGCCCCCGGCCGGCAGCCCGGCAGCCCCTTGGAACTTGCCCAGACACCTGTTCCCATCCCCACCCAGACCTTCTGAGTCAGAGGCTCTGTGGCTGGGGCTCAGCAACCTGTATCTTATTAAGCTCTCGGGTGATTTCAATACGCAACTGAGAACCGCTGTTCTAGACCAGGGGTCTGCAAATTTTTCCTGAAAAGGGACAGATAATAAATATTTTAGGCTTTGCAGGCTCTATGATATTTGTCATAATCCCTCAACTCTGTCACTGTGGCGCAAAAGCGGCACGAGACAACACACAGACGGGGTGGCCGTGCTCCTGTAAACCGGCCAGAGTTTGCTGGTCCCTGCTTTACCATGAGAGGCAATGTCGTCTGGTCTGGTCATGGTCAGGGGCAGCGCTCGTATAAACGAAAGTACATACATAATGGGATCAGACTCCCCTAGTTTTGAATCTCTGTTTCTATACTTACTGTGTTATTTTGGGCAAGTTCCTAACCTCTGAGCTTTAGTTTCCTAGACCTTGAAATGGAGATAATAATACTTACTTTCGAGAGCTTTGAAAATTAAGAGAGGTGATGTGTGTGGCGTGGTACCTGGCAGCTATTGGGCACGGTAGTTAAAAAAAAAACAACCATAGCTGTTCATGAATGTAATATCCTTGGACTCTAAAAAGGTGTGTTTTATTTGTGGAGAAAGAATTGAGAATATGCGAAACTTCACTTTTCATTGAGAAGGATAATTATAACAAATTATTCTTATGCTTCTACAGTTGAATTATTTAATTATACATATGATCTGTTTAGAATATTGTCTGCATTAAGTTTCTCATACTCCCAACTTTTTGGACACATAATTTAGAGCAGAACTGTCACAAGGGGCTAATAGCTACAAAAATCCCATGTACTATCTATCCATCATCACTCAGAGGGTACTTATTTTATTTGCAGCTGTTCGACTTGTTTTTTAAGGTTTCTAGGTACACACCTTGTCAGAAGTCGAAATAAGAAAATGAAACAGCTGAAACAATTGAGAAGAAACAATAACATCTTTAAGGATGAGTTTTTCTTTTTAGAAAGTAAAACTGGATCCAAAGTTCAAAGTTACAGTGATTAGAAGCTGTTAAGTTACTCAATTCAACAGCCTCTGAAGGCATCATTCTTTAAATAAATGTTCTTGCATTATAAAATTTAATTATCCAGAAAAGATTAAATTAAACTTTGTTGTAGTGTTTTATCAATAAAATTTAGAAGTTTCAGAGCTCAAAGAAATAAATTGCACTTGAAAACTTAATGTGGAATGTCTGATTTCTCAGTGATTTCACTGCATAGGGAGAGGCCTTAGCGTGTCTTGCAGTAGCTCAGAACGTAGGTTTAGAGCCAGACATGTACTCAAAGCTCTACTTTTCCACTCTTTGACTTTGTGACTTTTCTCAAGTTACCTAATTTCTCCAAATATTAATTTCTGTATCTGTTTAATGAGATTAAAAAGAACTACACTTAAGAGATTAAAGTTAAGAGGTCCATTTAAGAGATTAAAGACATTAAAAACTCTGTGGTTATAAAGATATGTATGTGAAACACTTATTATTCATTAAATATTTATTACTTGACAAATATTAGCTATTATACTAAACCACCATCATTATCAAAAGAAATACTAAATTTAATAGACTCGAAAGGCTTCCCTTGTTGGCAGAAGGCTTTCCTGGAAGCATAGCATATATGTGAAAGGTATTATTGTCAAGTTTTTTGTGGTTAATAAGCATGCATTAGTAAGTATACAAGTCAATTTTCACAAATGTTTTATTACCACATTATGTAGAAGAATGAAAATTAAATTATTAAATCTTAAGATAGATCTTGTTGAACTCTGATTAGACACAGTTTGGTATTAGCTTTTCTCAATGATATTATTTTTAATCTATATTAACATTGTTTTAATTTCCTGAGTAATCTGTTCGGCCATTTTACTACTTGATTTGGTCAAGTTAATTTTTTTTTTAAAGTTTTTTCTAATCTCAGGAACCTTTGCAGGATGATGGAGAATTCCTATATTGTCTTCCTCGGAAAAATCCTAAAGTCTTTTATAATCCATATGATCTTCAGGTAGTCTCTGCCCACAGAGCTAGACATTGCAAAGAATTTTGGACCATTTCTGCTTCAGTTGTGTCAAAGGTAATATATGGTGAAGGGAAATCAAGTTCGGGGGTAGCTGGGGTGGCGAAGGGCAGACAGAGAAAAGGCTTAATTATCAAGTCAAGTAGTTCTGAGCCAAGACAGGCTTTCTTGGTTTCTTGGTTTCTTGAAGATACCACTCTTCTTTTTTCAGAAGTGAAGTTACGTTTTTGTGCTTTGTATTTCCAGTTTACCAAAACAGGCGGCGTAAAAGAAGTAGAACTCACACCTGCTCTGGAGTGGCTATTAGAAAGGAGATGTTACTATTTGTTACAGCAATTCAAGATATTTTCCGATTTTCGGTGAGATGAATGGAACTGAAACCAGTTATTTGTAATAATGATCCTTTTGCAGCAGTGATCAGCTGGATGGCATCTGGGTTCTCCTCCAGTAACATCATATTTCTGGGGAATTACAGAAGAAACGGGGTAGTCCATGAAAAAACTTTAGATAAAGGGAGCTTTCCAACTTAAGTATTACAACTCCTTCATCTTTCTTGGAAAAATATTGTAAGAAAAAGATGTCTTAAAGTCAAGCAGACTTAAATGGACTATAATGACCTTAATTTACCTTTTGTTTTCATGCATTTAATTTATTAAATGAGTACTTATTGAGTGTCTGCCACAAACCAGGCATTATTCTAGATGCTGTTGAACAAATCAAATAATTGTCTTGCTCTCAAAGAACTTAGATTATAGTGGGTGAGGGATAATAAAAAATCCATATACTGTATATGCAGAACATTTGATGGAGGTGAGCTATCACAAAGGAAAATAAAACAGAACTAGGGAACGTGGGGCAGCTTATTGATTCAAGGTGATCATTTAAAAGTTTGTCTGGTTCTAAGTTCATATCACACCACATCACATCAGGACTCCTGAGACTCTGATCCTTCACAAAGTAGCCCCAAACAGTTGTTCTTTTCGTGTTTGTATCTAGTTTTAGAAAATTTTTAGAATTCTTCTCTAATGTCTATCTTTTCTTGTGGTCTGCTGCTACCTGCTGGAGACTAGGAAAAGAAAAAAATAGTATTTTAAATTGCTACATTTAATATTATAAATAGTTGAAATAACTAAGAACCTGAGGAAGTTTGCGGGAAGAGAAGTGAATGGATGGTGTGACAGAGAAATTATTCATTTACTGAGCAATACTTTCTTTGTATCTCTTCTGTTCCACAGTTATGGGCCCTGCAGATAGGCCTCTGTACCTATAGAACTTACAGTCTATGGAGGGAGATAGTATCTGAAATGATCTTATTTATTTACTTATCTGATAAGGGCCAGAAAGATATGTAAGACAGAAAATAAAACAGTTTTGTGTGTGTGTATGTGTGTGTGTTGATACTCTAAGTAGGATGGCTGATAGAAAGGATGCATCCATGTGGGGTCTTGAGAGAAAGGAGTCCCTGAGAGCACAAAGCCAGTACAAAAGTTTTAGGCAGGAACAAGGTTGGGGTATATTCAAAGGTAGAAGTGGTGTGACCAAAGGATTGAAGAGGTTGGTAGCTGGGTATTGTCTGGCCCCTAAGTCACATGCAGCATAAATGAGTAACAATTCTGAGAGGCTTCTTTTACAGAATATATATATGGCAGCTGCATCCTTGTAAATCAGACCCTGGTAGTAAAGTTGGATGTTTTTGATTCTGGATTATCAGCTTATATTACTCAAAGGATTATTTTCTGTGTTTATTTGAACTTGGTCAGTGTTGGACTTTCCATTGTTATCCTTGCCTTGTAATAAACCGTCAGGGTCCATTCTGCTCTAAATAATTTTTATGGACTAAAGTTTTGAAACCTAATTGGAATCGGGCCAAGAATCATCTTTCTGTAGGATATCTGGCTTCAGTGAAAATCATTCATTTTTCTTTATTCATGTTAAGAAAAATATAAGTTAAATTTTAGTCAGCTTAAAACTTACAGATTTATTTTATTTTATTTTTAATGTATTTTGTAAAGCTTTCATCACTAATACTGTAACAAGAGACATTTCAAAAATAAAAATGAAATACATATGAAGTGTTAAAGACTAAAGCGGGCAAGGCGTGTGTACAGGGCAGGGACAGCTTCAGCATCGTCATTAGCTTTTTGCCTCCTGAGACTTTTGGGAGAAGTGCTGTATCCCGGGGCAGACACTCAGCACAACACCTGGGGTTCCCCCGGAAGTCATGGGGCTTCCAGGGCTCTTGTAAGTCCTGAGGTACCTGGCGTCGATGGGCCTCAATTAAGGCGAGATAGGATTTTGTTTAAAATACCTCTTTAGAGCCTGATTTGGGGTCACGTTCCTAGATTTACCTGAGGCATTTCTGATTTCTGAGGCCTCACGGGTGCCTGTTGGAATGACACCCTGAGATGCTTTCTGAGCCGCTTACAAGGCTCAGGCTTCTTAAATTCAAACCAGCCACTGACGCCCCGAAGATTGGCTGGTTGGCTGGCCCCTGGGGTGCCCCTCTTGCCATCATTTTCTCTTTTCCTTCCAGCTCTTAACCGGCCGGAGAGGGAGTCTCACTTTGGCAAATAAGTATCAGAACACATCTCCGTGTTTATCTGAGTGTTTCCATCAAGGTGGAAACGCTGCGGAGAGAGACTGTGACAGGCACTAGTCCCTCAAGCCCACACAAGGGACAGAACGCGCTTAGAGCAGCTGAGGCAGATTTGCAAAAACACCTGAACGCGTCTATTTCATGAGTGAAAGCTAAGGATGATGAATAATTTTTTAAAAACAGAAGTGCTAAATTATCAAAATGACATATGTTATCTTAATTTTTTTACTTACCACTATACAACGATTTATTATTAAGGTACCTTTTCATTATCCCTGAAAATTGAGTCTTGACTTTTCTTGAAATATGAGTCTTTTAAAAGTAGTGAGCCAATAAATGTATAAGGGAAAATAATATGTTTGTATAGTTTTTATATTTATTGGAACGTTGCAAGTAAATTGATCATGAACCTAAGAGAATTATAATAACATTCACTTACATTTTGCTCTATATCCTGTTGATCATTTGGGAGAAAAGTGATAGGGTTTCGTATTTGCTTTAGGTAACTCATATGGATGAGACTTGTTCTAGAGAATTTTTTAGTATTACTAAGCCTTTACTACATTTATTTTATATAATTATAATTTATGACTATAGAATGTAAGAAGTATTTTTCTTTTCAGAATTAATAAAGCATTTGTCACTTGGAAATTGAATGTTAAAAGAATTAAGACAGACAAGAGCAGGTACGTCTTGATATGCAATAAACTTTAAAAAATTTCAACAGGAAGCATTATTTGAAAGATGCAGTATGGAAGGAGATATAAATTAACTTCCACTCAGTGATTAGAAAGTCGATTCCATAACCTTTATTATTTTAATCCATCTAACTTTTAAAGACAATATTTTTGTATATTAAACAAAATGTATGTGTGTGTAAATGTGTATATATGTCATAAACACTTGCTGTATATCCCCGTGTACTGTTCCGTGCTGTGAGGAAATCATGCTGCTGTGAGGAACCTATGCTGAAATCCTTGGTCATTTGATCTAACTTTTTGCTTTCAAAAAGGGGATGTAATCCAAGCTAGATGACAGTTAATTCTATTTTGTAGGCTATCCAGCAGCCAAGTGTTGTTGCTATTGTTGTTATTAAACATTTTATTTTGAGATTACAGTAGCCCCTCTCTATATTGCGGTTCACTTATCGTGGCCTCACTATCACGGGATTTTAAAAAATATTATATTTAATTATTGTGGATTTTTCGCTATATTGCGGGATTTTGCGGTACTGTATATGTATGTTAAAGTTATGTAGGTTTAAGAGTGTAGAATATGTTTAAGAACATATGTAGTGTTTATAAAAGTGTGGAAAAGGTCAATAAGGGACTGGGAATGGTTTGTAAGTGTGTGGGAAGCGTTTATAAAGCCTTAAAATATGTATAAATACTAAAATAAATGTAAGGTTCCTACTTCGCGGATTTTCACCTATCACGGCGGCGGGGGGCGGGGGGGTCTAGAACATAATACCCGCGATAGGTGAGGAAATACTGTATTGTGATTGAACTGCAGTTGTAAGAAATGATACAGAGAGATCCCGTGTACCCTTTACCCAGTTTCCCCCGGTGGTCACATCTTGCAAACCTAGAGTAAAATATGACAACCAGGCCAGTGACTCCTTCCCACTCTCACCTTATCCTTAACCTGTGCTAAGAGCTCACCTGTTCTCCATTTCCATCATTTTGTCTTTTCAAGAATGCTATCTAAATGGAATCATACTGTGCATAACCTTTGGGCTTGACTCTTTTCTCTTAGCATTACTCTCTGGAGACAGAGAAGGAAAACTCTGACTCCAAAAAACCTCCGCTGCCTTGCGGCATACCTCTTCAGGGGAAAGGCTAAGGGAGTAAACCCCGACAGAAAATCCGGAGCCGGAGTCCCTAAGGCGGTTTGACGTTGTAGTCAACACCGGCAACTCCTGCGGCGCACCTGAAGCCAAGCTGTATCGACTCCGTCTTTCCCTTGGACCCTTCAGCTGCGAAGAGAGGGGGGGTCTGCTGCATGGGCAACAGCAGACCCTCCATATCACCCTGCCCAGGCTCTGTAGCTTCAGCGTCATCGCAAGATGTCGATTCAACACGGGAGGAGACAGATACCGTGTCACTCCCGAGTCGGACTGCACAGCCATTCTTGGCGGTGCAGATAGACTCTTAAGAAGCTACACCATCGTCTCTCGAGACGGACGGCTGCCGACGACGACGACTCTCTGGAGACTCATCCAGGTTGCTGCACATATAAATTGTTCCTTTTTGTTGCTAAGTAGCTGTCCATGATGTGAATGCACCGCTGCCTGTTTAACCGTTTACCTGTTGAAGTACGCCGGGGTGTTTTCCAGTTTGTTTATTACAGATAAGGCTGCTATGAACATTCATATTCAGGTTTGGGTGTGAACATACGCTTTTATTTCTCTGGAGTAAATGCCCAGGAGTGCAATTGCTGGGTCGTATGGCAATCGCATGTTTAGATTTTATGAAACTACCCAAGTGTTGCAAAGTGACCATGCTATTTTTCATTTCCAGCAGCAATGTATAAGGGAGTCAGTTTCTCCATATTTATGCTGCAATTTGGAGTTGTTACTATTTTTTATTTTATATTATTTATTCTTGGAGGTATGTAGTAATATCTCATTGTGGTTTTAATTTATATGACCAGTTATGTTGACTATCTTTTCATGTGTTTATTGGCCACCAGTATATTTTCCTTGGTGAAATACCTCTTCACATCTTTTGTACATTTTCTCTTTGGGTTGTTTGTCTTTATATTGTTGAATTTCAAGAGTTCCTTTTATATTCTAGATATATGGTTCTTTGTTAGAGAAGTGGTTCATAAATATTTGTTCCCAGTCTTTGGCCTGTCTTTTTTTGTTATACAAGAATATTTGTTTAGCATCTACTACCTGCCAGGCAGTAGTTCACCTGCTCCTTGAAACTAGAAAGCAGCTCTTTGGCCTTAGTGGTCGATGGATTTGAGTGGGCTTTAATGCAGAGGCCTGGCTTTCCCTCAACAACTTCCCCTTATTAAAGTGATAGCGTTATTACCACTTCCTCTCTATTTTTCTCCTCCAGTCTGTCCTTCTGCTCTTTCCAGTGTGGTTAGACGTGATTGGGTCACTGTGGTGACCGTCACACCAGTAGAAAGGGACAGAGAAAAGAAAAGGGCCTCTCTCTATTTTAGGATGTAGGTTTTCAGAGAAGTTATTTAAATTTAATAAATATGGGAAATATGATTCCTCTTGGATATCACTCTCTACTATTTCAAAATCATTAGAATCTGGTGGCATAACAAGAGAGCATCATCACTCGTTCCCCTCCTGTTTCGTTCTTACTTGGCACACCCAGCACCAAAACCCTGCCTTCGGCATTACCAGCCGGACAAAACCCGTAAGGCTTACAGTCTTTATCAGTGTGGTTTAAAATGTGAAGGACGTAATACATCTTAACTATAGGCATATGAAACCGATTATACTAGTTATCGCTAAATTAACTTCATTCCTTTTGAAGGAGAGAGGCAAGTCTGTGGAAAATTTTTAACTTTCAGGTCATTTTTGTACCGTCATCTTTTTCTGGCTGACGAGTTATTTCAAGGCTGTTTGTGTTACATAAAGGGACTTTGTGAAGATGCAGTTCATCCCAAAAACAATAATGAACATGAGGATAATCCATCTGCCATATGCCTGGTAAAGGTGGGTAGAAGTGTACTACTTACTATAAACTAGTACTGGTGTGTAGAAATGAGGAAGAACAATGGGGCTTTGAACCAAAGGAATACAGATACCTAGATCCATAAGGAAGCTATCCCTATGGATAACTGCTGTTCTAAAATACCTGCGAGGGACATTATTCCCTTAGGTAGTCACTTTTAATAGTTAACATTTCTTATAAATAATTCCCTTTCATTTCTATTATGAGGCTTCTTCTTTATTTTCAGAACTCCAGATGTGTGATATTATTTTAAAATAATTGGTTATCACTAATACATAATTGATAGTTACTAACTAATCTTCCCTCAGTTTGTAGCATGTCGAAAAAATTATATTAAGTTGCAACTCAGAGGTTTAGGTTTAAATTTATGAATTCTCCTGTTCCACAATTCTAAGAAAGGGTGATCTTCTTAATAATTTAATTTACATGGAATAGTTTTAAAAGTATATAGAGGTATACATTTTAAGTGTTTACTATACAATTGATCAGGATTCTAGCAGCTTTACTTACCCACTGTGTGAGGGAGATGCTAAAAAAGAAAACTTATAGTCTTCTAGACCTAGAAAGAGAAATAGGAAAAAGGTTTGGACAAGTTACAAATTTGACAATCAGTTCAAAAATTAGTCGTGTTGACTATACACATAAAGTTAATATTGTAAATCAAGAACTTAGTTTTTTTCATTTTTTTAACATCAGTTTTATTATTTTTGTCATCCATGTCTTTTACCCTTCATCTTTCTCTTTGAAAGGTTAAAATTCAGAATAATTTTTACCTAGTTGTATATTTAATTTTAACCTCTTTATTCTACATTTAGTGTTGATATTTTTAAGTTTTACAAATAATTAGGACTTCAAGGCAAAGCAATTCCTGGGATTGTTAGTTCCCCTTGGGTTCATGGATATTTCAAAAAATACATTGGCTCTTGAGTTATTTTGCTTTGGCTTAATTTAAGTTACAATTAAAATACTGTATTTTTCCATCTTTTATCAAGATTTAGTTATATTTAACTATGGGTGCTTGAATATGAAAAATAAATAAGGCAGACAGTATACTACAAAGCATAACATACAAATGAAAGTATAAAATATGCTCTTCTTCATGACGTGAAAAGATGCCCGAAATGTGTTCTCTCTCTCTTTTGTAAATGAATTTTGATTTTGCACACTCGGCACTCACTGTCAATTTAATTAGCTGGACAGCTCTCGGACATATTCTCTCGATGAATTTTGTGAAGAACAGATGCAGCAAGCTGCCCACGCCCTGAAACAACTTCAGGCTCTCAGGGGTCAAGCTATTTCAGAAGTGAAAAGTACAATTTTAAAGGTAATTCTTTAATTTTATCTTCTCCACTTATCGGCGTTTATGTACTGACTAAAGCAATTGCTCTAAACTGCACCCCTGGAGAAAGTGTTGGAAATGGGCAGAGGGACAAAAGGTGGTTCATTAGCCAACTGCCTAGTGCTGCGCATTTACAAGGTACAGCACGGGAGATTTCCCCAAATGCTGCTTAGAATGCAAATGTATGTGTGTGTGTGTAAATCATTGTGTATATTTACATATATACTTTCCAGATGCTTAAAATAGAACTCGAGCTGACATAAAAGCAAACGCAACTTGTTACAAAGTTCAGTGTCCCCAAGACAAAAACTCATTGCTCAGGAGAAACATGACTGGATGAGCTAAAACTTCCCTAAGTATTTTATAAAAAGGACTCAATAATACAACAAGCAATGTCCTCAAAACCTTCTTGCCCAGTAGGCTATGACTCATTTCACAGGATGATTTGATATAGCTTCCCCATGCAGGAAAGGACAGGACACAAGACATTCTCCAACGCCGCTTGGGAAGGGATGATGCGCCATCACCTAGGGATGGACTCACTGGCCCCCTCTGCTGGCGTGGCTGGATCCAGGAGGATATCTGAGGCTCTCTGGAGAAATAAATGGGCTCGGTCTCCCTCAACTAACGTTCACGTTATTTCTCTGAATTAAACTTTTGATAGACCCTGGGTAGCAAGGCCTGTTGACAGGAGGACCAAGTGCAGAGATTTTATGTCCATGAAATAAAGCCTCTTCCTTTTCTTACTCCCAATAGTCCCCCTCACCTCCCTGAGCCCAGTCATATGTAGGAGACTCCGGGACAATTTGGCCACAGATAGCATAAATCAAAAAGGTATTAACAAAAGAACCTAGGCCACTAAGATACAGCGAAATATTACAGTCACCCTGCTTTCTCCCATTCAGTGTCACCAGGATCTGCTCGTAAATATTTAAGGCATTTCCATTTAAATCAATTTCTGATAAGGATTTATTAGACCTACTGCCAATCCTGTTGTTGAAATCAGAGGGCTGTCTTTTTGTTTTGTTGGTGGTTTCCTTTGCTGTGCAAATCATTTTAGTTTGATGGAGTCCCATTTGTTTATTTTTTTACTTTTGTTTCCCTTGCTTGGGGAGAGATACCAAATATATATATTGCTAAGAGCAGTGTCACAGAGTTTACTGCCTATGTTTTCTTCTAAGACTTTTATGGTCTTGGGTCTTACATTTAAGTTTTTAATCCATTTGTATTTATTCTTGTGTGTTGGCTCAGTGGATTGAGCGTCGGCCTGCAAGCTAAGTGTCGCTGGTTCGATCTTCCAGTCAGGGCACATCAGAGAAGGAAAACTCTGACTCCAAAAAACCTCCGCTGCCTTGCGGCATACCTCTTCAGGGGAAAGGCTAAGGGAGTAAACCCCGACAGAAAATCCGGAGCCGGAGTCCCTAAGGCGGTTTGACGTTGTAGTCAACACCGGCAACTCCTGCGGCGCACCTGAAGCCAAGCTGTATTGACTCCGTCTTTCCCTTGGACCCTTCAGCTGCGAAGAGAGGGGGGGTCTGCTGCATGGGCAACAGCAGACCCTCCATATCACCCTGCCCAGGCTCTGTAGCTTCAGCTTCACTGGAGAGGACACTCCAGCGTCATCGCAAGGTGTCGATTCAACACGGGAGGAGACAGATACTGTGTCACTCCTGAGTCGGACTGCACAGCCATTCTCGGCGGTGCAGATAGACTCTTAAGAAGCTACACCATCGTCTCTCGAGACGGACGGCTGCCGACGACGAAGGTATAAGAAAATGATCTAGTTTTTTTTGTTTGTTTGTTTGTTTTGCATGTATCCGACCAGTTTTTGGAACACTATTTATTGGAGAGACAGTAATTACCCCATTCTCTATTCTCGTCTCCTTTGTCATAGATCAATTGACCATAAAGGCGTAGGTTTATTTCTGGGTTCTCTATTCTGTTCCATTGATTATGTGCCTATTTTTATACCAGGTAGCATGATACCACCAACTTTGTTCTTCGTTCTCAAGATTTCTTTGGCTATGTGGGTCTTTTTTGGATTGCAGCCATTTCCTTTACATGAGCTTCCTGCCCTCTGCTTCCTCTATTCTCCTTCTGGAAAGCCAGTAATTCACAAATTGATACTTATGTTGGTTTCCCATAGATTATGTAGGCTTTTTTCACTCTTTTTCATTCCTGTTTCTTTTTTTCCTCTGATTGGATAATTTCTGTTTTTTTTTTAATTAAAAATCATTTTAATTACAGTTGACATTCAATGTTATATTAGTTTCAGGTGTGCAGCATAGTGGTTAGACATTTATGTACCTTACAAAGTGATCCCTGATAGGTCGTGTTTGTGGCTCCCTGAGCATCTTTTGGACAACTATTTTGAATTCCTTGCTGGGTAATTCCTGGATATCCATTTCTCTGGGGCTAACCTGGAGGTTTGCTATATTCCTTCCGTGGGGGTATGAATCCCTGATCTTTGTGACCCCTGTAGCCTTGCATGGGTGTGTGTGCATTTAAAGAAACAGTCATCTCTTCCAGGCTGTATGGACCGACTTCAGAAAGGGAAGATTTGCACCTGTGGGTGGGACATGCTGGGGTGCCCTGTGACCCTGGGTCTAGCGGTGCAGGGGGCCAAGTGCAGAGCTGTGTGGAGACAGCAGGTCCTGTGAGGGGTGTGCGTCTCTTGGCTCAGGCTCCTGGGGACCACAGCAGCGACAGCTGTGTGGTCGCTGGGAAGCACTGCGGTGGGCCCACGGTGGCTGCGAGGGCTGTTGGGGTCCTCAGCAGTGGCCCCAGGTCCAGTGGCTCGGGACCGAGGCGGGTGGTGGTGGCGGCTGGAACTGGTGCTGTGCACACACTCGGCCGTTGGGACACCTGCAGGTGCCCATGCCGTGGCAGGGGCCTGCTGGGGACACCCGCGTAGCAGCGAGGGCCAGGCCAGCTGCGGGCGCGCTGGAAGCTGCGGGGGCCTGGCGTCGGCATGCAGCGCAGCGGCCGCTCGGGCCTGTCACAGGTGACTGGCAGTGGACGCTGGCGCCCCCTCCACTGCCATCTCGGGTGAAGTTTTAAAACGGAAATGTGCAGCTACTCTGTGGCCAGACTCGAGGCTAGTGGTTCTCAGGTAGGCTGCCCACTAGAATCACCTGGGTGGCTCTTCATGAGCAATTGGTGCCTGGGACCACCCTAGCCCAGCTGAATGAGAATTTCTGATGTGAGAGCCCAGGCAGCGATAAAAGCCACTCAGGTGACTCTGAAGTACAGCCAGGGTGGGAAGTGCTCTGGGCAGATCGCGACGGCCTGACTCTGGAGGAATACATCGCAGGTTCAGAACAGATGGAATGGGAACCGAGAGCCATAAACAGTGATGTGAACCTCGAGCAAGAATTGAGATAGGCCCTACCCAAATCGTACCCTGTGGTGACAGGGGATAGGTTAGCCTACCCAGTGTCAGAGTCTTCATCAGCATCACCTGCGTTTAATAAAAACACCAGGCCTAACACTGTATGATCTGTGCACTGAAACACTCACATATTAAGCTATTTAAAACTGTTTTAGTACCAGTGCTAAAAAACCTTTTTTTGAATAATTAATAGGCTCTGCCCATTTTACCAATTAAAAATTCATGCATTATGCACGTAAAGTCTTCAGAGCACTTCTTGGAAAATATAACTTTTCAATGAAAACACAGCCTATTAAAAATTAGTATCTCAGGGTGGCTGTGCCCATGACTAGTATAGAAGTTATGTACTCTGTCTTTCCTTAGCCCAGCTTCTTTGCGCAACTATTGAGTCAGTAAAGAACTTCATCCCATTGGTAACCATTCCTCCAGCCAGGCAGCCAGCACTGGAGAAAAACTTCCAAACTGGTGAACAACTGACCTAATTAATTTAAAAAAAGAAAATGCAAATGAACAAAATGAAACATGAAGAGAGGCAACATCAAAAGCTAATGCAATCATGTTTTTGAAAATTAGAATACAAGTTGAAAAGGATCCTACTTACCGATGGAGCAAAAATTAAAGAGCGTGAATAACCAGTACAAGAATAAAAATTGGAAGTATTTTTAGACTTTTAAAGGTCCATCAGTAATTGTTTGTGTGTCTAAAAGGAATCGTTTTGGGTAACTTCCAGATCATTTTTAGGACCACAGCTTAGAAGTGTTTGTTGGTTCTGATGGTTCTGAAGCCACCCCGCATTTCTGATCAAAACATGCCATTCCCCACTGACCTACTAAATCACTTGTCTTAAGAGAGATAATTATACTTAAATATAAAAATCTTAACACCAAATTTGTTATTATGTAGCATATATGTGTTAAAAAAAAAAAAAAAAAGTCTAGCCCTGTTCAGTGTGGCTCAGCTGGTTGGAGTCATCCCGTCAACAGGAAGATTGCAGGTTCGATTCCTGGTCAAGGCACATGCCTAGGTTGTGGGTTCATCCCCAGTCGGGCTGCATACGGGAGGCATGCAGGAGGCAGCATTGGACTGAGTTTTAGGCATCCTTATATTTACACTTGACCCTCCTCCACTGATAACTCTCGGTGTATCTGAGGAGGGTCCCCCTGCATAGGAACACTAGATATTGACGAGTATGTACTTCCTGTTCCCGTGTCCTAAAGTCACATGTTTTTATAAGTGAGACACCAAACTTCATAGGCCAGAACACAAGTTGTTTTCCTTTTGACCGACGTTTAATCACAGTGTAAGCATAACGTAACGCTTTAGTGGAAATTGTTACGTTTGGTTCCAGTGTTATGTTTAGATTAGTGAAAATACTAATTAGAAACCATGCTGTGTTAACCTAGGAAGTCATCACTTGTCCCTCAATTGTTGATTGAATTGTAGGTGGCAGAAAAGGAAGAAATTAGAGAATATTTTGAGTCAAAGTTCTCTGAAGATGGCAGAACGCATTTCAAGCTGCCTAAATATCGACGTTTCTTAAATACAATTTTGAGGTTTCTGATGCTGGTTGACTACATATTTCAGGAACTCATCTGCCAGCTCATGGGCGCGGCAGTCACGCTGCTGTTGGAGTTATTTAATAATTCTGCTACAATGCCATTCTCGGTGGAAAAAAAGAATGAAAATCTCATCAAGTAAGTCATGCTTTTTAATTATAAAAGGAGTTTGTAATCAAAGTGCTGTAAATATTGATTGCCACTTATGGAGGAGATATCCAATAATTGAAGTTAAAATTTGAAAATTCTCCTTATAGCTAATTGTATGTATTCAATTTTTACAATTATCTGAACTTAGTATCTGGTAGTACTTTACTTCATACTGTTTAGAAAATTTCAGAAAATTTCCCAGTGTTTTTTTCAATATTCTGCATATGTCAGATTGCCGTATAAAATATGGGATGTCCAGTTCAATATGAAATTCAGAAAAACAATAGTTTTTAGTATAAGTATGTCCCAATATTACCTATACTTAAAATTATTGTTTGCCTGAAATTCCAATTTAACTGGGTGTTCTGTACTTCTCTTTTCTACATATGGCAATTCTATGTGTAGATATAGTGTTTTCAAAGTTCAGAGCTAGTTCTTAAAGATAGAAGGGTGATTCTAAAAGGAACCATAGGTTCAATTGAACTTGAGTTAATTTCATTGTAAGATCTATTGGATACAAAATATTTTCACCTTCTATTCAAACACCACTGTTTTTTTAAAGGACTTTTCTTATTTTTCCACAAGTGTATCTGTCTACTGTAATTTGTGAAGCAAGGAATATGAATTGAAATTGTGGGATACTTATAATTATACACGAACTGTCAAGATTTGGCAATATCATTTCAGCCAAATCAAAGTTTTAGTATCATAACTAAAGAGTTACAATATATCAATTCATAAAATTTTGAAGAACCTTAAATGAATATGTTGTTTCTCTAATTTTTTACTGACTCCACAGAGCTTATCTCACTTAGCTAAGGCCTCATACCTGATGTGAGTCAGTGCCAGGACTTGAACCTGTGTAAAAACAAAACTGCCTACTGATAACACATTATAATTTTATTTCTTCTAAAGCTGTTGTGTGTGTGTGTGTGTTTGTGTGTGTTTAGGAAAAGTTTTTCATTCTGAACATAATTTCTTAAAAATTATTATTCTTTCATTATATTATAGAAAATTTGTAGGACAAAAATTCCATCACTTATATACAATTTCTTATTTTACGATAATATCTTCTAGACTTTTCCTATATATTCTTCCATTGTTACGGTCCTAGTATATTACTTTATAGCTCATTGAAAAATACAGCATGTCTTGCATACATTTGTTAATGTTAATAGGAGGAATACATGGGTAGTGGTTCAAGTACCTCTTTTTGTGGAGTCAGATCATCTAGGTTATAATCCCTTTTTTCATGGTAGTAAAACATAAGCAACACGCATTTAGCATTTTTAAATATGTAACTCAGCAGCATTAAGTACATTCGGGGTTGTGTAACCATCAGCCCATCCACTTCCAGAACTTTTTCATTGTCCTGAGCTGAAACTCTGTGCCCATTAAACAGGAACTCCTCATTTCCTGTGCACAGCCCCCTACAAGCCCCTGGAGCCTCTATTGTACTGTCTGTGTCAATGAATTTACCTGTTCTAAGTATCTCTTATAAGTGGAATCATACAGGATTTGTCTTTTGTGTTTGGCTTATTTTACTTAATATAAGATTTTCAGGGTTCCTCCTTGTAGCATGTATCAATTTCTTTTTTAAGAGTGAATAATACTCCATTGTATAGATATACCACATTTTTTCATTCACCTACTGATGGGCAGTTGGGTTATTTTAACCTTTTGGATATTCACATAATGGTGTGAAGAACATTGATGTGCAAATGTCCATTGGAGTCTCTGTTTTCACACCTTTTGTTTATGTACCTAGAGGTGGAATTGCTGGATCATACGGTAATCCCACAGTTAAGATTTTGAGGAACTTCCATCCCATTTTTCACAGAAGTTGCACCATATTAATTCCCACCAGCAAAGCACCAGGTTTCTACTTTCCCCACACTATTATTTTCCTTAAAAAAAAAAAAAAATCCATCCTAATTAGTGTGAAGTGATGGCTCATTGTGGTCTTGATTTGTATTTCCTTAACAATTAGTGATGCTAAGCACCTTTTTGTGTATTTATTGGCCATATTTCTTTGGAGGAATGTCTAGTTATTTACGTATTGTGGATGTTAACAGGATATGAGTTTAAAAAGACGTTTTTGTCTTTCCATTCCCTAATCCAGAATATACAAGGACATGTATGCTTTTACTGAAAAGATAACAAATGATTATGAAGAACTTGTTAATAATTCAAACTTACCTGCTACTTCTGTTCAAAAGACAGAAGTAAAAACAGGAACTAGTATTAATGAGGTAAAATGGTCTTTGAAAAATACAAACATAGATTTTAATGAACGAATAAATGAAAAATAAGTAAAACGGTTGTTTTGAAAATAAAATGTGACTCATGATTAATACAATTTCTTACCTCAAACACACACACGCTCCACACACCTGCACACCTACTCCCACCATAGAAAGCTGTATTTACACTTCTCTCCTTTGGTTCCTTTGTTCATGTATTATTGTGTCCTCACTATCTAACAGGCACTGAATTAGGCACTGAAATACAGCCTAGGGCAGTTCCAGTGAAAATACCAGCAAGTTATTTTGTGAATATGGACCAACTGATTCCAGAGTTTATATGCAGAGGCAGGAGACCCAGAATGGCACAATAGTGAAGGATAAGAACCAAGCTGGAGGGCTCACGCTACCTAATTTGGAGTTAGTATGAAGCCGCAGTGATCAAGATAGTGTTTCATTAGTGGCAGAATAGACAAATAGATCAATGGGACAGAATAGAAAGCCCAGAAATAGAACCCCATGAATACAGTCAACTTATTTTTGACAAAGAAAGACAATACAATGGAGCAAAAAGTCTTTTCTATTGTACATTTAAATACTACTTTTATTTGATATTTATTTTGGTGTACATGTTATAAGAAAGCTAAAATAGTATTCCCCAAATACACTAACATAATTTATTGACTAATCCTCTTCCAGGTAATTAAGATGTAACTTTACCATATGCTAAATTTTTACATATTCTTATACTTGTTCTTTTATTATACTTTTTTTATTTTTGAAGAGATCAGATCAGACCCCTGAGTTGATCATCCTCTTAGTTCATGGAACATTATTTCTGTCAGCTCTTTCAAGTCCTCTTGTTTGTCTTATTTTATTTTTCTTCCCTTTCCATATATTTAACCAATCTTCCTCCCTCTATGAGAACTCACCATAATATAGTTCGTGTATATTTCTTCAATCTACTTTCCATAAGTTTACAATGAATTTTTATGGGATGTGAGGGATCAGTACATTGAGAACTCATGCCTAGCCAGCGCCCAAGAGCAATTACTTATGTTCATAATGTATTTATACCTAAAGTACTCCTGTTGTTTTTCAGTAGGGATGCCTGTACCAGTATGTGCATGTTAGGACCTGTAGTAATGAATCTGAAATGTATTCCTGGCTTGTAAGTCCTGAACCTGAGTACACAATAGAATCACCTGTTCAGCTTCTAAATAATTCGGCTTCCTGGGCCCTGCCCCTGACTTTATAACTCAGTCCTTGGGATAGGGCCTAAGAATTTGTATTTTTAATAAGCTCTACAATGATTAATATGTGGCCATTCTGGCATCCATTTAAACTGTTTTTTTCTTTCTTTCTTTCTTTCTTTTTTTCTTTTTTTTGATGGGGGAATACTGGAGTATATCATTTATTTTACATTAATTTATTTTAATATGCAAATACCAGTTATGTGGTAATATAATGTTATTCAGTTACACCTGAAGTTATTGTTTATCTTGTAAAATTTAGGTCTGTACTATCCTAAATGAAATGTTCTCTTAGGTTACTGTTCCAGTGACAATACATTAACTGTATGTTAAATTAGGTTTTAAATAGCATTAAAGTGGATAAGAATTTGAGAAAAATATATGCACCGGTATTTGAAGTAAATCTACACTTGAGAATTCCTGCTGAGAGCGATTCTTCAGAAGACTCTAAAGAAAGCTTTCAGGAACCTGATAAGTACTCTGAAAAATCTGTGATGTGTGAAGAAGATGAAATATCAAAAAATAAAGTCAGTTCTGTCATAAAACACCCAAGTGATGAGCTCCCAGTGATGCAACAGAAAAAAGTGAGCGACAGCCTGGAAGAAATTCTCTCAGGTAAGACAAATGAGACTATTAAGAATGAAGGGAACCCTGGCCAGTGTGGCTTAGTTGATTTGAGCATCATCCTGTAACCAAAAGGTTATGGGTTCGATCCCCAGTCCAGGTGGGTATGGGAGGCAACCGGTCAGTGCTTCTCTCTCGCATCAATGTTCCTCTCTCTCCCTTCCTCTTTCTAAAAGCTGCGAGAAAAATGTCATCGGATAAGGATAAATAATTAAATAATAAAAAGGAATGAAGGGAAATATCCTAACAGCTGGAAATTAACAAGTGAGAGAAAATGTAGTAGTTTATGTACTATCATTTAGTAGGTTATGATTTTTATAAATGTTACAGGATGCTCAAAGTAAGCTTACACTTAACAGATCATTTGCAGCCTATGAGAGTGATCACACCGTTATTCATTTCTATCTTAATACACATACCATTTATCATGAGGGGGACCTGAGGACCCCCTTCACGAGGAGGAACAGCCCCTGGGGTGCCAGTGAAAATGCAGACTCTCGGACTCCATCTGAGCATCCTTTAATCAGAACCTGGGCATGGGGTAGGGTTGAGTGGACTGCTTGAATACTGTCTTTCCAGTTTATTCTTAGGGTGATTGGAAAGCAGTGACTCTTATCGACTTGTCATTTAGCCAATATAAATGTTAATCAATTTTTTATTCTGTTCCTTTCACTGGATCCTAACAGATATAGATGTCATGGCTGATTTTGAGAATAAAGATATGTATGATGAGTAAGTAGTAAACATTTTTGAAATTATAAGTAATTATATTTTATATGTTAGTTACTGCATTGTTCTGAAATGTGCTTTTACTGTTTTTTTTTTTTTCTCCTAGACTTTTGGATTTCCCTACAAATTTCTTTATTGCTCCTAACAGATTGGAGTTTTCAATAAAAATTCAAAATATGGTGGCTGATATTGAAAAATGTATAAGTAAGTATTTTAAATGTTTAATTAGATACATCATACTCTTCAATGTTTTCTTAAATTTAGGCATTTCATGCTTTTACCCAGGGATGTGGCAGACATTAAGGTGTATTAGGATACATAAGTTCACACTCTTTGGGAACAATCAATGTGAATTTGGAATTATTTAAGGATGGGGGAATTATACACATAACCATAGAATCAGGAAAATAGAGAAAGCTTGGATTTTTTTTTTTTAGTAGTGTACTACAAAATTTTATGAGGCTTAAATAAGCAATATCTTATATATTATAGCAAAACAAAGATATCGTTTCCACCTCAAATAGACTTTTATTCTTTTCCAGTTGCACGTACAAAATCTGAAATTACGTGGTAATGACTAGCCTGACCAATGAATTTATCCCTTCTCCACAATCTGAGTCTTACAAAGATCTTGAAATAAGACCCTTTGCAGCTCCTTAAATGTTGCCTCATCTCCAGTCTCACTGTGACAGTTTGCTGTGTTCAGAGGACGGACCCTCTTTCCAGTGCAGGCTGGTACCCAGTGCATTATCTGATTTCTTCTGCAAGCCTCGGGAATCCAGCCTGTCTCACTATACTTACCGTTGAGTGCGATGTCTTTATATGTACTCTGGGTCCAAGTTCTTTACCAGTTAACAATTTGCAAACATTTTCTCCCAGTATGTGCTTTATCCTTTCATTCTTTTTCAGAGCTAAACTTCTTAATTTTAATAAAATATAGCTTATCAATTTTTTTCCTTTCATAGATTATGCTTTTGGTTTTGTATTTAAAAACTCTTTGTCTAACTCACAGTCACACAGATTTTTCCTATATTTTCTTCGAGAAGATTTATAGATGTGTGCTTTATTCTTAGCTATAAGATTCATCTTGAATTGATATTTTAAAATGTATAAAGTGTAGGTCAAAGTTCTATTTTTTTTTTATTTTTTTATTTTTATTTTTTTTGCCTATGAACATCCAATTGTTCAGCTAGATTAGGAACTGATTGGTAACAGGCTGGATCTTAAAATCTTAATATCCTCACAATGGTATAGTGCTCTTCACATAGCATATACACTTCCAATTAATGTTAAGTTAATGACTTATTCTTCATTTTTGTTTTAATCATGCCTTGCCCTACCACCACCAGTCATCTGCGACTGGTTCTTTGGTTTCCATAACACTAAATCCAAACTTTTACACCTGCCTTTAAACTCCGTTTATCAGTGTAGACTACTATCTACTCCCCTTAATAAATCAGCCTCAGTTATCAGTAGTTCTACATGTCATGGATAATTTTAAGGTGTTGTTTACATTGGGACTTCTGAATATACTAACTTTTTACTTATGTATTTTAGCCAAGATCATTCCTCTTTGCCAAGATCCCCGCTTGTCTATCTTCACTAATTTGATTTTAATTACGGATTTATCTAATAAGACACAAAGTATAATGGACTATAAGGAGCAAACCAGGTGGCCAGATTGTCACATTCTTTTTGAAATGGATCCTGTCTACCAAAATAAAGTAAGTTTATAAAACAGTTTGTCTTAAGGAATATTTGGTTTAATGAGCAGAAACCCACTGACATTCTTGGATGAAATGGATTTAAAGAAAAATGACAGTATCACAATTTATAGCAGCTGGAAAATCATTCCCAGTTTGTCTTCCTCATGCTGGTTCATCACTGTTCAACTTTTTCCCCAGCTCCCCCTCTGAAAATGTGCTTTGTCCTTCACTGTTCCCTCATAGTGTTGCCTTGCCAATATGGTGACTTGCCATGGCTCTGGCTTTCCCCATTACCTTCTACCTGGGTATTTTCGTTCAAATTCACAGGGAATGTACTAATCTTAGCTTGGATCAGGATTCTACCCCATCCAAAGTAGCTGTGTCTTGGGAACTGAGTAACATCACATAGTATACAGAAATGGCCCTTTCTAGAACATAGAGCGTAGTGTATGCAGTAGCACAGGGTGACCGACCAGCAAAGGAATCAGTGACTGGGGTCTCTAGAACATGGCTCAGAATAACATGCTAATTACAGATTTAAATAACCTTGTTAACCTTTCCATAAAAGCCAGATATAAAAAAGAGATGTAAATTTCTTTGAGTCTTAGGTTTTCAACACATGTATTTATGTTGACATGAACTCCACATACAACTGTTGACTATTTTTAGCAGAATTATTAGTATATCAGGCCATGCTTTTTCAACTCTTAAAATAAAATTCTGACTAACTTTTTAACATTTTTATGTACAGGTTGTGAGTCTCCTGACTATTATTGGAAATTCAATGGGCCTCGTTAGTGCTTACAGCTGCAAGTTTAAAAAATATTGCACTATGGTAGAGAAGGCCAAAATTATGAGTATGAAAATATCATCTGCAGAAGAATTAACTTCAACACAGTTTAGAACTGTATTAGCTAGATGCAAAAGTTATCTTAAACGTATTGTTCTTATGGCCATTGAGAAGCGTATTAGTATTTTCAATGTTGTAAGTCTTGACTATCAGTCAGAATGCTTACCACATGTTGAGAATATCATACATATAAGCCAGGACCTCCTGCGATCTATAATTGAAAAAAAGAATGCAAATCTATTGGAAGTAAGTATTTTGAAAATTCTTATTTTTTCAGAATCTTTAAGATTAGTAGATTATAAAGTTAAAATACATACTTGGAAAACATACACAATGACTGTTTTCCTCAAAAAAATTCCAAAATGCATTGTATTTGTTTGGGTCTTTGATCAAATTTCAGTTCCTCAAAGAGATCTTCTCTAAAATTGCATCCCATAATACTTTCTTCTTCCCTGTTTAGAATCACTGCATGGTTCTTAAGCAGGAATATGACATGATGCAATCTGAATTTTTGTCTAGACCATTCTGGCTACAATGTGAATAGATTAAAGTGGAACCAGAAGGGAGGAAAGCTGTTTCTGCAGTCGAGGGGGTATATAAGATAGCTTGAGCCAGGGAAGTAACAAGGTGCAGTCTGAGAAGTGTATGGACTTGAGATATATTTGAGAGATGGAGTCACCAGGGTTTAGTGATTGACACAATGGAAGGAAGAAGAGAAAAAACAGGAATTAATGAAAAAAATCATAATATCATTGACATGTAAATGATTTCAGGTTGTAGAATCATCACTGCGAGAGCTGGAACGTGATCCCACTGAAGTGGAAGAATTTTTGAAACATTTTGCTTTTTTGAATACAGTTTCCTCAAAAATATCTGAATTAGAAAAAGAGTATTCGACAGTTTCTCAACTATATTCTGTTATAAGGTATTACCAGATCCCTATTTCAGAAGAGCAAGTTGCCATGCATAAAATTCTTCTTACCAAGTTTGCTCAGCTAAGATCTGCTATGAAGTTAAGCGCAACAGATAAAGATGCCACTATTGCTAAATTCAGAGACAACTTGGAAGTGTATGTCTCTGGTCTACGGGTTGACATTAGTAATTTAAAGGCCAAAGTAAGTTTTTGATTTTCATTAAAAATCAACTTGATCTTAGTCTCACATAGGCCTAAAGCAGGTAGATATTTTCTTTCTGTGGACTCTTAAGTAATTAATTTAATCCATGTGTTCTCAACTTGGAGTCCATGAACGGAATTTTGGTGATTTGTGAACTTGAATGGGAAGTAAAACTACATGTCTGTTTTCACTAACCTCTAACTGAAATTTCGCATTTTTCTCAATTATGCAACAAAGTAGGCAGCATATTACAGCGAAGCTGGGAGCTTTTTCCATAGATTTCAGCAGGCTTCCAAAGAGGGGCCGTGGCCTGAAAAGGGCTGAGAAACCCTGAAATCTTTCTGGGCCTTAGGCTAGGCCAAATGGTAATAATGATCGTTCCAACTACACTCACTTATCATGAGGATCAGACTGTAAAATAAACACCTAACATTTATCAAGCCTTTACTAAGTGTTGGAAACTATGCTAGATGCCTTACTCATTTATCTGCATGAAACTGATAAAGACAATTAATTACAATAAATAACACTGTGCCTAATACATACAGTATTCCCTCACTTATTGCAGGTATTACGTTCTAGACACCCCCGCAAAGTAGGAACCTTACATTTATTCTACACTCTTAAACTTTCGTAACTTTAACAACATACGTATACAGTACTGCAAAATCCCACGAAATAGCGAAAAATCCGCGATAAATAATTAAATATAATATTTTTTAAAATCCCACGATACAGCGAGGCCGTGGTAAGTGAACTGCGATACAGAGAGGAACTATCTGTATTAGGTACTCAAATGTATAGAATAAATATGAGAACTTACAATGGTGGTGAGGTACAGGGGCGGTGAGGAGCGAGACTTCTGGTCCCACAGCTCTTACTTGTCCACAGCAGGCAAGTGACTTGACCCCTTTCAATCTAAAGGCTTTTATTTTCATGCAGACTCACACCACCTGGGGACACCAGGTAATAATTAAACTCATTAAAATTAATCAAAATAAACACATGCAATTATAGACTACAGACCATCTTTTTAGATGATGGTTGCGAATAATGCTTGGTAAAGCTTAGAATGCATGCTGAAATGCCGTCAGTAAACGTGGTTAAGTTCTGAACATCATGATCTCTCAGAATGTCTCACTGTGACTTTTCAGGTAAGCACCCCTCATCTGTTATGTGCTGGGACTCGGGTATCAGCAGCGAAGGAAATGATCCAGGCCCTCTCCCAGGAAGCCGCAAGCTTAGCGAGCAAGGTGAAAATGTGTACGAAGTGTCAGGATTGTTTCACCGAGGCCCGTTTGCACAGGCATTCTCTGAACTTGGACGAAACCACGCAGATTGCGCTGTCAGAGATCTCTGACATTGACTACGACTTAACCTTAAGGAAAATATTGTGGGATGCCCGAGAGGAATGGGGAGCACTCTTTCAGGAATGGAGGAATAGTACTCTTCGCGATATTGATATAGAATCAATACAGAGAAATGTTTCAAAATGGACGAACATAATCTTTGCACTAGAAAAAGGTAAAAGGGATTTTCTCAGGTTTTCCCACCTAGGACCACACACGAAGTGCCCTCTGGGACAGCAAGACCATTGTATCTTTACCTGTTCCCAAGGGCTGACCATTAATGGCTGGAGAGACAATGCAGGTGTATAGGCACAGTTGTTTTCTAAGCCAAAAAGAGATGAAAACGTTACCAAAACATTCTTTAAAGTAATCAATAACAATTGGTGTATTCTTTTAAAGTTGGTTCCCCAGCTAGAGCCCCAGACACTTCCCCATGATTCTGGCTCTTCTTAAGGCGAGCTGTTTTGATGACAAGGGCCTACCTGCATGCAGCACCCTCACCCAGATCCTCACCGTGGACACCTGCAGTGTCCCTAGGGCAGTGGAGAAGCAGCTGGAAGCCATGCTGAGAGGTTTCCCTTCTGCTGACCATCAGATCTGAAACCTTGTCAGTGCAGAGATGCTGTTCTGTGTGAGCTGCTCTGTAATATCCTATTCTTTCCACAAGGAAACTTGCTTTTAAATTCCTCCCTTATCTCTCAGCTATACCCCACACACTTCCATCTGCCTGTTTTTCAGTTACACTGGGATTACAACATCACAGACGTTTAGGAAAGAGGGAACTCGGGAACAGATCGCCCGGGATCTCACTGCTTCCACATAACGCATCCTCTCTCAATGTTCTCTCAATGTTCTGTCGTCTGTTTTCGAGAACAATATATCAAGTAATAAATAGACGATACCTTCTTTTATCATTTGTTTCCCAGATAAAAGCCTGCTGTTTGCCAAAGTATAGACTTGCAGAAACCAAAGTCATTTTCTTGTCCTTTTATTTAACCAGCTTATTCGACATGGCTTTATAAAAGAATCCCCACCTGTACAAATTGGATATTTAACAACGTGTATAGTTTTCAGTTCTCCTGAGTCCCCAGCTTTGGGTGTTTCTCCTCCCCACCCCCCACCCCCGTGCCCTGTTCTTTTAAAGCTGAAACCGCACAGGCTTTGAGTTCTGTATCTCAGTGGTTTGTCAGTGCCGGAGGCCAGACCAGTGCGGGTCTATGGCAAAGTTTTTACCCATATTTCCTATAGTTCAACGTTAAAGTAGTTTCCATATGAAGTAATGGCGACTGTTTTCCCCCCCATAATGTTCTTACTGAGCAACATTTAAAAGCCCCAAACCTCTTACAGTCTTTTGAATGCATATGTGTGTATCTTTCTATCTGTCTTGTCAGTGACAATCTGGGAAACCCTGTGGCAGCTGGCTTCCCTAGTGTCAAATTATATGAGATGATTTGGCTCTGGTGGTCTTGGGTTTTCATCTCCAGTACTGATAACTGTTTCTCTTTAATCCATAGTTCATTCTGTGGGAGGGAACCTGAATAAAACTCATTATTTTAGTGCAGACTAATAACTGATCAACTAAGTCCAGTTTAAAAAATATGCTGAACATATTGTCAGCCTGCCGATCCTTGGCTATTCACAGGGTTACCTAAAAACCACATGGTGGTGCACCTCCAGCGATCCGTGATGGACTTTAAGCAAGAGCTGCCTGTCATCACAGCTCTGGGAAACCCCTGTCTCAAGCCGAGGCACTGGGAGGCTCTCCAGGAGATTACTGGAAGGTCGGTTTCACTCGATAAAACCTGTACCGTAGAGAATCTTCTAGCGCTCAAGGTAAGTAACAATAGTTTGAAAAACTAGGTTGAAATGCCAGAGGGGCCAGTCTTAAGTGAGCAAGTAAACATATAGAGAATAGGAATTAGAAAAGCGAGAAATTTATAGGATGTCAGGGATGTAAGTGTGTGTTAGTGAACGAGGGGCAATGGATAGGCAGACTGTTTTCCCCAGCCACACTGGTGAAGCCGTTCATTACGTCCTTATTATCTAGGTGATTAGAATCTTGGTTTCCACGTGTAACATGAAATTAGTGTTTTATTATTTATAGTGTTTTAATATAGAGAGAATATATTTCATGGGAATAGAAAAATCAAAATACTATATTCCACTTTACATAAAATGAAAATATATTAAGAACGTGTTAGGATAGCCCTACCAATAACTTAATATTCTATTTTAAATACATAGTTAGCAACTGTTTCATATGCCATGTAGGTTTTTGTTATAAAAGTAGGATTTTTCCATGTTTTTTATGGTTACAGTAAGCTCCATTGATGGTTCATGTTTCAGTGTAGACAGTCTAATGAATTTGGTGACAGTATTTTATACCTATAATTTTCTACTAAATGATTTGTCATAATGAGGAAGTGGGAAATTTTTTAATTTAAAAAGAATTTTTTTTAATTTCGGTTTTAAAAAGAATTTTAAAAAACAATTTTAATTGGCAGTTAAAATTATATTATTTTGTATCTCCAGCCCTAAGCTCATTCTCCGTCCTGAATTCACATATCTAATTTCCTCTCCACTTAAACGTCTAAAAGATAGTCAAAATTAACATATCTGAAAATTCACTTCTTATTCTTCATCTCCCAAATTCTATTCTTTCTCTCCCTTCCCCATCTCAGTAATGGCATCTCCATCCCCCTACCTCCCCAGCTGCTTAAACTAAAAAATATGAAAAAAAATCTTTGAATCTGCTCTTGTTCTCTTATTCTTCATCCCATTTAAATCTCTCATTCTTTCCTGGATCATTACCAGAGCTTCCTAAGTGATCTATGTGCCGAGAGTGAATTCAGCAATGTATCTAGATCATTTCAGAATACAGAGGTCAATGCCATCTGCTAAGTTTATTCAACCCAGCATTCCAAAAATCTAGCACAATTTCAGTGAAATTTTTATTTTCAGAGGCTCGGGTTATTGGAATCATTTCTGGGCAGATCAGATAAAGGGTGAAATTTGGCCAACAGAGAATAGCAGCAAAGCCATGCAAGTTAGGATAGCGAGTCCTAGAGGGGATAGCTGGTGGCCTGCGTGGGTTTGGTTCCTCAAAGGACTCCAGGGAGCTACCCTTATGTTCCGCATATGAACAGATAGTTTAGAAAGGAAGTCCCACACAATTCTAGGAGGATCCTAATTAAAATCATTCAACATCTGAACAAAAATGAATAGTCTTCAGCCTCTGAAATACTGTAGCCAGGAGTCAGAGGTAACCCTTCCTCTTGAGGCTAATTATTATAATAGAGGAGATGAACAATCAGTTGATAATCTTAATTGAACCGTTTAAGAGTTCCTGGATGATTTTGATCGTCCTATAGAGATGCATCACTGTATCTGGTATAATGGAAGTGCCTTGTTGGACAGGCTTTGGCCCAGAAACTCAGCCTCCATTTGCTACAGCATGCTGGATAACTCAGGGTCATGCCGCAAGACTGTCCAGGACAGGCACTGGCAGAAGTTCATCTGTGACCCTGTTAATTGAATGAATTTTGATGTTATGTAACCACCGTTCTGTCCAGGATGTTAGGCCGTCTCTGCAAAGCCAGGATGTGAAAAGCACGTCACAAAGCGAATAAAATGGAAGAGGTCAGTAGTGTGCATAAGGGGAACACAGTTGCGTCATGGTTGATCATTTCCACTTTGGACAGCCATGTGCTTTATAACAGAGGCAGTGATTATTATAGGTGTTAAGGTTTATCTGAAACTCTCAAAACATTACCAAGTCATTTGGGAGATCTGACTGTTTGTTGGTCAAGGACCATAGAGAAAGGCCTAGGTCCACTTGGTTGAAATTTTTCTTTAGATATTATCAGTGTCTGGATTTAGTAGTACTTAGTAATTTCGAAATGTCAGCATTAGGCACAAAGTTCTTCCTGCAGCATGACCACTTGAGATCCTATGGTTTTTTATCTGCCTTTAGCTGAGTCATCTGTGTCAAAGGACAAGCCTCTTTCCCAAAGCTGTTACACTAAGGCCATAAGCAGTCAACTGATCCTATTATTCTTACACCCATCTCTGGCAGTCCCATGAGAGAGGTGACGAAAACTAGTCATATTTGTTCAGAGTCCCCCTGAGCTGCATTAACAAAACATTCCCCATGGGAATGACAGAGGAGAACAGCAACAGATTCTTCTTTCATGGATGAAAACAGTCAGCCCAGCCAATTAATCCTAAAATGTGGAGGTGAGGCACTCTCTGAGTATTTCTATTATGATGAGTGAATGCAGAGACCTTATATCAGGATCTTGTCCTGTGGGAATTGTCAGCCAGGGCACATGGAAAGGAGACCTACATAAACCTCACTGATATGTTTTGAGAAAAACTTATCGAGAGATGTGACAGAGAAAGGGAAGCCGTGGAAGGTTGGGTCCATTAGAGTAACATTCTCTCATATAAGATTATATCCCAAGAATTATCATAGAAAGTTAAAGTGTGTCACGGGGTAATTAAATGGCTGACATTAGTGCAGAGAAAACAAAGCTGAAGGAAGTTAAGCCACCCACACATACACAGAGGTGCTGCTAACCAGTCTTTGCGCTGACGGGAATCAGAGGCAACAGGCTCAGCAGTTAGAAAATCTCACTGAGCGTGAAGGGTGTGACGAGGGTGACAAAGTCGAGGGGGCTGCGCCGGGAAGGCTCCACCAGGAAGCCTGGGGTCAGGATGCAGACCTCACTGGGACCAGATCCTCAATACCTCCAATGTGCCTTCAACATGCTCATTTAAATCTTCCGTCTTAAACGTATCAGGAATCACTTCCTCCACTGGAAATTAAAAAATAACCTTTTCATTTTAGATGTTTCAGTATGAAAGAGAAATAAAGGAAATATCAACCTCAGCCACTCGTGAAAGCACTCTTGAAAAAATGCTGTTTAAGATTATCAACCTTTGGAACGCGACTCCTTTACATTTAGTTCTCCATCACACAGACACTGGCTCTGTCCTGATCATTTCGTCCTTAGATGACTTATTGGCTCAGTTAGAAGAGTCTCAGATCATACTTGCAACAATTAAAGGATCTTCCTATATCGGGCCCATTAAGGTAAATATTATGGCAAAGCGGAGATGTTTAAACTGTCTGTAATTTTATTTATCCCTTTAAGTTTTTGCAGCCTTGGGAGCTTTTGAATTGAATACATCACTGATACACTTACATGGAAGTGGATTGAACATTTAGTAGTTAAACTACCAAAAGTAACTTTTTAAGGGAACATTGTTGATTGTTCAGGAAGAAATGCCAGGCAGGCGAGTTCAGGGAACACACAGGTACGGGCCCTATGAGCCATGGCTTCACCAGCAGGCCGCTGCTTCTCCGCCGGCCCGCAGGGCAGCCGTGCCTGCCGCTGCCCCGGAGTCTGCCTGCGGAGGTGGGTGCTTCACCTCCATGCCCTGTGCCCTCGCCCTTTGGTACTAAGTGTGATTAGACCCTCGTTAATTACTTCCTATGTGGCAGTGACTGATAATCAACTTCGATCTCAGTTTCTATTTTATGACTCTTGTAATTTCATTCATTTAGATTTGTGTGTTTTTCTCATTGTAGGCTCTGGTGGATAAATGGGATCAAAACTTGACTCTCTTCTCTTACACTCTGGAGAAATGGGTGAATTGTCAAAGATCTTGGCTTTTTCTTGAACCAATCTTTACTTCTTTAGAAATACAAAGGTAAAACCTTAAAATACAGGCAAAAAAAAAAAAAAAAAACATGGTGGGTAGTTTATTTCCTGTAATCCTTAGGAAACCACTTCTCGATGACCGTTCTAAAAGAATCCTACCTATAGGCATAGAAATATAATCTGCCAAATATTATGTTTTTTCTTTCATAAAAGATTACAAATGTCATTTTTTAAAGCCTTATTTTTCCATTATTGTTAGAAAGAAATGTCAGATACATCAGTATAATCCCTAAGCATCATTATAATCCCTATGTGTCTGTTTAGTTCTAGAATATTAGTGTGGTTTTGGTGTGAACAGTAAATATGTTTTTTATACCATTCATACATAAACGATAGTTTATTACTTTGGACCATGTGAACGAATAGAGGACCTAGACAGTGTTAACTTTTTTACCTTTTCTCTTTATCATTAGCATTCAAAGTGATTGGTTTCTTTGTAAAGTGGCTGGTCTTAAGAGTGGTTAGATTGAGACATATGTGTCACCCAGGCAGGATTTAAACTGTGGGCAATCACACAGGCTGGTCTAGGAGCCGTGCTGAAGTAAGGGAGGAAGCCATGGAGTGTACGTATGTCTCTAAGGCATATTAGAGCAGATGGTAGAAAACCATGAATATCAGGTGAAGTATTTAGAGCTTTATTTTAGAGGCAAAAGGGAACTGCGAGAGGTTTACAAAAGAGAAATGTTTAGATGATTATCTTGTGGGAAAAGATATCTAATTTTTGTTCTATGTGTCTAGTTCTTGTCACACGATGCTTTACACTCTTCTATTAATGTAAACTTACTCCTATAGTCCTCAGAGGGGAAGCCACAAAGCAAAGGGATGTATCCTTTGTGGTTACAGCTCAGTGCCTTAAATTCAAACCTTACTACTACTTTTTACTAAGCATTTCATAATTAACAGAGAAGGCTCCTAGGTAAGGGAGTTCAAACTGGCACCAACTTGTTCTTTCACAGGATTCGCTATGAGGTGGAAAATAGGGTGGCTTTAATTTAAGGGCCCAAAACTCCTTTACAATACTTATAAAGAAAGTGGTAAAAAATGGGTCTGTAACAGATCTGCCTTTGACTAATACAGGAGGACAATGGGCCCTGGTCCTAAGGAGAAAATGTGAAAAAGAGGGAAGGCAAGAGCGACTCATTAGAGGAGAGAGTTCCTGTGAGGGTGGAGGATGCTCTGTTGCTGACACTGACTCCAGACTCACTGTGACTTGCACTATAAGCTCCCAGAGACACTGGAGCGTGCTTAGCAGTGGGAGAGCTGGAAGTATCCACTCTGGTAGGATTTCTCCTGAGCTGTAATTTTAGGCACATCATCTGACGTGGAGAGAGGAGTAATGGTGGGAGGGCTCTTGGAAGCACTTGACTTATATTGCTCTAAAGCCAGGGGCATTAGAAACTAGGACTTGCCTCTTCTCTGGAATTCTGAAGCAGCCTTTAATAGCAGAGCAAAGAAGTGCAAGAAACGGGGTTAGCTTAGACCCCAGTTCTCTGCCAGAGGAGACATTGCCCCCTAGGGAACGTCTGGCAGTGTTGGGGACATTTTTGACTGTCACAGCTGCGGGGTGGGAGGTACAAATACCATCTAGTCCAGTGACTAGAGGGGGTTACACATGTACAGTGCACGGGAAAGCACCCCACCCTCTAACAAAGAATTATCTGACCTAAAATGTTAATAGTGTTTTTAAGGTGAGAAATCCTAACTCAGACCTAGGTGGCAAGTAGAAGGCTCCATCCTGAAAGATCTCCACTCAGAATAGTCGCTGATCAGAGCAGGGGAGTATCGGAGGTGTAGTGTTCAAAGCAGTAATGGAGGATGGTCATAAGGGGTCAGCTGGAGAGAGCCAGGGAGCGCTGCTGTGTAGCCCTTCCAGCAGAGAATGCAGAAAGAGCTGGACGGCCCGGCCTTTGAAAACGCTTCCTTCATTCAACTTAAGCAACAGCAGAAACAGAACTCAAATGAGCATGTGGGTGGGTTACCGTGCCAGGCACAGGCTTTGCTTGCCTTCCCCAAGGGGAGAGAAGAACGATCATATTCTGTAAGGGAAAATTTCTATACCTGTGCTGAACCTGCAGTCCATTTCCTTAGCCTCGGGGGCAAGATCAGTACAAATGGAACTTGGATTTTCTTAACACGCAGCTCTCTGCCCTTGTTCCGAGGCCAACCACCCCGCGCGGGTCTCTCCGTGTGAAAGGCCACTCCTCCTGTGAACGCAGATGAAACACCTTCTCCACCAGGCAGCCCTCCCCAGGGCCCACTTCCCCGCTCGCATTTCAGTAGCCCTTCGTTTTACTTCATTTCCTCGGACAAAATCACTTCCACTTCCTTTACATAGAATCTTTATAAGTATGATCCTGTCAAATGGTGGATGGATGTCCAGTTGGCCGTAGGATTTCCTATCTTGGGCGTCAGGACAGTCAATAAATGAATGCATCATCAGCAAAAATGAGATGCAACAGTTTGGAAGTCGAACAATATTCTATGGCAAATGCATTTAGGTTATAGGTTTTAATTATAGTCCCTTCAAAAAATAATCACTCCTTTTCTTTCCAAAGGCAGCTCCCAGCAGAAGCAAAACGCTTCTCTCAAGTGATATATGCGTGGAAAGAAATCATGTCAAAAATACAAAACAAACTGGATGTTTTGCAAATAGCCACCTCTGCAGGAGTTCTTGAAATTCTGCAAAATTGCAATACATCTCTTGAATATATAAAGAAAAGCCTTGAGGTAAAACTCTGGAAGTCCCGAAGTGCAGGACCACTGACCTACAAAACGTAATGTAGCACATCACAGAAACCAGGGCCAGTGAGGATTTTCTTTAGCTGCCAACAGTACTTCAAACTCTCGCCGTCTACACAGTCAATGAAAATGGTATCGGAAGGGACAAGAACTGGATGGACCAATCCAAATGGCCTTCAGCAAAGTATCAGATTTTTAAGTGCCTGGTTTCCCTTATCTTTAAATCGGGATTAATGATAGTGCCTGCCCCGAGGGGCTTTGTGCGAAAGGAGATGATGCATTTAATGCAGGAGAGCTGGCACACAGCAAGTACTCAGTGAATGGTATTCATATTCGTACGACTGCTGTTATTGTTATAAAGTCAGCAAAAGTTGAAATTGAATTTCTTGATGAGTTTTTAAATTATCGATTCATAAACTTTTACGTTGTGAGAACATTGAGTTCTCAGCTAGACATATATATCTTTAAATACCGGGCTTTAATGGTTGAGATTTGTGATAAACATATTCACTTCGCTTTATAAACCAAGGTATTTTCCAAGCCTGCATCTCTTTTCCTTGTTGCACATGAGTCTCAGTGGTGGGGCTGAGTCCTCCAGAGTCCCGGCCTGTGGCACTGACTGCCTGTAGGAAGTTCTCTGCCCAGGACAACCCTCTGCTACTTCAATCCATGATCTGGGGTGGGCCCAGGGTCTGCACGCAGAGTGATCTGGTTCATAATAACCAGATTACCCAGTGACCATGGAGATAAACTTCCTACTTCTGTCTAGCATGTCTTTGGACTATTACAAAGCATCATTACCAACCAGTAATTTTCTGAGCACCTACTTTGTACCAGGCACCGCTGCTAGATGCTGGGGCTACAAAGATAGAAGATGCATTTCTTACTATGACAGAATTCAAAGTCTATTCCAGGCAACAAAAGTGGTAAAGATGTATTACATGGTGACGGGTGCTGGTTTGGAAGGTATGACCTGAGTCTTGAAGGAAGTGTAGGGGTTAGCCAGGCAGAAGGGGCGGGGTGTGGGTGGGCAGGTGGGAGGAGCATCCGAAGCAAGGAGGGAAGAACAGATATGGAGCTGTCAGCAAGTACCGCACCTTCTGGAGTCGTAAACAAGATGGTGCAAGTGGGACATAGATTGCAAACTGAGAACTGTTGAAAGATGGGATTCTCCAGGGAAGCAGGAGACAGGTGATGAAGGGCTTTGGATACCACAGTGAATTTTGAACTTACTGAGTAGCCACTGAAGGATTTTAAGCATGAGAGTGAAATGATTTAATTTTTTAAAAAAAATCTCCCAGTAAGGGAGCATTGAGTGTACATAGGTTGGTGGCAGTGAGAATAGGCATAAAGCAGCGAAAAGATCACAGGTATTGGGCACTAAGGCAAGACCATGGTGACAGTGACAGAGGGCGGGGCCAGGAGCTTCTGAGAGGTGCAGAGAAAGAGTTCCAGGATTGTGCCTGGATTTCTGGCATGGCCAACAAAGTGGAAGATGATCATGCCCCTGAGATGGGAGGCTTGTGTGCAAAGAAGTTACATCGTTTTATTCATAGTGAAAGTACTTATGTGACCGTCAAAACTTATCCAGTCGGCATTTGGGTATATAGATCTGGGGCAGAGGGAGGTGACCTGAGCCAAAGAGCAAGTGGGTATGTATCAAAATGTCTCAAGAAGAGCATAATGGGAGGAAGAATAATGAGACTGAACTCAGGAGGTGTCAGCCTGTGTAGGGGACCAAGAGGGATCCTGGTAAGAAGTGGCTGAGGGAAGAAGGAAAATATAGTAAATCCCGGAAATCAAAATGAAGGGCAGAGTCAACACAGTCAAATGCTGTGGAAATATCCTGCCACCTGAAGCCTGGAAAGCTCCAAGTTCAGTAACAGTGGGGACTGGAGGGCAGAACACGAGGATGACTAAGAGAAGAGGAAGTAAAGATTCTGAGTTTATAGACTCCTTCTAAGAATTTGTGGAGCAGAGGTGGGCAAAGAGTAGAGAGAGTGTCTTGTATTTTGAATGAGAGAAGTGTAAGAGGGAGGCCTGTTTGCAAGGGGGAGGTTGAAGATACAGGAAAGTAATAAACAAGAATAGCCTAGCCTGGCATGCATGAAGGGGTAGCTGTTCCCCTGAAGAGAAGGAGAAGAGTTAAAACCGCTGTGAATGCAGCTTAGTTGTGGAGAGGGGTGGAAAGACAAGATTTCTGTGTACAGAAGAAGGTGAGGTGACCTGCTGGGATGACGGCTTATTCTCTAGGAAGACAGGGATCTAAGAGCAGGAAGTTGGGAGCAGGGAAGGCAATGGGACAACACCCAGGTACACTGCTTTATCAGTGGTCATAATACAGGGGTGTGTGCGCATGTGTGTAAGGGTGGGATTGGGGGAGTGTGTTTTTGTTTTGGTTTTCATTTGTTTCGGTTTTGCCTTACTACCAATTTTTTAAAATCAATTTAAGTATAACTTGCATCAAGCATGGGATGTTATTTTGACTGGTGCCTCTACGAATACTGCGATTTGGATAGTGTGTCTTTTGTGTGTAAATGTAGGCCCCAATGAGGCTGTGATTCATGTCATGACTAAACATATTCTGAATTGCACTTCTTTTGGTTCTGGACAGGACTACCTGGAAGTTAAAAGAATGATTTTCCCAAGATTTTACTTTCTTAGCAATGATGAACTTCTTGACATTCTAGCCAAGAGCAGAGATCCTGAGTCTGTACAGGTAATATCATCATTCTTCGCTCAGGAATGTTATTTCCCAGCCAGGTCAGAATTTTATAATGTTACCGATATTTGTTTCTGGTCCACAGCCTCATCTCGTAAAATGTTTTGAAAATATAAAACGATTATTGATATGGAAACAAGACATTGGCCCTCCTACTGTGATAATGCTCATATCTGCCGAAGGAGAAACTCTTGTGCTGCCCAAGTATGATATTTGTTCCAAACTAAGCACTTAGACTCCCTAAAACTTTATTTAAAACATCTGCTTGGAAACGTCTACTATATCTGACAAGTTTGCTAAACTATTTCTTCAAAGATAATAGTTACATGGAACTTTACCTTTCCGTGTCTGTATCGATTAACATTATCCTGAAAGCCAACACAGGTTTTGTTAACACAGGAAGGAAATTTGCTTGGGGTTGTTGGTGCTGCTCCCACGGATGTGTCTGTGACCCTGGCCTTGCCATGAGTGGCTCCAGGCAATTACATTAAGCCAGGCCCTTTGCTCACACTGGTCCCATTCGCCAGCTGGGACAAGGGCGTGCTGACTGGGGCACGCGGCCCCTGATGTGAGCTGATTGAAAAAATGCTGTGCCCAAGTCTTCCTGTCCCCTAAACCCCCAACCGGGTCCTGATCTAGGCTTACTGTTGAGAAGATCTGATGAGCAATTCAAAGGTGCTTTGTAGTATAATTTATCTGTTTTATAAATTCATATTTAATGGAGCCGCTTCGGTAAATTCATGGGTTTGATGTCAGAATTTACTAAAGCGGAGTGATATGTTTTTTTGCATAGTTTTCCAAATTAAGATCTAGAAAAAACAAAAGATATTACAGAATTATAGTCCTTTGGCCTATGAATATTATAGGTGTAGAAAACGGTCCACAGGCTTATGAAAGGAATGGATCAGGAACTTTTTTTGAATTACAGGAAAATCCGGGTAAGAGACTCTGTGGAACAGTGGCTGGTCAATGTGGAAAAGGGCATGTTTGATGTGCTAAAGAAGTAAGTATAATGGTCAGATCCTAAAATTATTACACATAAATTTAAACTTGGTTAATTACCTGCTAATCTAAGTGGGCACAATACAGAGAAATACGTGGAATTAAATCCTGTCTTGTCACATTCTGATAGAACATGAGGGCAAAATAATCATTCTGACAGTGTAGATGTCACTTTGATGGTGCGGTCATGGACCACATTCAGTTTTTGTATAAAAATGGGCCGGATTTGCCTGCTTCCCTCAGACCCGGTGCCCAGGAGGCCTTGAGCTACAGCCCCTTCCCTGCTTCCCATTTCCGTCTCACTCCGCTTCCTGGCGTCATTTACTTGGTATACTCTTTTTAATGTTATCCCTTTCATATTTTATCTGTCACTGCTATCTGTTTACAGTAACTTTGACTACAACAGTCTTCTACAACTCTAATTTTTTACTGTTGGTTATAGAAAAGCTATTGGTCCTGAAGTTTTAAGACCTATATTTGCTAATATTATCCTAAATACCAACACAGGGTTTCTAGAACAGAGCATGTTATTATTTACTTACAAAAATAACTACAGTGTCTTTCCTTTGCTCCCCTTTTTTACCCCTGGGGGTGATATGAGAAGAACCAGACCTCATCTCACATGTGAGGGGGGCAGTACTTCTGTAGGCAAGGAACCCCTGAACTAGATCTGGGCATTTGAGAGGCAGGCAAATGTTCTGTGGTTGTTCTGGGACTCTTCTGGGTAGACAGTCTTATCATTTGCTAATAATGATGGTCCTGTCTCTTTCTTTACAATTCTTTCAAAATGCCATTTTCTTTTCATGTTGTTTAGGAAGGCAAATTTTGTACGATGTTGAAAAGTACAGGTGCCAGTGAGCCGCCTCTTTTGTTTCTAATGTTATTGGGGAAGCTTCTAATGTTTCACCCAAAATATCACCAAACCATTTGTTGATAAGACAAGCTAAGTTTATTGAGTAAAGGAGAACACCGTAACAATATCAAAACATGAACTGTTGAAACATGTTAACTTTGGTCTTAAACAAAAGTGTCTGGATATTTTTCATAAATCCTATTTGCTCTATTATAATTAATTTTTAAAGCTAAATGCAGCATCTTACTGTTAAAATTAACCTGGAGTTTCAGCCCAGTACTCAATATTGTAGAAATTATTTTAAATACTGATTTTGTCATCGGCAGTATTAGAAATTCAAAGCTAATAGGTGTCATCTCCTAGTTTAATATAGTTTTTCCATCCTGAAAACTCACCAGCCCCATTGGAACAGTGCAGATGATATTAAAGAGGAACTTAAGGAATATAAACTATGCATGAAGTAAGGCTCTCTTAACGCTCTTTGGTCCCATACATATACCTAAATTAGAACCAAAGAATCAGAGATCCTGAAGGAAAATCCCCCTGCGATCTTGTCATGCTTGGTCATTAAATGGTCACAATCAATGATTAGCTGTAAATGATATAAATACTGTGTTCGTTTATAGATTTGTGAAGCAAGGGGTTGAAGACTGGAACCGCCAACCTTTCTCCCTGTGGGCAGTGTCTCATCCGGGACAGGTGGTGCTCACCGTGGTAAGTCAGTGCTGCAATGGTGCCCAAGTACTCTGTGGTGGCCACAGAGCCACAGAAGCAAAGATCTAGAAATGGGCCATTATGAAAGGTACTCATATGTGTAGCTTCCTCTGAAATGCATCAAGAAGTGAGATGGACAGCAGGATGGCCTAATGGACGGATATGTGATAAAGTAAATGTAGCAAAAAGTTAATTGTAGAATATCGGTGGTGGGTATATAGGTCTTCATTTTATAATTCCTTTAACTTCTCCAGTTTAAAATTTACATAATAACATGTTGAATAAAAATAAACCATAAATTATTTTCCTAGGTATACCGCTATATTGTACTGTATTAGCTTTTTACTGGGGTCATTAAAAAATTACTACAAACTTAGTTGCTTAAAAACATGCAATTAATTATCTTCTAGTTTATAGGTTAGAAGAACAACATAGGCCTCACCAGGCTTCAGTGAAGGAGTCAGCAGGGCTGAATGCCTTTCTGGAAGCTCTAGGGGAGACTCTGTTTCCGTGTCTTTCCCAGCTTCTAGCAGCCTGTGGCACTCCCTGGTGAGGGCCTCTTCCTTCATCCACCACGCTAGCTGTGCTGCGGCTCTCCACCCATTCTTCTGTGGGCACCTCTCTCTCTCTGCCAACAGGCAGCAAATGTCTCCAATTTTAAGGATGCGTGTGATTACATTGGGCCCCCTCGGATAACCTATAAGCCTCTTGACGTATGCCCCTACCTTAACTCCCAGGCCAATCTGACATTAATCCAGTAACCTTCTCGAAACAGCTCTGGTATGTATGAGAAGAGTGTCAAGAAATGAGTCAAATGACAGAAGTTATATAAAGTTTCTGAAAACTATGATTACAGACAACATATTCTAAGGGCAGTATTTCTGGGTTCAACAGAGGAAACACTGCTAATTTCATCTTGACTTTTTTTACCATTATTACTGTCCCCAGGTTGCCACTTAACCCAGTGATTAAGATACAACATTTAGAAAATATAAGCATTGATGATAAATGTATTTTCATTCAGTAATGCCTAAGGCCCTCGCTCTCAGGCATGTACAGATGTGTAAGCTCTGTCTTTTACACCCACGCAAGTGCGCTCACCCATACACTGTGCCACTCATATACTTCTTGCAAATGTTTGTTTTAACTTATGAAATTTATGCTTCAATATTCATATTTATATCTTTTTCAGAGCCAGATCATATTTTATAATGATTGTGTCAAAAGTTTTGTGACTTCTCATTCAAGGGAAGAGCTGGAAAAAGTCCACGCGGGTGTTACATGTCACCTAGAAGAGACTGCAGAGCTGGTGGCTCTGGGTACCAGTAGCACCCAAACGAGAACTGTGCTGGGGGCGTTGCTTACCCTTTACGTTCACTGCAGAGATATCGTGAGAGATCTTCTGCTTAAAAATATCTTCAGTGCAGAGGATTTTGAGTGGACGAGGTAGGTAGATCTAAATTGTAACGCTACGTAAAATGATTTCTCACACCTCTAGGTCAATTAATTCTCTGCCACAAAACTTTGTCAAACCCGAATTTTAATTTTCTGGATTTACAAAAATTCAAAGCAAACAGAAAAATCTGTGTTCCTTTCCCTAAAGCCGCAGCTTTCGACTGGCGGCCCCTGTTGTAAATAAAAGATCTTTTTTATAAGCCACAAAGCAAAAGCTTATAAACATACAAAAGATAAAGAGAACGGAATCTAAGCATACCATGACTGAATAGCATCAAACCACAAAGAGGCACTGGAGAAGAAAGAAATGAAGGAATTACAAAACAGGCCAAAAGAAAACCAGTGAACAAATAGCCAATAGTAAGTCCATACCTATCAATATTTACTTTAAAAGTAAATCCACTAAATTCTCCAATCTAAAGACAGAGTAGCTGAATGAACGAAGAAAATGAGACCCAACTATTTGCTGACCACATGACACTCACTACAGTTTTAAGGCTACAGACTGAACAGAAAAGGATAGAAAAAGGATGTCCCAAGCCAGTGGAAACAACAAGAAAGTTGGGGTAGCTATGCTTATGCCCAACAAAACAGTCTTTAAGTCAAAGAGTCTGTAACACTTGTAGATAGATATTTATGCACCCAACAGAGGAACTCCTAAATATGTAAATTAAATATTAACTGACCTGAAGAGAGAGATAGACATGAACATAATAATAGTTGGGGATTTCAGTGCCCCAGATTCAATAGTGGATAGATTATTCTAACAGAATATCAATAAGGAACAGTTGACTTAAAGCAATGTTAGCCAATACGGTTTTAACAGACATTTGCGGAACACTCTGTCCGGCAGCAGAATACTCACGTGGGGACAGTCTCTCTTAGATCACCAGTGAGACCACAGGCTACGTGTTCAATTTAAGAACACTGAAATCATATCAAGCATCTTTTCCAACTGTCAATACCAACTACCAGAAAAACTAGAAAATTTGCAGATGTATGGAGATGAAACAACGTGCTACTGAATCAAAGAAAAAAATCAAAAGGGAAATTAAAAAACGGAGACACGTGAACATGGGGATACAATGTGAAGTGGGACCGGAGGGCGCAGCAGAAGCAGCCCTCAGAGGGCAGTCCGTGGCAGCGAGTGCCGGTGTGAAGAACAGTGAGGAGGTCAGATGAACAACCAGACTTCACACCTAAGGAACTAGAGAAAGAATATTCAACTAAGTAGTGTTTTAAAAGTTAAATGAATAATAAACTCAAATGTAAAAGTTAAAAAAAAAGAACAATGCAGGGAGGCAGTCACAGATCAGTACAGAAATAAACGAAATACAGCCTAAAAAGACAAGAGAAAAAAAGCAAAGAAACTAAGAGCTGGTTTTTTTGAAAATATAAGTAATATACAAAATAAACGAACCTATCACTAGACTTACCAAGAAAAAAGAACTTAGATAAAATCAGAAAAGAAGAAACGTTACAACTGTTATCACAGATACACAAAGGATCAGAAGAGACTATGAACAATTACATGCCGACAAACTGGGCAACCTAAAATAGATAAATTCCTAGAAACGGACCACCTACTAAAACTGAACCATAAAAAAATAAGAAATCTTAACCGACCAATCGCTAGTGAGGAGATTTAATCTGTAATCATAACCTCCCAACAAATAAAAATCCAGGACCGCGTGAACAACGCCTTACACCACACTGTTATCTGAAACCTCAGTGAACTTCATAGAGACGATTCTTTTATAAATCCCCCATTTATGCTCACAGCCTCACACCAAACAGCCCGACTCTCCTAGGGGAGGGCGCTCGGAGCACTCAGATGTCGGCAGTCTTCTGAGTTCTCATTTTGACGGCTAATATAGTCATTGTGAATTACCCACCACTCTTCATTTGACTTTAATTTTCTTTAATTTCCATTATGTTTCTGCATTTGAAAAAACTATAAAAATAATTTTGCCCCAATCATACGAGCCTTTAAAATATTGTTTTCAGACATTTGCAATATAAATGGAATGACAAGCAAAAGCTGTGCTATGTGTCTCAAGGAGGTGCCAGCTTCACTTACGGCTACGAGTACTTGGGCTGCACCCCGCGGCTCGTGATCACGCCTCTCACCAACAGGTGCTGGCTGACCCTCACCGGGGCGCTGCGCCTGAACCTCGGCGGCTGCCCCTCTGGGCCAGGGGGGACAGGAAAAACCACAAGTGTCAAGGATCTAGCAAAAGTAAGTGGTTTTGCATCCAAAGTGAAACCTGTTTTAAAGTCACAAGCTTTAGTGAGTGGTACCTTAAATTCCCACCATTTCTGTTGTTCGGAGGTCTATAACAGTTAACTAGCACAGTCATTCATTTATACAATTCATGGACTCACTTTTGCACGGCTGTTATACGTTGGGATTGAGGATCTCAGTAAGCCAACATATGCTTGGTGTTTACCTGGAATACCATTATGCTAACCAGCTGACACAGGAATGGTAGTTTGGTTCTCCTTCCCCTTCCTGTGAGGGTGATCCATTCAGTTGGAACCCCAGACACAGGTTTTTGCCTGGTCTTGGTGATTAACAGGGGAGTGTGTGTGTGTGTGTGTGTGGGGTGTGTGTGTGTGTGTGTGAGAGAGAGAGAGACACACACACAGACAAGAAACAGAAGTAACTGTTGCAAGGATATAGTCTGATTTCCCTGGAATGCTTTCCTCTTAGTAGTTTTATTTGTTGATGTGTTTAAAAACATGACCTTAATGCTCCATCTACTAATCATCTAAACTATAATAGTATATGTGTGTTTTTACTAACCTGACTTTTGTGAATTTTTAACTTGGCATGTAATTTATCTTTAATTGCAAAAGCTTTCTCAAAAGATTAAGACATTTTATCACTCCGGAAGTTTTAACATTAATATTTTGTGTCATAATGCAAGAAGTACATTAAAATCGATTTTTATTTTCCAGTCCTTAGGTAAACATTGTGTGGTTTTCAACTGTTTTGAAGATTTAGATTATAAGGTAAAACTTATATACTCAGGTAAAAATATTGTACAAATAAAAAATAATTTATGGAGGATTAAAAGAACAAAAAATACCTTAGAGATACATTAAGTATTAATAGAACTATAAATGTTATTAATAATTTAAACTAATAGAAAGAAATTTAGAATGTAAAATGTAAACTTAAAACATTATACATTTTGCTTTTATTCAACTGAACTACTTCTTAAGACTGTGGGATCTTTCCAAACAAAATCTAATATAGAACATAAGTATATTAAAAAACTAAGAGTACTGCTTTATTTGATATGTTGTAATCATACGCATTAATTTACTAAAAAGGTAAAATCATTAAGAACAATGAGGCTGTTATGATTAACACAAAAATTTGAGTCAGTTTATATAGATGAACACAACTTTGTCAGCCTTATTTTGTTTTGGTTGCACATTATCTAAGATATATTTCATAGTAATCTTAAATCTTTATTAAAATTCCATGTATCTCTGTGCCTGTCACAAACTTAATTGAAGTTCAAGACATTTTACTTTACATGTTAAGTCCCAACATCTTGCATTTTATTGCTGTTGTTTTATTTGTGGTTCAAAGCACATTACCTCTGAGATCCAGCATTACCAAAATGTGCTCACTTAGCATGTAAAAAAATCAATAAACATCAATAAGCTGGTTGAATTAAGACACTTTGCATGGAGAATCCCTTCTCTGGAAGGAAACTACCTTCCAGAGTGAGGCTCTTGCTTGTTGAGTGTTGAGCAGAACTTAAGGGGAAACCAAAAAACCTAGTAAGCAAGGTAAATATTTTTAATGCAGTATTTTTAGGGTCAGAATTAATGCCCAAACACCCCATAATAAGCAAATATTAAACATTTAAAGAAACAGAAATTCTGATTCCTGCAGCAGGAGGGAGAAGCCAACTTCTGTATCATGGGCCTGAGGGTCTCTCTCTCTCTCTCTCTCTCTATCTCTGCAATACCCAGCAACAGCACCTCATTGCCCTGACGCTATTTTTGTTGGTTTTGTTTTTTGTTTTAGCTGACAACATTTACAAACCAATGCGTTTCAGTCCTGACTTTCAGCCTCTCCTAGAACCCTGGAGATCTGGCCAGCCAGCACCATCATAAAGGGCAGAAGCTGAGTAGCAGCTGCCTGCTTTCGCTGGGACCACTCCAGTCTGGCCTGGAATCCACTCTGTGTCTTCAACTGGGCCTGGTTCACTAACCCTCCTGGCCTACGGGCAGCCTGCCACTAACCCTCAAGTCTTGTCGCAACCTAGAAAAAGGACCGCTTTCCTTCAGACACTTTATGACCACCTACCAGAGAATTGTCATAAAGATTTCACGACCGAGCAGGCTCTGTAATGAATGAGCAATGGCGAGCGCCGAACTATGCCAGTGTAGCTGTGGTCCCACCTCGATGGTCCTTGTCGCCGTGTTTAGGCTTTTATAAGAGACAGAGTCTAAGCAGGCCTACAAAAAAAAAAAAAAAAGTTTGCTTGGTCTGGGTAAAGTGGGAGCATCATAAAAAAATTAATATCCTAGTAAAATTTTCACCTGCATAGTAATTTCAGTAACTTTTCTTTCTTTTTTTTTAGATAATGGGAAAATTCTTCTTTGGACTAGTGCAGTCAGGAGCATGGTGTTGTTTTGATGAATTCAATCGCATCGATGTAGAAGTTCTCTCGGTCATTGCCTCGCAGATCCAAACAATTAAGGCTGCTAAAGACAGCTATTCTGTCCGGTACTTGTTGAGTACATTCATACCTTTGAACTGCAAATGTGATTTATATTTACTGCTTAGTTAATTACTATTAAGTATTTTTCCCTACAATAAGTGTTGAGGGGTATCTTAACACAGACCAAGAAGGTCTACAATGTTTTCTTTGCTTGGCAAATAGAAAAAAATATTTGAGCTTAAAATTTCTTGGTACCTTTTCACCTTCTGATGTTTCATTTGAAGGAACCAATGTTATTTCCTGTAATTCTACATCTTTTTTAAAAGCAAAATTATACTGGCCGTATGCCTGAAGCCCTCTCTTATTCCATTATTCTGGTTTACCATACTTGAATTGAAAAGTTTTGTAATAATAATATTTGTATGTCAGGATTACTGATGTTTACTAATCCAAACACAGGTTTTTTTTCTCTTCAGACAAATTCAGGAACTTACATGATTAACTTTATGGGCATAATTGGATTTGTGAGTTTTAAATTTCTATTACAATCTAATATTTCTGACTCAAGCTAATGGACACCCACTTCAAGATTTCCTCCCAAGGGCTTTGTTCAAACTGTTAGAGCCAGCGTTCCCAGGCCTGATTGTAGGCGGGGGTCACAGTGGCCCACGTTTTAGCAGTTCTTCACCACATCTCAGCCTCTGCAAAGTCTTAGCCACGTCCGGGGGGCGGGGGGGTCCTCAGGTTGTGCCCCAGTTGTGCCTCATTTCCCATCTCAACCTCTCTGGTTGGTGTCAGCTGTCCATGAAATCACTAAATGATTTCTCTCCGTCGTCTCTATCACTGGTGCCAACAGCCAGACACTAACGTCCACACTGAACGTTCTTTTTCACAGAGTTCCCCGAATTACTAACTGGGGCGCAGGGGATGGGCTGTGGCCCAGGCGGAAGCGGGAGCTCTATGCCATGGCTGTTCTGCGCTCACTGCCATCCAGGGTCTCAGGACTCTGGGCCCCAAGGCTCTCCTCGGGTTCTTTTCCAGGGCAGGTCACTTCAGTCTGAGGGTACCCTCCGGCCTCGGGCCCCACAGAACCTCAGACATCTTCTTACACGATCAAATAAACGCGAATCCCAGAGGGGCTCACAATGTGGACTTAAGATGAGCTTCTTATTTTTCCTCTTTATCATTGTTGCTTTCTGGCATACTGTGTTTAGATTTTGTTTGTTTATTTGATTTAAAAAAATTTTTTTGTTCTATTACAGTTGTCCCAGTTTTCCCCCATTGCTCTCCCCTCTCATTCCCCTGCCCCTTTAGAAAACTCCCAAACTCAGAGTTTTAGCGTACTCTGGCTTAGAGAAAACAGTTCTCTTAGTGATGAATACTGTAATACCTTGTAGGTTCGTACTGGAAGGAAGAGAGATTCGTATCAATCTGTCTTGTGCAATATTTGTCACCATGAATTATGGGTAAGTGTCAGTTAATGTGTGATAGGGGTGGACATGGGCCAAAATACTTTTCTTACATCTTAGCCATGGATGGAGTTGTCCAACATCACGCGTCTGTCGTTCATTCGCGCGCCGCCACCCGTCTGAGCCCCTCTGCTACCCGCGCCGGCTATGAACAGCTACCCCCTGCCCTTATCCACGTGCCTGATCTCACAGCTTCTGAACAAGGGGCAGCGTTTTTCACGAGGAGGACACAGACAGACAAGCTGATGAGAACAGCAGGACGCATAAGAATAGGGTGGTTACAGGGGTGGGGCTGGGCAGCTTCATAACTCTCTGTTGATGGAATGTGATGGTGATGGTCCAGGGAATCGGGCAGAACTAACGTGAGGTGGATTGTGGGAGGGGCCCAGGAGGAAATGATCATAAAGCAGGAAGCTTTGTGAGATGAGGATCAGAATGGACACCACCTTGTAAACTGTTTTCAGATACAGGGACATAGAAAGGCAATAGAATTATTCGGGGGAAAATTATATCATGTGGTGCCTCATTTGAAAAACTGAGAAGTGATGTGTTTTGTTTCCTTGTTTTTCTTTTCCTCTCAAGATACAAAGGTCGAGTAGAACTCCCAGATAACTTAAAGTCTCTCTTTCGCCCCGTGGCAATGGTGACGCCCCATTATCAAATGATTGCTGAAATAATTCTGTTTTCAGTTGGTTTCAAATCGGCAAAATCACTCTCCAGAAAGCTGGTTAACCTTTACGAATTAGCTAGCAAACAGCTCTCACAACAGGTAATGAACTGCTTTTCTCAAATAATGACCATATAAAACTTCTCTGGTGTTGGTCCAGGAGTCACCTGGGGAAACAGTGGAGCTAGATTTCCTACCGCACACAAGTCCGTGCCCCAACTTGAATGTAAGGCAATACGTCAAGTCCGTTAAGGCTCCCACCCTTTCCTCCAAGATCTGGGGAGAGTAACTGAGTATCTGTTATTTCAAATTTTAGACGGCTTTCTCCATGCAGAAAAGTTAACCTTTAGAGCAGTGGCTCTCAAACTTTTCTTGTGCACAAAATAATTTGGAGGACTCGTTGAGAGACAAATTGCTGGACCTTACTGCCAACTTGCTATTGTCTGGGGCGGGGCCCAAGAATTTTCATTTCTCCCAACTCTCAGGCATCCTGATGCTGCTGGTCCGAGTAGTACCACACTGTGGAAATGATTGTTCTAGCATATGGCAGCTTCATGAGTATTTGCTTATAACTCAAAGTGGCTTGGACAACTAACCACAGTATTTCAAAGCGTTTCTCCTTACAGTATTCTTTCAACTCATCTCTGTCAGAGAAAATGTAATTTAGTTTTTTGGGTTTTTTTTTTAATAATTTATTTATTTACTTATTTTTATAGAGAGGGGAAAGGAGAGAGGGAGAGAAACATCACTGTGTGGTTGCCTCTCACTCGCGCCCCCAACTGGGGACCTGACGTGCAACCTAGTCATGTGCCCTGACTGGGAATCGAACCAGCGGCACTTGGCTTGCAGGCCGACGCTCAATCCACTGAGCCACAGCAGCCAGGGCTAATTCAGTTTTTTAACACCTTTAATACTTATTTATTGTCTTTAAGAAGGAGATTTTTGGGAGCACCAGTTTGAGAGAGGAGAGAACATTAGAAGCAAAATTGAGTTTCTTGAATTCATATCACTGCTTCTCTCTGTAGCATAGATGATTAGCGATTGAACTATATACTGTTTGCAGGTATTGACAGATTATTTCATTTTTCCCTCAGAAACTTAATAATTCAAATATTCTAATGTTTTGATAGGATCATTATAATTTTGGCCTGAGGTCTCTAAAGACCATTATAATAATGGCTGGAAAGAAGAAATGGAAGTTTACATGGTCAGTTGGATTTTAAATTGCTGGGTCAAAGGGAGCCACGCACACTGGGAAGAGAACCTGTAAAGCAAAGTCGGTCAAGGTTATTCCCTAGAACTCCAGCAGCAAAGCCTGGAACTCTTTCCCCCTCCTAGTGATTTTTAATAATCTTTGTTATTTTTTAAACTTGATGTTAGCCTGAATTCATTTCTGTTATTTGCACTTAAAAAACCCTGATGCAATGCCCGTCCCTCAGTCAGTGACTGGGGAGTGACATTACCCTGACTCTTCAAGGCAAGTCAGCCTGTCCCTAGAGCCAGGGACCCGATTAACCTCGTCCAAGCCACCGAGCTGCTTTGCAGGGACGGAAAGGAGGAAAGGGCACTGGAATAGCCACCTCTAAAAATGAGTATCAGTGGTCTTTGGTGTCAGCAAAACATACCTGCTTACTTGCTCTTTACATTTGTTTTCTACCATTATAGTAACGCAGGCGACAAGCTCCCTGAAACAGAGGAAACTCTAATCATTATTGAAGCCATAAGAGAAGTGTGTTTACCGGAATTTCTTGCAGAAGATGTTCTACTTTTTGAAAAGATTATAGGAGATATTTTTCCTCAAGCAACAGTTTCAAAAGCAAATCAAATTGCCTTGGAGGTAAAAAGACCTTTGAAAATTGTCACCAAGTTAGATGTAGAGCATCAATTAAGATAAGAAACTAGATGTGAATTAAAAATATGACAGTTTTTCCTGAATTACTCTAGTCTCATATCTTGGGGGACAAAAATACTAGGAGATCTCTTCCCCCTTGTGGGAGAAAAGAGCTCTCACTGCATCATGGCCTAATGGGAAGGAGAATGAACTGTACCTTCAGGCACGGAAGGCTGTTATGTGTACTGCCCCTCAATTCTCTCATCTTTCACATGGGAATAACAATAATGTCTGCTCTCCTACTTTAAGGGGCGCTCTAAGAATCAAATTAGATCCAAGTCACGAAAAAAGACTTGAAATGTGAGTATTTTGTGATCATTACAATTACACATTATACTTGCAGAGCCCTTTATGTTTTCGCTTATATGCAGTAGTCCCTCTCTCTATCGCGGTTCACTTATCGCGGCCTCACTGTATCGCGGGATTTTTTTTAATAATTATATTTAATTATGTATTGCGGATTTTTCGTTCTATCATGGGATTTTGCCGTACTGTACAGTAAATACTAAAATAAGTGTAAGGCTTCTACTTCGCGGATCTTCACCTGTCGCGGGGGTGTCTAGAACGTAACCCCCGCGCTCAGGGAGGGATCGCTGTTACACGGTCAGTGATCGCCTGGCCCGGCGGGTCTGGGTCTCTCCTTACTGCCCCACAGCCTCCTGCCGCTCCCTGCAGTCCCTGTGCTGTCCCCGGGCCGGGGGAGCTGCTGGCCTAAAACCCGCGTCTGACCGCATCAGCAAAGCCCCCGCTGGGGGAGTGCGGTCTGTAGTGCAGACCCAATCCCTCGCCTCGGGCCGCAGTGCCTTCCGCAGGCTGGCCCGACCAGGTTGTCTTCCCCACGTGTCCCCTCTCCCGCCTCCTCTCTTTCCTGTCCTCGCGTGTCTTCTGCCTGGAATCTCTCCTGGTCTTCTGGCTCTTCTAGGCCTTTATCAGGGGCCAGGCCATTAAGCGTATTGACTCCTTTCCCTGGGACCCTACCCATCTTTTAAAAATAATGTTTTTTAATTTAGTTTAGAAAATACAGTTGAAACAGTTCCATGGTTATTCGTTCTTTAATGACAACGGATAGGTTATGTGTATAACTTTATACCCAATGAGCACAGAATATGTATTATTTTTGAGCACACATGAGGCGCTTACAAAAAAACCAAACCAAACAAACAAACAAACCAGCCCTGACCATTCGTTAGGTCGGGGTCAGGTCAGGGGGAAAGGTTGGGGAGAATTTTCCCTTGAAAACAGCCTAGATCCCGGGCTTTATGACGGTGCGGCTCTTCTGCATTTATAGTTTATATCTCTTCTAGGGTCAATTTTGTTAGACTGGACAATATTCTCATTTCATTCAAGTTTTAAAATGTATTAGCATGGATATGAATGAACCACTAGCTTACGATTCTTTCAGTTTCTTATTTCTGGGGTTATTCTCACAGTCATTTCTTACTGTTCTTAATTGGGGTTTCTTCCTTAATTAGAAATTGTATCATTAGTACTGGCTTTTCCCCCCTAAGTGTTCCGTTAAGACCAAGGTTCATCATGCGTTTAATTTCCAGGTAAGGGACCTTTTTATTTTCTTATTTGTCATTAATCTCTAATCTTACTGTATTATGACAAGAGAATATTGTCTTTATTATTTATCCTTGGGAATTTAGGTTTTTTATAACCTAATATACAGGTAATTTGTGTGATTATTCCACATGCACATGAAAATAAATGTATATCATAACCACAAATACAACATACACAGGTCAGCTTATTTTCATTTGCAATGCACTCTAAATTAATATATTTATTTTCTTTTAGAAAGTAATATCGATTGCAACACGACAGTTGGGTTTACAACAATGGCCAGCTCAGAAAGAGAAAATCATACAGTTTCATAATCAACTTCAGGTAAGTGTAGAATGGCAAGTTTGTGACTCTTTGCTTCTGGGTTTTAAGAGGGATGGTCAAGAAGGAAAACACAAGCTAATCGTGCAACCGGTATGGAAGACAGTGCGGAAGTTCTTCAAAAAATTAAAACAGAACTGCCTCATGGCCCAGCGATTCCACTTCTGGGATTATATCCAAAGAAACCAAAACACTAGTTCAAAGGAGTACATGTATCCCTATGTTCATTGCAGCATTATTTACAATAGCCAAGATTTAGAAGCAACACATGGGAGTTTTATGACCTGTTTCAGGGAAGAAAGGCGAGGTGGGGGAGTCACAATGGCCTTCCTGCTTCTGCCATTTAAAAACATTGACTCAGTTTAAGATATGTAATATGCCAAGGTGCCGTATTTTGAGGTAATGTGTCCAGAGCCCCATCATAACCTTTTTTTTTTTTTTAAGATTTTATTTATTTTCAGAGAGGGGAAGGAAGGGAGTAAGAGGGGGAGAAGAACATGAATGTGTGTTTGCCTCTCACACACACCCAAGTGGGGACCCGGCCTGCAACCCAGGCATGTGCCCCGACTGGGCACCGAACCGGTGACCCCTTGGATCACAGGTCAGTGCTCAATCCACTGAGCCACCCCAGCCAGGGCTATCATAACCTTTAAATGTCAGAGACCTATAAGGAATTGTCTCCTAACAACATCCACCCAATGTCCACTCCTTGTATATACACTGTCTTGGTTTCTGGGGAGTTTTCCCATGAGTATGCCACACTGTTGACCACTCTGATTAAGCTCGACAGGGTCTGGGATCACATCCATTCAGTTTATCTCATACAGCAGTTAATTAAGGCTTTTATCAATACGACTATAAACAGTAGGATGAGGCCAACCTAAAGTATTGATTTCAGCCATACCCATCCAAAGCCCCAGGTCCAAAAAGTGGAACAAATTCCATAAGCCATTAAAATGTACCTCACAAAACCAGGTGGATTTCTCCCTAAGAGAAGCAACAAGTGCAAAAAAAATATGGATTAGCTTACGTTGACTTTGGAAACCATATGAAACATTCAGATGGAAATATTTAGTAGACCATCGAAATTTCACTCTGGCACTGAGAACCAAAGACTGGGTAAAATGTATACATTAAGGAGTCATTAGAAATTCAGATCTAGGTAAAGAATTCAAATTGATGAGATCATAGAGTATCAAGGTAGAAGAGAGAGAGAGAGAATGAATTGCAGAAGACTAACTAGAAATACAGTATTCCCTCACTTATCACGGGTATTATGTTCTCAACACCCCTCGCCCCGCGATAGATGAAAATCTGCAAAGTAGGAACCTTACATTTATTTTAGTATTTATATATATTTTAAGGCTTTATAAACTCATCCCCCACACTTATAAACCATCCCCAGTCACTTATTAATCTTTCCTGCACTTTTATAAACACTACTTATGTTCTTAAACATATTCTACACTCTTAAACCTACGTAACTTTAACAACATACATATACAGTACCACAAAATCCTGTGATATAGCAAAATATCTGCGATAAATAAATATAGTATTTTTTAAAATCCGACGATGCAGTGAGGCCACGATAAGTGAACCGCGATATAGAGAGGGGCTACTGTAATCAGAACTCAAAGGAGAGAGAAAAGGGAGCCAAGAAAGCCCAGATTAATCTTATTACAGAAGCCAATTATAGAGAAAGGTACAGGAATAAGGAGAATTGGAAAGTGAAATAAATTGTTGAATATCAAGAATTGGAAATCATTCTTTGAATGTTAAAATTAGATTTCTGGTGACTTTAACATTAGCCTGGTCAATAAAAACAGCCCAGATTGCAATAGATTGAACGATAATTGGAAGGAAGGGTTTGTGGATATAGTTAGAGATGTATTTATAAGTAAGAGCCTTCAAGTTTCAGCTCAGCTGAACCAGGAGTAAACCAGAATTACACCATAAGTCTGCACTTGTGTTTAGGCCTGCGTTGGTGTGATGTTAGTGGGCCCAACAGGTGGAGGAAAGACAACAGTCAGGAGAATTTTAGAAAGAGCATTAATGTTATTACCAGTTGAAGATATACTATCGACTGAAGAGGAGGTCTCTATTTCACAGGTAAATAAACGTCCTACAAAATAAAATGTTTCTCTATTGGTTAAGATCTTATTTTATACTTAGTTACATTTTATGCTCTCTTTACATAAGTTGTCCTATACTTGTTAAATTTATTGCTAGGAATCATGTAGGTAGGAATCGTTTGTGATGAATGGGATTTTTTATCAGCACCATGCTCTAACTACCTGAGCTTAACCAGCCAGTCATGAATAAATGGGATTTTTTTAAATTTTGAATCTCAAACTGGTAATTGCTAGTGTAAAATAAAACAATGGACTTATGTGTTTATTTTATATCTAGTCACCTTATTTAATGGACTGGTAAGTTGTAATTTTTTTAGGTGATCAATAGGGTCATCTTCAAATAAATATAACTTTGTCTCTTTTCTAAATCTTTATATAACTTATATTCATAATTTACGGCATTGGTGAACTCTCTGGGACAACTATAATATCTCCTTTATCTTAAATGCAGTTAATATTTCTGCATTTAATATGACGTTTGCTCTTGGTCTATGTTAAATATTCTTTCAGACTTTGGAATTTTTTCCTGTCCTCATGATACTTTGGATTGTGACTCCTGGAATTTATTAAATGATTTTTTGCATCTATTTTTCTATTTTAATTGGTTAATGTGCTAAGCTATGTTGATAAATTTACTAATGTTAAATTGTTCTTGAATTCCTAGAATACCTCCTACTTTTTCATGATGTATTTTTATTCACTATAAAGTTAGACTCCAACACATAGTGTGTTCTTTAGTTACCTTACTTAAAGCTTCATCAACGGTACTGTATTATAAAAGCCTTAGAAAGTCAGGTTCTCAGTGACAGACACCCCCTCTGTTCTGTTCATGTGCAATATTCCTGCTCTAAATCACTCACATGACAGTTCGTAATACTCTGTCCTTCTCTCTCCTAAACTCCCCTTATCAACAGATCTTAATTAGTTCTTAAGCAATTATTGTAATTAATAAGAGGTGAATTATCACAGCAATAATAATAATAACTAATACTTGTGCTGTACTATAAATTGACCAAATACTGGCTGAAACACTTTTACTTTTTTCTAGTTTCATTCCATGGTGATTGAAGAAGGCACTTGGTATGATTTTAATATTTTAAAATTTGTTGAGAGTTGTCTTATGACTGCCCCTCAGGGCAATTTCAACAGTGCTATCTTCTAATAGTTTATTCTTTTTTCTGTCTGCTCAAATTTATTGTTCAGTGCCTTTGATGAAATTTTTATTTCAGCTGTTGTATTTTCAGCTCCATAATTTCTATTTGCTTCCTTTTAATAATTTCTATTCCTTTATTTATATTCTTAACTTGTTCTCAATCCTTTCCATTCTTTGGCCATGATTTCCTTCATCTCTTCATGCAGTTAAAAAAGACTTTGGTACGTCCAATGCCTGAGCTTCCTCAAGGATGATTTCGGTTGATTTTATTCCTTTGAATGGGCCTTGTTTTCATGTCTCTTTGTATGCCTTGATATTATTTGTAAAAACAGCCACCTTTGCCAGTCTTTATCGACCTCCCATGTGCTGGGGCACTGCTTCGCTGATTAGCTGGACCTCCTCTGAACCCAGGGACTTAGATAGTTTATTATGTGTCTCCATCCATAATCTCTTGTCTCAGGCTTCTGTGAGTCCAGAGTCTTCTTGCAGTTTTTATAAGAAGTGTCTGCTACTTTTTCCCTACTGAGATCTGAGACAGGTGACATGGATGCCAGATGTTCAGGTGGCCCCACAGGGCATAGTGCACATGAGGTCTGCTCGGGTACCCGTTCTGCCCTGAAGCTGAAACTGTGTCCTGCTCACCTCTGTGCCCAACCCCGGCTCCAGACCATCCACGTCCTAGCTCCTATACTGTGTTCCTGGATGAGGCGCAGTGGGATTTTTTTCATTATTTCTCCAGGGATAGCATTTGTAATATCTAGACTTTTTAAAACAATGATTTTAATATTATGGCTAATTTTAATGCATCGATTTTTATTGTTCCTTGCAAATTGCTACCTTTATAGAGACTCTTTCATTGGAGTGAAAGATCTCTCCTAAAACCCTTTGGTAATAACCATGCGAAAAATTAAGTAATTGTACCATAGTTAATGTCCTTAAAAACCACACTGGATTATTCTCAGATTCCAGGAAGAAAAGGAAAAGTGGATATTTGTGTTTTAAATCCAAAGTGTATCACTTTTAGTGAATTATATGGAAAACTGGATCCTAATACTATGGAATGGACCGATGGATTATTATCAGCAACAATTCGAAATTATGTACATTTAAACACTACAAGGAATTCAAAGAAAGACAGTGATCATGGACTACAGTCAAGAATCTCAGATTTATCTAATGTAAGTTTAGTATGGAATGGTTATTTTTATTTTGCTGATTCTGGATTATTTCACAGCATCATTAAATACTAGGGTAAAAATAATTCTAAAAATTATGATCAGTTAAAAAAGTAAAAATTATAAACTATAAAAATAAACCAGAAAATATGCCATTGTGTTTTAAAATGGTCAGTCAACAATAAAATAAAGTTAGTGATGCTTGTTTTTACAGCAACACAAAGTGGATTAAATGAGGATTCTGATACCACCAGCATACCTTACAAATTACTGACATACAAAAATGCTTTACTAGAAAAATGAATAAAGTATTTGATACGAAATTTGTTAAAGAATAAATACGAAGAGCAAAAATAATTTTGAAAGGTTGTATTCTCATCATCTTAACAGTATATTTCATCAGCTAAATTATATGATATTTGAAACCAGATTAGCAAAGAATTTTTAAATAGAAAAATAATATTCCAAATTACAAGGTTGCAAAATAGAAATTCATACAGGTCTAGCGTTTGGTCTTCTCCCCTCCTTGCTGTTGATGAGAAAGGAAACCAGTCCAGTCAGCTGATAACCTCTTACTCCTATTGGGGATTAAATAATTAAGCCCCTCAGATAATCAAGAGTTATATGTGCATCGATCAAAATTTATCAGAGATTGGTGTGAGAACAACCTGTATTAGATTCACCTGGGGAGCATATTAAAAACAGGAATTCCTGGGCTCCATTGCAAGTGTATTCAATCCAAATTGCCCAGGAAGATGTGTTAGAGTCTGTGATTGAACAGACCCTGCAGGTAATTCTTATGTTGCCTAAAATGTTAAGTCTATCATGAAGGAAGGTCTAGGAAAACTACACACCAAAATGTCAACTGTGTTTTTTTTAAAGATGGTGGTAATTCAGAGAACTTTGCTTTCTTCTTTGTGCTCTGCTATATTATTTAAATATTATATAACAAGCATGTATTATCTCTCTGGGAAAAACTAAAATAAAAGAAGTTTCTAAAGAAAATGAACTGTAGTCCCCACAGTGACATTCTACTGTGGTGGTTACATGTTGGTCTTTCCAGCTACAGAACCTTCTGCCTTTCACATTTTTATCCCCCAAAAAGCATATTGACATATAGTTTCTTAGTTGAAAATTGTGATCAAATAAAAATTTAAACTATTGATTACTTATTTTAGGTTTTCCAACTTCATTTCTCTAATACAGCAGATATTGACAACGATATTTTTAAGGAGATGGAGAAAGATGTTAAAATTACAGAAAGTGAGAGTAAGTGTTATAATTAAATTTAATAAAGTGATTAACATAAAAGACAACCTGAACCGATGTGAGCTTTGTTGATATTTTTTAGAACATTTTTGATTAGTGATATTTTGTTCTATTATTTTTTCCTTGTGAGCCCCTTTAAATTTTGTATAATTTTACCACATGTTATATTACAGTATATGCATATATAATTGTGATGGAGAAATACCAGGGCTTACATAGCCCTGTGAGTTTATAGCACGTAGATATTGCAGGTAGAGACCAGTATTGTGTGAGGAGCAGCAAAGGCTACAATAGTACTGCCTCTGCAGTGGGACTCCATACGGTCCGTACGTTACCAGGCCAGGTCACGCAACTCCAGCATAGTCATCTCACATGAATTGGACACCCATCCTCTGCCGCTTTGCGGTGTGCCGGGGGAGGTGGGGGCAGAGATGTACATGACAAGGTCCTTGTTCCAGAGGAGCTGATAGTTCGCTGTAGGATCCCGACCATAGCTTTCCCAGCACCCCGATGAACCTCAAATCAACACCCCCGGTACCATTTTTATGTTCCAGACTTTGAAAGAGATGTCAGCTGTAGCTTCTACTTTCTTAGAATTCCTAAATAATTGTGTGTTACTTTTTGATGTTCAGTTTGGGAGAGGACAGTGTTGGGGCATAAGTTTCCTTCATAAGGTTTTAAGAAAACTCCCACGGCAGCTGTTCCAGCCAGCGAGAGCCCGTCTTCGCAGCCGTGGCAGCTGGGGCCCACCTCCGCTGTCCTGTTCTTCTGGGGTATTTCAGTATCTTGTAAGTGACTAACTACTCTCTGTCTCCGTAGTGACCTGCTCATACCTCCCCTATCCTGACTGACAGACTCTAAAAATATGGAGCAAGATGATGGCTCTAGAGTGTGGAAAGGAGAGTAAATGGGCTCCCAGGGTGAAATACTTTAAACTCTGACTGTTTGATTATTTACTATCTCCTTTTCCTATTTCCCAGAGGCAGCATATCCCCAAAATGTTCCTGGGTGTGAGAGGGACACCCACAAACCATATTATGAAAAAGATAAGTTCATGGCTCTTTCTCTTACCCAAATTTTAAGGGCCATTTATACAATTCAGCTGTCTTAAGAATATGAAAACAATGTTTAAAGCATTATTAAGTATATGGTATGAATATTTGCTCACATTTAATAGACATTAGAGACTGTATACAAACACATTTCCTCTGGTGCTTTCTAGGATATCATGTCTAATCTTAATTAGAAAGTATCTTCTAAATAAAATAGAACATTTGCAAGATTGTAATGAAAGAAGAGTGAGGTTGTTCTCAGTTACCTTACAAATGTTTTTCTCGGCAGAGTTTGACTGGCAGTGGATTGTCTTAGATGGACCAGTGGACACCTTTTGGGCAGAAAGTCTCAATTCCGTGCTCGATGACAGCAGGACATTGTGTCTCGCGAACAGCGAGAGACTGGCTCTAACTAACAAAGCGCGGGTGATCTTTGAGGTGGACAGTCTCTCTCGGGCCAGCCCCGCCACTGTCAGCCGATGCGCAATGGTCTACATGGTAAGTTTGCCAACCTGGGTTTCGTAACAAAGCAAATGTATTGTTTCGGGTCATCTGTGGTCATTATCTGCTGCATTTTTTAATGTTCAGTCTGTTGCTACCAGCAGAGGGATCCCAGTAGGTAAAAGCTTTGTGTCCCCTGAAGGCTCCTAGCCCAGAAATGAGTGTGAATGTAATTACTACTGTTGTTACTACTACTCGTCCGTAGGAATGTCAGCATCTTCCACAACTGTGAGTAAGTAGTGCTTTCGAGAGACAGGTTAGGCTGCTGGTAGGAATTATTTTTCCAACAGAGGAAAGACTGGCCAGAGTTCTTTTAAACCCACTCCATGGCTCTTAGAACTTGTGGAACGTGTTTCCAAGAGGGATGGAAAGAGGTAGAAGACACAACAAAGAATAAGTGTTTCCTATCCATGAAGTTCATTGTTCGCCACTGTTAGCCCAACGACGTTCCGGCCTACTTGACACAAGTTAATGAGTACAGCTAAGCACAGTACACACAGCCTCAGCACACAGCCCCCCCAAGTGTTTGTTGGCTGTGGGACCGTCATTCAAAATCACAGACGTTGCAGAGAAGAGGAATTCTTCAACCTTTTCTGATCACTTACCCTTTAATGAATGATGATTCTAAACCCTATTTAGCGGGGCGGTGGTGAATCACAGCTAGTAAGACGGTAGGTGGGCACTGTACTTTTGTGTATTTACGTAAAATTGTCCTGTGCTTTTTATTGTTAGGATCCTGCTGACCTGGGATGGGAGCCTTATGTTAGCTCATGGCTTTTGAAAACTTCTAAAATGATGAGTCAGTCCGGAGTGGATTGTCTCGAATTCTTGATTAAAAATAGTGTCAAGGATGGACTACAGTTTATAAGGAAACATCAGAAATTTCAGCCATTTCCTGTGCAGGACATAACAATCGTTACAACTCTCTGCAGAATTCTTGATGCTTTCTTTGAATTCATGGATAAAAATGGAGGCTTTGGACACGGTGAGCTTCTCCTCCCCAAGTCAGTGGTGTTATATCATAGCTAGTCAATGCTATTATCGATCGCTTCTTTTTAGATTTTATAAAAGAAAGAAAGGAAGGCCAGGAATTTTCAGTCTACTTGAACCAAAAGCAGACACGTACATGAAACAAACTAAAAATCATTTATAAAGGAGCATATCAATGAAGTGAATTAATATCATACACAAATGTTGACCAATTACAAAGAAAATGAGTATAAGGAATCCATAGAGGATCTCTTATTAGGGAAGAACACTCCTGCTATGTTTTCAAATTCTTGGAGATATAAATAGAGGGCAACACCTGTTCAGAAATCTTAGGTGCCAAGCTGTAACCCTGCAAAGGCGTAACCATGGAAAGTGGGAAAAACAACTGTAAGGAGCAGTCAAAAGCCTGGAGAGCGGTATAGCATCATGGCCGTTGCCAAGAGATAAAGCAGTTAATAAAACAGATGCTGGGAATTTAAAAAGCTTTGATCAGACTACACGTACTTGCACAAGGCACAAGCCCGAGCTCTTATTTCTCATCGGACACTTATCACCCAGAAATCTAGGTGGAAAAAAAAGTTTCCTTGTAGCTTTTCTGGGCTAACATCCCAGATTTTCCTAGCCCTCCCCTTCATTGGGAAGCCTTCCTGGCCCCGGGCTGACGGAGGCATGTGATGCAGGTAGTAGCCTCCTCTCAGTGCGTAGACCTCGCACGCCTGGCGCAGCCACAAAAGCCTGACTCTGGTTGTCAGAGCCTGTGCGGGGCAGGCGTCACACTCCCGGGCCCTGGGTTTCGTGCTCACGCACTTACCATACTGTCCTTGACTTTCTCCTTTGCTTCCGATTCTGAAGGACCTCCCTTTCTTTATTTGTGGTTGGTTGTGGTTATACCAAATCATTGCTCTAGCATCCTACTCTAATTGCCACAGCTAGAGTGTGCTGAAACATAAACTCTCAGTGAGGTATTCGAGGTATAAATTGATTCAGCCTTTCTTGGTGATTTATTTGGCAATAGATGCTAAAAATGTCCTTAAACTCCAGTATTTATTCTAGGAGTTTATTATAAAAAAATAACCACAGAAATGTAAAGGTTTAGCACAAGGAGCTTTATCTGTAACAGAATTATTTATAATCATAAAAATAGCAATAATCTGAATTCCAAAAATAGAATGGATTCATAAGTTATGTGTCATAAGATATTGAAACAGTATCACGTTTCAATGGGAAGACATGAAAATAAGACTTAAAAAGCAGAATGAGAACTAGTTTCTCTTTAATTATTTATTTATGTTTAAATTTTTTAATATTCTATGTTTAATATTTAAATAGTTTGTATTTATATAAAAGACCATGATAAAATACATCAATATTAATGATTATTGTCTGTGGGTGGTGGAATTATGGGTGATTATTTTCTTCTATATAGTTTTCATTAGTTCTACCTGTTTCACAAGAATCCTATGTTATTTTAACAAAGAAAACAAAAGTGATAAAAATAAGCTAAAAGGAAGAATGAATAATCATTCACTTTTGTTTCTCTGTGAAATGGAGGACTTGAACAAAAAAGGTGGTGATGGGGTTAGGAGGGAGACCAGTACAGTGCACCTATTTGATGTTCATTTTGATACATTTCTTATTGGAAAGCCTACAGGTTTCTTCTGCAATGGTTCGATTTATTAGGACCAATTTATTAGTTTGTTATGTGTCCCGTATGTGGAAGTAGTCACCTGAATGTTTTAAAGTTTTCATTTTGGAACAATCAGACTTACAAAAAAAAAGTTACCAGAATAGAATACAGAACAAAAGTATGCAGATTTATGCTTCAGATAAATAAGGATTGAGTCAGACTCTTGTAGGTACATTCTCCGCTCTTTTCTTAGAAAAGTAACTCCTGCTTTGGCCAGGTAAGATAACTCTAAGATAATGTATATAACACTAAGATGTTTTCTTATGACAATTCACAAACTAAACAATGTTAAAAGTTAAACCTCACTAGTTAATCAGCTAAAATTTAAGTCTGGTGTTAATTGTGGAAAAAATACTCTCTCCTTTTAAAGGTGAAAACCTGAAGAACATTTCAACTGAGGAGAAAAGTTATTCGTATCCAAAAGGTTCTGTCAAATTCAAGGATATAGGAGAGAGGTCAGTTACATTCATTCCACAGACACGTTTCAATACCTGCTTGGTGCCAGACACTCAAAGAGGCACAGAATAACTTGTCAGTAAACCAATACTTCTATGACTTTATAACATCAAAATACACATAAATTTATTTTATTTCAGCTTAGATAGTGTCATGTATATCTAATATAAGATCACTAGAGTTTTATACTAAGTTGTATGAATAACATGAATACATTTGTCTAGACTGTACATGTTTCAGAAAAAAATAAAATTGACACGAGTGTGGTTTATGAATCTTCCATTTATGAGCTGAGAAATACTGAACCAGTTACCAGGTATTTTTGAGCTTTGATTTCCTCATTTAAAAAACTGCAGTAATGTGATGTGCTAGATATGTAGAATAGTGCTTGGTGCATAGTAAGTGCTCAATAAATTATAATTCTAGAACTATTAACTCTGCAATTCTTCTGCCATTTTGTGGGACAGGGAAGTCACTGCTGAGGCCTTCCTATGTCTCACACTGAGTCCTTGAGACATCCATGTCACATTTGCCTTTAAATGATAGAACATTCTACATACAGTTTCTATTCCGTCAGCTCTGCCTGCAGATTCGTTCATTTGTACACATCTTGCTTATCAGCATTCTAGCCCAAACCTTTTTCATTTCTTGTCTGTACTGTTGTAATAGACTATGACTTGGTTTCCCCAATTCTTCCTGTCTATTCTCAACCTGACAGCCATATATTATATTTAATTTTTATTAAATAGCAAGCAGCCATAAAAGAATATTTATAAAATATGTGTAAGATAGAAATAACAATGTACAAATATCCATATACACACTAGTTAGTTACAGAATAAACCATATTAATTTACCTTTGAAGACCCCTGTGTACCTAAATTTTATGGTATCCCATCATCTGAGATAACTACTATCTTGGGCCTTGTGTTGTAATATATTTTTCAACTTTGCATGTTTTTAAACTTTAATGGAATCACTCCCTATGTTCTTCTGTGTCTTACATTTTTGTTATGTCCTTATGATCCACTTTCACTGCTGACTAATAGTTCAATGTATAGATATGTCCAATCTATCCTTTGATAAACATATAGGTTGTTTTCAATTTTTGTTATTACAAATACTACTGTGATTAATATGCTTGTACATGCCTCCTATTTATATGCAAAAGTTTGATTTTTTTAAAGCATAAATTAGAATGTTTCTTTTTATGCTCACTTAATAAATTCCCATTAGACTCGAAATGAAGGGAAAACCCCTTGGCACAACTTTAAAAGCCCCTCGTACCTCTCTAGGCACACCTCCTAACCTCTGCCACTAACTACATCTGGGCTTCAATGACACTGGTCTTTTTTTCTTTTTTGTTCTTCAAACTGGCCACGATCCTTTGACCTCGTGGTCTTGGCACTCGTATTCTTTCTGCTTAAATTCTCTTCCTCCTACATTTTGCCAAATCTCACTCATTCTTCAGGTCTCAGTTTAACTTTTGCTTCTTCAAAGAGGCCTTCCCTAATTCTCACAATCTAAATTAGTTATCTGTACTATTATACTCTATGATGTGTTTGACTCTTTATTCTTTTGTGTGTGTGTATTTTATTGATTATGCTGTTACAGTTGTCCCAATTTCTTTTCCCTTTGCTCCCCTCCACCCAGCACCCCCCCTCCCTCCAGCAGTCCCACCCTGTCCATGTCCATGTCCATGTCCCTGGTTTGTGCACATAAGCTCTTCTCTACATCCCCCTGTCTATGCTGCACCCTTCTACTATGATTCTCAATTCCTGCAAAGTACTGGTGCTAAAGGTGCTAACAGACCTGACAGAAAAGATTAAACAGGACAGGGAATAAATGAATACTATACTAAATGAAATGAAGGAAAATCCATACAAACTAGTGGTGAAGGAAAGGAAACCAGGGATTAAATCAAAGAATTGGAACATAAGGGAGAAATAAACAGCCAGTACAGAAGGAGGAAACAAGAATTTTTTTTTTAATGAGGAGAGGCTTAGAAACCACTGGGATAGCTTTAAACATACCAACATCCAAATCATAGGGATGCCAGAAGGAAAAGAGGAAGAGCAATAAATTGAAAAACTATGTGAAAAAATAATGAAGGAAAACTTTCCTAATTTTTGAAAGGAAATGAACATACAGGTCCAGGAAGCACAAAGTTCCAAACAAGTTAGACCCAAAGGCGACCACACCAAGACACACCATCATCAAAATGCCAAAGGTTAAGGATAAACAGAGAATCTTAGAAGCAGCAAGAGAGAAGAGGAGAATTACCTACAAAGAGGTACCTATAAGACTGCCAGCTGACTTCTCAGAAGAAACTTTGCAGGCAAGAAGGGACTGGCAGGAAATATTCAAAGTGATGAGAGACAAAAATCTGCAACCAAGATTACTCCATCCAGCAAAGCTATCATTTAGAACAGAAGGGAACATAAAGTGCTTACCAGACAAGGTAAAGCTAAAGGAGTTCATTATCACCAAGCCATTATTATATAACTTTATTCTTGACACTTCACATGGTTTACTATTCATTTTCTTGTCCTGGAAATAAGGGATCACATTTGTCTTGTTTGGAGTAACTGACATATAGTCAAAATTCAGTAAATATATGCTGATAAACTATTACGTATAACTAGAAATTGCAAGTAGAATTGTACATGTGCATTGTACAGTAATGATTGCCAATTAATTTCAGTTGAGTGATATATTTTTAGGAGTTTTATAACTCAAATAATTTTATGATAATGCTAAATCCTGAACTATTTTAAATGTTTCCAAGTCCAGCCAAACCTTTGTTCAGTCCCTCAGCCTTTTCACTATGGAAGTTCAGGGTCCCAAAGACCAAGATGACCTGGGTTGACCCAGATTGGAGGACACTCCCCAAACTCACACTGCCCGGCTTCAGCCAGGATAAACTAAGTCATCTCTAGGAGCTGGTTAAGAGGAGAACATAGTGAATCACTGTTCACTGTGTCTTTCTATATAAAACAGAAAATTATCAGATCTTCTTCCAAAAGACAGGTAAACTCTCAGATATTAAATTGAGCTAAAATAAAAGTCATATATACTAAAAGTTGACTATAAATCTCTTGTACATACGGTGCTTTGAAAATAAAAAGAGTAGCAGTGTATGATTTACATGACTGATCAAAGGAAAATTATGCATTAACCTAAAATGTTTTATGTCAACATTTAACTATTATAATTTTTAAATGACAAAACTTTGACATGCTATTGAAATAAATTAACTGAATGCTTTCTAAAAATTTCCACCTTCACCATCCACCTGTCTCCTCCAGGGCTGAAAATACATGGTATCTGCAGAAATATCCTGATAAATTAAATATAATGATTCAAAAGCTTTTTGTATTTGCATTTACTTGGGCATTTGGAGGAACTTTAAAACGTGAAGATGAACATGAAAACGATGTACTGTTGTATTACAGTTTTGAACCTGCTTCTCTTGCAAGAGTGACCTATGATTTTGATAACCTTGTTCATGAATTATTTGAAAACAACTCGCAAGTAGGTAAGTTCTGGAAGGAAAAGTCATAATCATGCTTCCTGAGAATGTAAATTTGACCGTCTTCATGCCTGGGCTTACATTGATTAGGCCTATCTTTTAAAACGAGAATATTAAAGGTAAAAGAGGGTTAATAAGTACGCTCCAACACCCTTTCTCCAGTGAACGAAGCTGGAGAAAATTAGATTCCTGGTTGATTCTTGTTGCTACCGGAAGCTATAACTCAATTAAGGCAGAGTAGGGATAAAGTCGGGAAACTTAGGTGCTCAGCCCGGCGGAGCCCGTCAGCTGTATAGCTGGGTCTGTATTATGCAGATGATCATGGGGCAGAAATTTCTGTAGAAGATTATTACAGTTTCTTATTTCTTTTTATCTTCTAAATTATTTTGAAAACCTTACATTGCTTTAGCATTTGTGGGGTTTTTTGGAGCAGTTCTGTTAAGTAGAATCTATCCTAAAATTTAGGAAGAGTACACCTTCCCAATTAGCTGTTACTGATGAAAGGAACTTTGAACAGATAAGGTATCAAAGAGGGACAGTCTATTGCACATGAATATATTTGTTAAATAAAGATGAGAGCTAAAAGCATTACCAAAAATATAAACCCTGCTAGTTTGTCTGATTTAACTCTTAAAGTATCACATGAGGTTACTTGTAAAAGTTCCATTTAAGACATCTGTATGGCAAAGTTTTATTTCCTATGGAAATTAACTTTTAATATCAAAGATAACAGTTGGTATTTATATAGTACAGGGCATATTCTTAGTCATAAAAAGGAAGGAGATCCTGCCGTAGGTGTTAACAGAGTGGACCGTGAGGGCATTATGCTAAGTGACATAAAGCAGACTGAGAAAGACGATCTCACTGGTGTGTGGAATCTTAAAAAGCCAGCTTAGAAGCCATGGTGGCTGCCAGGCGCCGAGGGAGAGGGGGAGGGATGGGGAGATGGTGGCGAAACAGTACAGACTTCCAGTTGTAAGATATGTAAGTAAGTCCTGAGGATTTAATATGCATCAGGGAGACTATTAAGTAATCACACTGTATTGTATATTTGAAAGTTACTAAGAGTAGATCTCAAATGTTCTCACATACAAAGAAGGCAGTTATGTGAGGTGAGGGAGCTGTTAACTAACCTCATTGTGGTAATCATTCCACAACACATGTGTGGATCAAGTCATCACATTTTACACTTTACACGTAGACAGTATTTGTCATTTGTATCTCAATAAAGCTGGAAAAATATAACTTTTTAAAATCAATAATACCAAGTGTTAGCATGGAGGCATGGTAACAGGAACTTTCATGTATTTCTAATTTTAAGATAAAAAGATACAGGCATCCTAGAAAACAATATGGCAGTTTCTAAAATGTTAAATATTCACTTCCCATCTGACCCAACGTTTTACCTCTAGATGTATCTTGAATGCATTATGCTAGGTGAAAGAACTCAACTTCAAAAAGATAGATACTGTATGACTCAATTTATATGACATTCTGGAAAAAGCAAAATATACAAATAGAGAACAGATCAGCGGTTGGCAGGGGTTAGGGTTGATAGAACAGTAAATAGAAAAGGCACATCACAGGGAATTTTTTTAAGGTTTTAGAATTGTTCTGTATCCTGTTTAGCTTGGTGGGTACAAGAATACATGCGTGTGCTAAAAAACTCATAGAATTCTATACCCCCAAAATATGAATTTTACTGTATGTAAAAATGTCATAAATGATTCAAAGGAATATATCAACTATTAACATTTATCTTCATATGGCAAAACTATGGTTAAATTCTTTTGCTTTGTTTATTTTGTATTTTCCAGAATCTATTAAGAAAATTTATTACTTTTAAATAGTAAATGTAATTTACAAGTAAATATCAAAGTTCTCTAATGCATTGGTTTGACCACAACCATATATGTATTACTGGCATTTGATAATATCCAGCACACGGTAATAAGCAGAACCTCTGGGTAAGATTTCAAAGAATCAGATCATGATTCACCTTGCTTTCTGGATACAAAAAAAAAGGCAAAAAGTTAATAAAACTTTGCTTTTATACAAATAAAAATTAGAAGAAAATATAGGCTCATTTTATATATTTGAATTTACCCTTGGTGAATTATTATTATTTCTGCTTCAACAATCAAATCTTTCAAATAGAGATCATATCATTAGTGAAATAGTCCATAAATGAACCTTGTTCTTACTTGGATTTATTTATATTTTTTATTCATTATTTTCAAATGCAGGCATTGACCTGCCAGCTGGCAAACAATCTATCTTTGGGTATTTTGTGGATATACAACAATGTGAATTTGTACCATGGTCAGAATTGCTTCCCAATGTTCAGACACTTATTCAAAGAGGTAAGCGTTATTATAGGAATTATATTCTAATTTCTCTAAAACATTGGGAATACTTTATATATAAAAGTAGTTATGTCAGCAACTTTGAGAACTGATGTATTCCAGGTTTGTGCAGGAACCAGTTAAGATCTACAGGGTGGGCAAAAGTAGGTTTATAGTTCATATGGAAAACAATAAATAACTAATAAATAATATGAGATTAAACTCTGTTTTGTGTACTCACAACTGTAAACCTACTTTTGCCTTACCCTGTATGCTTACAAAACATGTCTTTAAAAAAAAAAAAAAAAACCTTTGAATAGTGCTTTCTGAGAAAGTTGGAGTGTATTTGAGTCAGTCGTACATTGTAAAACTATAGCTCATTGAAAATCTTACTAATGGAAATATTATTTTACTTAGCTGTGATTATTGAAAGGAGAAAAGGGGAGGGGCCTCTTCTAAAATAGGAAAAATGTATGTAAGGACTACACCTGATTGTAAAGGAAACTTGAAATTAGAACACAATAATCATAGTTTGACAAATATCCATATATGCTACATTGTTTTTATTCCCAATCTTCTACAACAGAAGTAGAAAAAAAGATATAGAAAATTGTGGTACTTTGAGAGCTTGGTTGAAGTTTGAGGCAGGAACTCAATGATCAAGCTTTATGTAGATTTCTTGCAAATATAAGTAATTCAGTATGCAAATTGAATTACATTGCCTTGAGGTTAGGTTCCACTCATCAAATAATTTCAAAGTTTGGTTACAAGAATTTTGACAGAAAACAACCAGAGCTATTAGAATCATAAAGCATATAGAAAATTCTAACTCTACATTAATTTCAGTTGAAAATAAGGTTCTATTTTACAATATTGGTCATATTAAGTATTAGTGGATGATCCTATTTAAAACCTATCAATTGTTTGTCATATGTTGGTGCTAACATTGGGTCATTTTTATTCTCAGCTTTTACCACTACATAGAAAAAATATAACTGAATACTAATGCACATAATTTAGTAAATTAGGTTACCACTCCCGTGGGAAACCATTGATATTTTCTACCCAGTATGGGAACTAGGTGACTAGGATATAGGGCTGAGAAAGAGACTAACTATTCACTGCAAACCTTTACGGACCTTTGAATCGTGTTCCATGTAAATGTATTAGCTATTCAACTTTTCATTTAAAAAAGTGAATAAAAGAAGAAGTGAGGCTATGTTGTAATTATTCCTTTTGAGAGTTTTGGCTGTGTCATGGGGTGGCATTAGGAAGCCGTGGGATCAAGGGAGATTTGCTTTTGTTTTGGGGTGTGTGTGTTTCATATAAAATTGCCTCTAGTCACCTGGTTTTTATTAACAAAGTATGTCAAGTACACATGGCTCAGCCCATAAAATGGACTGGAGATACTAGCGTATGTGTGTGTGCACGATGGGAAATTCCAATACAAAGAAAAGCAGATAATGGTGGGGTGCAGGGGGAAGATTATCGAACAAGTGGAGTCCTTTAGAAAGGATTGCAGCAGCCTTCGGCAGGAGAGCTGCTTTCTTCACTTGTTCTGGAGGAGATGCTTGCATTGCAGGAGAGCAGATTAGTAGGTGTGGAGGTAGGAAGCCCGGAGAGTCTGCACATGGAGGACCCAGGAACGTGGGGTGAGCCCCCAGCTCAGAGTGTGAATGCAAGGGACAACTTCTGAGCTCAGCAGAGATCCTCAGGCACTTGCAACAACTTTGGTGCATTCGTGTCTGTTTAAATTGCTTTCTAATGTACCTACTGCTCCATCAAGTATTTAGTACCTACGGAAAAGAGGGCGTTAACATTTGTTTATAGGTTATTTGAAACTGTTTTACAATTTTGACCTAGGCACGTCAATACTAGCTGGTCCCGAAGGATCTGGCGAAAACCTCTTCAAGATGACAGAGCATGGGGAGAACATTAACTATACCGCTACCAGGGACACCACGTGCCTCTCCTTCCTCATGACCCTTCTTTTAAAGAGTTCCTGCCCGGTCCTCCTCACAGGTACGCAACATGTTTAAGGAAGGGGGTTTCCGAGTTAGGAAGAGTCTTAGTCATCATTGTCTAACCATTTTATTGTACACATCTGAGAAAATGCCCTTACAGCTTCACATGTTCCTACCAGCGGAACATAAATGCACGTGTCTCCACGTCTGCCAGCACAGCCATCATACGTCTTCTCCATCTCATTACTTTTGTGACAAGTCCCGGTAGAACCAGCGGACTAATGTATGTGTGGCCTCCATGGCCCGTGGGCTGAGATCCATAGCGGGCCACTGATAGTAGTAATCTTGACCGGTTTAATTAAATTTGCATAGGTAACTGCATGCAAAGAAGAGAAGTAAAAAACTGTCTTATTTTTTAATTTACATAATTCCTCAAGCCAGTGCTAAACTTTTGCAAAGGAGTAATTCAATACAGCTCTACTCTTCCTTAACATTTATTCCGACCATCCAGTTACCTCGCTTTCCCAGCTCTGTGCTCTGAAGTATTCCGGCAAAATGAAGCTGGAATGCTCAGATAACCCATCCTTGGCCCCCTGTTGGGGCAAAGAAGTTCTTTTCCTTCATATTTGGTGAGTTGTAAAGTCATGACTCCCGGTTCTGCTGCAATAAGGACTTTATTCCATTCTCTGCCCCCCCAGCCCCACCCCAGATTGTACTGGTAAAAATTTTCAGGGAAATGAACTTCATGTAGCGGTCCTGCTGTGCTATAAGCGAAATGCTTTGCGATCGGCTCAAGTGAACATTATGTAAGAAAATGGTTGACGCCTAACCCATTCTTTTGTAAGAGATGCCAACTGTATAAATACTTGGAGAGGCTTTTACATTAACTGCTTGATTTACCCACTCTTAACCACAATGTTTTAAAAAGGAGAGAGCAAAAACAGACTTTTCATGCAATTTTCACATGAAAGAAAATGTTATTGGTTCATTTTAATATGTTAGCATTTGTTCATTTTCTTGCATATAAACTGACCTAACATTACCCCCCCCCCCACCTTTGCCCCCCATGCTCGCTCCCGGAAGGAGACTTTGGTGTTGGGAAGACTGCTGCCATCACTCAGATGCTTGCGAAGTTAGAGGGCCCGGGAGGATTCGACGTAAAATATGGCTCACTTTTAGGAGAAGTCCTCTTATATAATGAAATTAAAAAATTAAGGTAGTATATATTAAATTTTGAATTTGATTTGTCTGGTAAAAAAAAATGTTTGCTTTGGTATCCAACTGCGCTTTGTTTTAAACAGTAAACCTGTTGTATAAAAATGCAGAAATATTCAAAAGAGGAGTTAAGAAAATCTTCACTTTTCCAAAATATTAACAACTAGATTAATTCCTTTAAGTGAGAAATTCTTATATTTTAAATATAACAAAATTTAAATTCAGATTTTTTTTTTTTTTACACCTAACAAAGGGCAGATATAAACTATTTTCCTTCCTGGGAAAATGTACATAAACATACAAGTAAAGTGTTGCATATAATTGGTTTTGCTGCACTAAAAATATATTTCCTTATCAAATATATAAATGTACAAAGAGCTATATTTGTCATTCTGCATGTCTCTTCCTGAAGGGAAAAAAAGAATGCAAGAGAAATCTAAATTGTGTAAATTTTGAAAGTTAGTTCTGATTCTGGAATAAAAGAGGGAATTGTGGAGGGGCCCAGATCGGACCTTTCCTCTAACCATTAGACTCCTTGGCCCAGTAGCCCAGTAGCCCAGCGCTTCCTTTGGCCCACACCAACCCTCTGCGTCAAGTCTGTTCTGTCTCCAGAACACGTCCTGAACTCTCCCACGTCTCTTTTTCCAATGTCACCTTTAGTCCAAGGCACCATCCCCCTCATCTCAGACCAACTATTTGGAATGGAATCCTCCTATGCTTAACTAAGGCCTTAAGTTTCAGAGAAACCAGTTTTGAAACATTTAGTACAATAAGAATCATTCCTTATCTAAATTATTATAATCATAAATAATGGAGTCTTGAAAAAATAAATGTTTACTGTCTGTTCAACATTTAAACTGCAGTGGATTGTAACAATAAAGAAAGGTAACCTAAGTGGGGGGAAACACTGGTAGACAAGACCAAAATAAAGGAGAATGGACTTTTGTTGAGTGATCCATGAGGCGAAATACCCAATAGCCTGGCATCCTGGGAATTTGCCCAGTTTGTTTTTTAGAGTAAGCCCATATTTTGTTAAATTTGGGTATCAGTTCCAATAGTGACACTTAATTTTATCCGTAAAAATGTGAATAAGAAAAAACCAATGTGTTTCCTTGCAGGACTTAGAAGTAAAATCAACCACACACTGATACTTTTATTTTATGTTGTTCATATGGCTACTAAGATAAATAAGCTAATTTTGAATCCTTAAAAATGTTTTATTCCACTAGCCTGAGACAGAATATCAGCATCTTGCTTTCCGAAACTCATAAGGCAGCAACTGGAAACCTAGGTATGTATCACAGTAGTTTCAGAACCTTCCTCTTTCAGTGGCATGCAAGTCATTACACGCTATCAGAAATCTCAGAGTGAAAATTCTGTTGATAGTTTAAAATAAAACATCCCAAAAAATACCCACTACCCTATTCAAAAGCTCTGATGGATCCCATAGAGGAGTGTCCTCTCTGCTTCCCAGGAGGAGAATTTGTCCTCTGGCCTCTCAGTGGGAGCTCAGGCGAAGGCTAGAAGGAAGCGAAGGCAGTATCTATCTGTTTTATTGTGGGATGCCTGCAGAAATAATGCAGCAGGAAAGGTACAATTCCGTAGTTCTCAAATCAGACTATATAGTAGATACACGTGGAGCTTCCAGAACCTCATCCTTGAAAATTCCAACTTAGTTGTTTGGGAGAAGCAGCTCCACCTCCGAAGAGGAAAGAGGAGTGGCCCAGAGATAGCTGTGCAGAGGGAACAGGAGCCTGGCCACAAGATTCCCGTCAGAAGAGCCTTTTGGGGTTTTCCCTTTTCCTTCTGCTGTAGCGCCATCCCGGACACCCCTTCTCAATGATCCGCACTCAGAGAATGTGTCCTAATTTCGATGACTGACAGATACACCAAGCTGCTTTTAGATCTTTCACATAGAATTTCATTTAAAAAAATAGTGTATTGCAAGTTAAATATTCCTAAAGCATTACAAGTTACATGTGTCTGTTGTGCATAAATGAATAAGGGTCCTCTGAGCTTCATACTGTTGCTTTTGGCTGTGATTGCAAAGAGACACTGTTTTCCATGTAAAAGGAAGGAAATATTTGGAAATATTTCAAAGCTGATATTCCTTCTCTCACTGATTTATTCGCAGAGTAATTTCTTTAAAATGACAATATAGTAAAATTATGTAATTTTTTATTAATACTTACAATAAAGCAAAAATATGTTGAAAGTGTTCTAAATATGTTTTTCTTTCCATATTTGGCATCATAGATCAGATTGCTAAAAAGCCAGAAAAATCTGAGGAAAGTTCCTTTAAAAATCATAATAATAAAGGAATTATAGTCTCTACAATAAATTTTACCATCAAGATGACAGCTGCCAAAGCCAAGGAGATGATTCTTAAGAAGTTAAGAAGAACTAGAGGCACCCTTGGAGCACCGAAAAGCAACCGGGTAAAACACCTCTCAGATGTGTTGATTAATCTGCTTGTACTAAAGTGATAACATGACTTATTTTAATTAATACTAATAAACAAACATAAGTGTAACATATACTCCTGAATATTACTATAAATGCACTTGAAATGGAAATTTTGGTTTTCAAATCAATACAACTCATTTTCCAACATGATTGAATTTTACTGACTCAGTATTACTAAGGCCAAACGAAGCTACTGGAATCTGAATTAAATATGTGCAGATAAGAAAACCAGAAAATGAGTTAGACTCCAGTTGTTTACTTAAGGTGTGTTTTACCACATTTTCTTCTTGGGACCACGGCTTGGGAGTATGAGACAAAGAGAAATTTATGGAATCCACGGCCTCAGGGAAAGGTATCAAGAGAACTGCCTTGTTATAATCCAGACAAGTCCTCCTTCCTTACCCATCTGCCAGCACATTGTTAACTGCCCAGCTGTTGAGCCAAACCCTCTGTCCCAGTGAAATTTACAGTCATGATTCCAGGTCGGGGCCACACAGGAAGCCCGGAGGCACGAGCTCTGCAGGAGGCGTTACTGAGAACAACACGTGGGGTTCTGAGCGACTTTGGGGTCTCACCCCCTGTGGCTGCCCATTCCAAATGCTTTTAAGGGTTTGCCTCAGATTTCCTCGATGTTAACGGAAGATTTGGGTAAATTTGGTGGGTCTTTTAACTAATTGGGTACATTTTCGGAACTTTGAAAAGGGCAGTAATTGCTCAACCAGATCACACAAATGAAAAAAATGCAAGAGAAATTTTGGTCAAACCAATTTGTCTATAATCATCCAGTTTGTGAGACAAAAGAGGGGACATTGAATGTCTCAAAATGCTAGTGACAGTTACAAATTAAGTAATTCAAAATAAGGTGCTATTCGTGGTTTTTTTAAAAATTTTACTTGTTTTACAAAAATAAATATCTCAGGGGGCTAATGTACACAGAGATTATAATCAGGATACTTCAGTGCATAGTATTTTCAAAAGTGGAAAGTAACACAGGCTTAAAAATTGGAAATGTGTCTGAATTTTCTGCTGGTTGTCCATGACAACATTTGCAGCAGAACTGTAGAAGTCGAGTTCCACATGACGAGTCTTACCCGGGTACATAGGAAATAAGTACCTCTGTACCTAAAACAGTGCCTTGAACATAGAAGGCCCTCACTAAGTAAATGTTGAGTGAATAATAATCATATTTGTTCCTTAGTAATAACCGTGATTAGATTACTTTATCCAGCATCAAATACACTTCTAACTTTTTATTGTGAGTCTGTAGAGGATGAGTAGAGTTTCTGCTATTTTGAAAACTTATTTTTTAAAATCATATCAAAATAGAATTTGGTCTGCTACTTTTTAATAGAAAAAGGATGTCATTACATACCATTTTGTTTTTCTACCATAGCATAGTTAATACTCCTAATTCATAATTTAAAGAAAAACAATCCTGATTGTTTTTAAAACCTTTTGTCTTCCTTAAGATTGTAATATTCATCGATGATCTGAATATGCCAGAAACAGATATGTATGGATCACAGCCACCCCTGGAATTAATCAGACAATTGCTAGATTTGGGAGGACTTTATGATACTGAAAAAATTGCATGGAAGGTAAAGTCCATATTTAATATCATTATTTAACAATAAACTAAGTATTTATAGCAATGTTGAGTGGATTAAGTGAGAAATTTAGAGACTCGAGTGAAATGGACTTGTAAAGCAAAAAAATTATGCCAAATGCATCTTTGCAGTTGAGCACAGTCCCTGGGTTCATAGAAATTCTAGGATTAAATCTTAACAAAAATTGCAAGTAGGTGCTATTGGTTTCGTTCCCGAGGCAAGTAATGCTCATTATTGTTTAGTGCATTAAGAGTTAATCCAATTTTTCTGTGCATCAGCAGTTAATGCAGCTGAGAAAAGCTAATCCCTAGGTAAGACCACTCTCATCTTTATTTTCAAGAACGTGGATCAAGGAATTGTAGAAGTATTGCAAAGTCAAAAATAGCCCAAGGAGGAATTTCTGTGCAATTCTTTTTGTTACACTGACCCAAGTCAGAACGGCTTAAATGTCGTTGTTGTTTTTAGTAAATGCACTTTTCTCCCTATTTGGTTCCTTCTCTGGAAACATAAGCCCTGTGTTCCAGAACTGACTTCATCACTTAAACATCCTGGGCCTCCGTTCCTCTTCTGTAAAATACGTGGTTGCATTACCAAGGAGTTTCACGTCTCAGGCAAACCTGGGCCCCGGAGCCCAAATAACTTATGCTGGCTGGTGAGTGACATCAGCTCCGACCCGGGTCAGACTGGCACGAACCCAAGACCGAAGAATCGAGATGCAGCCTGCCCAGGGAGAGCCCAGGTGACTGGGAAAAAAGACAAAGCAAGACAGGGTCTGGTATGCCCGGCTTGAAGAAGTTCCTTGAACTGACAAGAAAATAGTGAGGCTTTTCCTGGGATCCTGTGACCTAGGACATGCGGGCACCGGCAGGAACAAAGCTGTGAAAAGCACCCCACTCTGAGGAGGCTGGATTGTCCCGTGTGTGTCCACCCGGCCCTCCATGCTGGGATGGCAGATGTCAGGCCACCCCACACCAGGCCTGGCTTTTCTGGAGACGCACTCGCCAGGCGGGTCCCCTGCCGTCTCCCCAGAATCCGCTCTGGCAGCCTCAGTAACAGACTGTTTCTTTCCCAGGGATGGCTCCTGTAAAGTCAGGCTATTTCCTGATGACATTTCGAAAGCTCTCTAGAAGTAACGTGCCTTGAAATTACATTTTGGGGGGTGGGGAGGGCTTTAATTCTAAGAAGAGAGACTTCTGTGAGCATCATAATTTCTGTTTTGCAGAGAATAATAATCTTAACCTTTTTGCTTAAACATTTTAAATCTTTTGTCCACTTGTGGGAAATGGGAACACATTTCACTTTCTACAGTTATGCTTCGTTTTCACTCTCTCCACAGAATATTCAAGATCTCTCCCTCGTGGCGGCTTGTGTCCCCTTGGTCGGCGTCAGGGATGTCAGCCCGCGCCTCCTGAGACATTTTTCCATTCTGGTGCTGCCGCATCCTCCACAGGGTGCCCTGCGCACTATTTTCCAGGTAACCCATCTAGCTCATTTTCTACTGGGAAAAAAAAACTAAATTCCATACTGTAGGGGGAAATGTGAGAACTTAAAACCGCTACTATTGAACAAAAATTCTCTTAAGGGGATGAATTTTATTTCTCCCTCTATACTTTCTGGCCTATTGTTAGAATTTGTCTCTAAATATCAAAAATATAGTTTAGTGTGTGTATGAAACACCTTGGTGTGTGCTTAATAAATGTTTAAAATGTAGATCCCAAGAGTTTATTCTCAGAGATTCTGATTCACTATATCTGGGGTGGAGTTCAGGAGTGTGTTGGCAAGCACACCTGGTTTTTGCTGGTATTGATTGATTCTTTTCATTTTCTTTTTTTTTTTTTATCAGAAGTCTTTTATCATTTTTTCACACTTACCATGCCATGAATTCACAGGGAATGAATTTCAGCAGCTCAGGCGCCTTCCCTTTAGCTCTCACAGAGTCTGCTTCTCTGGGTGGGGAAAGCTGATGCTACAGTTGGACCGGGGTGCCTTTCTCTTGGGCTTCCTTCTCTTTCTGATCCTTTTCCTTCGCACATTTCCGGAAGCTCTCTCGACGCTGGGAGCACTTACTATGCTCAGTAACGCACACGAATTCTCTTGGCAAGAACCTTGCCCTTCACTTGCTTGTTTACAGCGATGCCCACCGCATGCCGGGTGACACTGTAGACTCTTCCAGCTTTGCCATGGGAACGTCTGTGAGGCATTCCTATTTGAACAGTGCCCATTCCCTTGATGTCTACAATATCACCTTTCTTGTAGATTTGCATGTATGTAGCCAAAGGAGCAACTCCATGTTTTCTAAAAGGCCTAGGGGACATATAGCAGGTACCTCTCCTCCTTCCCTTGGTGTTAGTCATTCTGGCGAATTACTGAAAGGTGGCGGTTCCAGCCGAAAAGAAGCTCTTTTCATTTTCTTATAGGATAAAAAGTAATGAGAGAAAAAAAAATCTAACTATCTTATCAGAAAAATGGCTTAAGCTGAAATCTAGTTTGATTAGGTAAATACACCCTATGCAGGATTATTGAATTGTTATTATTTTAATTTATGGGGTGACATTGTTTCATATGGTCATAAGGTTTCAGGTGGACAATTCTATGATACATGATCTGTATTTTGCATTGTGTGCCCACCACCCAAAGTGAAATCATCTTCCATCACCGTATATTTGGCCCTAAGTTTTTCAAAATGAATCATTTGCTTTTCTTCTTTCTTATGTAAAGTTTCAAGATTAATTTTTAAAATCCATTTTTTCAAAAAAACACTCAGTAATTCTGCAGATGCTCAATAATCAACACCTCATAAAATCCTGATGTAAAAAGGATATATACATGTACCAATCCAAACTGAAATAATAGTTTTATCATTTTATATTTCTTCTAGTAACATCTACCAGGGAGCAGGAATGTGGAGGAATTCCCAGCGCAGCTGGGATACACACCGCTGGGGCATAAACTGTCGCCAGGGACAAAACACAGGCCTCTAGGTCATTCAGCGAACTAGGACCAGTTGGAATTTTCCCATTTGTAACATCTAGAATGTTCTTTTACTGGTCTGCCATTTGTTTAAAGTGGACTCCCAACTGCTAACATTTTGAATATTATAGTACACACATCTCCTTTTTCAGTAGGATTTAGCTTGAAATAGTCTGTGCTTAACATTTTTAGCAAACTGAATCATTAAATTTCTTTTTAAAGGTTCATTTGGGAATGTATTTCTCCATCCATAACTTCACAGCTGATGTTCAGAAAAGTAAGGATCAAATAATATCTTGTTCTCTAGCTATTTACTATCACGTATGTCAGAATATGTTACCAACACCAACGAAATGTCACTACATGTTTAATCTTCGGGATATGTTTAAGGTTTGTTTTAAAATTCATTCTCTAGCTTATTTTAATCTTTAAGTTGAGGAAATGTAATTCTACTGAATTGACTCTCTCCATTTTCCTTATGCATTGATACTGTCAATGTTAAAATGTTAAAAGGGGCAAAAAGGAAATTCAAATTGGTTAGTTTTGCTATTTATTAGCAGCTTATGCCATGAGCCAGTTAAAAAGAATCATTGAGATAATTCCATGCAGAGACGTCAGTGATAAAACCACTAGAGACTCTCAGCGGGGAAGGAAGTACAAGGTTATAACGTAGATTTTGGTTTTGCTTTATCTCTGAGGTTTTGTTGAGACTTTTAGAAAATGAGAGCCTGTGTGCCCTTCATAAACATGCCCGAAATGATACCCGTCTCGCTTTTTACACCAGGGAATGTTGCCAACAGCGTGGATTTAGCCATCAGCTTTCATCAAACACATAATTTTCAGAATTAAAATATTAAGGAAAACAACTTTTGAATTTGATTGTTCTCTCCTCACTGTGGCACATACATACAGTGTTTGAAGTGGTTTATAAGGTTTTTTAAATCCAAATTAAGAATCCTGGAACATAACGCTAAGAGGCACCCCTGTATCCCCACCAACCCTGCCTCCACCGTCCAGACCTGGGCTTCCCATCCTGGCAGGGCCTCCTGCTCTGCGCATGGCTGAGGGGTCCTGAGCCCGTGTCGCTCTCATGGTGAGGCCAGGCCAGTCCTCCCAGATTTGTAACTGGCCCGGTCATCAAAAAGTCTAGATTGTCACATGTAGAAATTGTCAGTCCTTACCTTGGATGACTGCTTCTATTTGGATAGAAACATGAACCTACAAAAAACTGAGACTTTACTCACATACTTCCTGCCAATGTTTTTAATAATGTTATTTTTAAATCCCTAATAGCTTCTTCTAGGATTGCTGCAGGCCGACAAGGCTGTGATTAACTCCAGAGAGATGGCTGCTCTGCTCTTTGTCCATGAAGCCGCGCGAGTGTTTCACGATCGCTTAATGGAACACACTGAAAAAAGGCTTTTCTATCAGTTTCTTTCAAGGGAACTTGAGAATTATTTTCAGGTAAACACTTTAAAAATGATTTTAAATGGTGTCCTGGGCAAAAGTATTGTTTTAAAGTATGCAGACATTTCTATAATATTAATGAAAGAAATGTTATGCCATTTTTCACTTGAAGGTATCTAAATATAGATTTGATATGATGGAAATGATAGGGTCTTGATGCCTTTGCTCACGTATTTCACCTCTGTGGGGCCTCAGACTGCTCATTTTTCTCTAGGACGAGCAGAAGTGTACACTCTCAGGATACCTCCACAAGATCCTCCTCTCTCTCCAGCCCTTGACCTTGAATTTCCACAGTGCTTCTTAGTCCAGGTCACAAAAGAAAGTGTTTCCATAAACTGATGCACAGTAAAAGGGTTGTAACTGTGTGTTCTGTTGAAGGTTTCCTTGCTGTGCTGAAGCTTTTTGGTTTGGTGTACAGTAATCCCTCTCTATATCGCAGTTCGCTTATCGCGGGCTCACTGTAACACGGGAGTTTTTAAAATATCATATTTAATTATTTGTCATGGATTTTTCACTATATCGCGGGATTTTGTGGTTCTGTACAGTAAATACTAAAATAAATGTAAGGTTCCAACTTCGCGGATTTTCACCTATCACGGGGGGGTCTAGAACGTAATACCCGCGATAAGTGAGGGATCACTGTAGTCCCATTTGTTTATTTTTGTTGTGGTTTCCCTCACTCAAAGGGACATGTCCAAAAAGGTGCATTACTCAGACTGATGTCAGATAGTTTACTTCCTATGTTTCATTCTAGGAGTTTTATGGCTTCAGGCCTCACATTTAAGTCTTTAACACACTTTAAGTTTATTCTTGTACATGGTCTAAGAGAGTAATCGAAATGATAAAGAGACTGTCATCGCTCCAGTGTGTATTTTACCTTTTTTGTCATAGTTGAGTTGACCATATAAGCTAGGTTTATTTCTGGGTTCTCTGTTCCGTTGATCTGTGTGTCTGTTTTCATGCCAGCACCAGGCTGTTGTGATTGTCATAGCTTTGTAATATAGTTTGAAATCAGGGAGCATGATGCCATGTAGGAAACCCTCAACAAAACAAAAAGACAGCCTACTGAGTGGGAGAATATACTCTCAAATGATATATCTGACAAGGGGTCAATAGCCAAAATATATAAGAAACACAACTCAATAACAAAAATAATAATAATAAACAGTCCATTAAAAAAATGGGCAGGAACATGAAAAGACATTTCTCCAAAGAAGACATACAGAGGGGCAACAGACATATGAAAAGATGCTCAACCTCACTAATCATCGGGGAAATTCAAATTAAAACCACAATGAGATACCACCTCATACCTGTCAGAATGGCTATTACCAAAAAGTCAACAAATAACGTGCTGGTGAGGATGCAGAGAAAAGAGAACGCTTGTGCATTGTTGGTGGGAATGCAGACTGCTGCAGCCACTGTGGAAAACAGTGTTGGGATTCCTCAAAATAAATAGATACACCATATGACCCAGAAACTCCACTTTTGGCTATTTATCAAAAAAATACCCCACTAATTTGGAAAGATATATGCATGCCTATATTCACTGCAGCATTATTTACAGTAGCCAAGATATGGAAGCAGCCTAAGGTGTCCACCCATAGATGAATGGCTAAACAATATGCGATACACACACACATATACACACGCACACAAAATGAAATATTACATAGACACAAAGAATGAAATCTTGTCATTTGCAACAGTACGGATGTACCCAGACACCTGCAAGGAGCCGGTGTGGACCCTGCCTCCAAACACCTTACAGCCTAGCAGGTGTGCCACATTTCTGTAAGTGCTGTTACAGGCGTGTGCACACGCCACAGTGGTGGAACAGAGGAAGAAAACCTAGTTTTCTCTACCTGGTTTTAGGGGAGAGGGAAAGAGTCCGACTTCAAAGAGGAGGTAGCCCATGACCTTGGTATGAAAGGCACATTCACCAAGAGGACCAGGAAAGCAAGTGTGGAAGTGTGCAGCTCTGTGGTGGTAATTAACAATTAGGGGAAGTTTTTTTGTTTGTTTTTTTTTTCAGATTGTTGGTGAGACCTCAAAATGTTATTTCCACAACAGGGGTTCTTAACATGGGACCCATGGATCCTCAAAGAGCTCTTAGATAAAACTGTATTTTAATGTATTTCGTTTCCTTTGTAACCTTTGTACTTTGCTCTATGCATTTTAAAATATTATTCTGAGAAGACCACACGTTTCACCACCGAAAGGGACCCATGGCACAAAAACAGGTTCAGAAACCCCGAGGCTTAGATCTATAGTACCAGAGCTTTTCGGATACAGATATATTACATTAATTTTGATAAGTAGAACTGCGCTATTAACAGATACTGTTAAACTATTATATTACAAATAGATTCAATGGACCAAAGAATCACTGATGAATGACTCAACTGTATTTGTGGATTTCTTGGATATAAACAAGTCTCACAGAAAAAAGACCTATGAGAATACGAATGACTATAATAAACTTGCCAAGGTGCTTAGTGAGTTCCAAATGAGGTTGAGTTCAACGTCTTTGGAGGTAAAGACATATCAAACATGAGAAATACTGTATATGTATATATGTATTCATATATGCACACATATGTAGATAAAATATCTTTAAGGTGTGTGTGTGTAAAGGAGAGGGTTCCGGGAAACTGCACCCTCGTATTTTAAAGCAGACCGTTAGAAATACAGTTTTATGCTGTCTCATCGTATTTTGCCTCATTAAGGGTAAAATTTTAAATACTTGGGGCACAGCTGAGGCTGGGGGGAGTTGAACGATGAGCGTTAGTGGAATTAGGAAACGCAAGAGAGAGCGTGGCGGCAGGGCCCGGAGTAGCACAAGCAGCAACACAGTGGGTGGGACACCTGTGCGGCTTTCCCATTGTTGTGGGCAGAGATGTGCTGGCACAGGGGCACCGGCAAGGTCCCAGATACCGTGGACCAACCTCCTAAGACTCTTCCTCCCGCCACTCATGCCACCCCGAGGCACCGCCATAGACAAGCAGCCGGATGCTGCTGTTTGCGTTGCTCCCTCCCCATGAGCCTATGCCGCCACCACCAGCCATCTTGCTCCCAGACTATCAGCACAGGGACAGTCTTCACTGTGCCAATGCATTTTCCATAACATAAACTACTTGGCTGGGTCTAGGTTACTAGAACTGATTCTCATTTCTGTAGCCTCGCACGTAAATCCATCATGGACCCTCCCCTCTGCCTGTCACCAGTCTATTTGTCCCATTTCTTCTGCTAGATTTCTCATTCCATGGTGTTCTTCAAGGAAGCCATAGAGCACATCACAAGGGCCGCGCGGGTCCTTCGGCAGCCGGGGAGTCACATGCTATTGGTAAGCATTCAAGTTCTTCAAATGTTTTTAAGTTTGTAAAATAAAAATTAAAGATATCTAAGGAATCTACTTTGCTTACAGAAATTTTGTTTATCCAGACTTTCCATGTATGAAAGGTCAGAGACATTGAGCCATAGGACAAGACTTTTGTCCTCTCAAGAGTCTGCCTAAGACATTTATCAGCACATAAAAGTGTTACTTGTTTTTAGAAGGAATTTGATATGAATAGAAGTGGTGGTTCTGGCACCGTCCCTAGCATATCCTGAGCATTAATATACCATCTGCGCAGGTGGAGCTTTACTTCTAAATAATGCACTTACTTGAAGGTTGATTTAGAAACATGAGTCTTTGCGCAAAGCTTTACTTTTCATGAAAAGAGGCGGGAGTTAAATTCTTGGAAAATCCCAAATACCTCGAATAGAGAAAAGCTTTCCAAGACTCCATAGAATCCAACATATCCAGCCAATTATGCGAATCACATAATTCATGAGTGTTTGTGTAAGCTATTATGTATGTCGGTTTCCTTACATTCTCCAGATTTTAGAGGGTGGCTCATCCTTTACTCATAACGCCCTTTCCACATCTTCCAAGCTGGCAAGGTGGCGTTGCCCTGACCCTTCATCAGTCACTATACTTCTGTCTGTCTGTCTGTCTCTCTCGTCCCATACAGGAAAGTTTTCCCGCCTTTGAGGACTCATATTGTTAAACTGAGCCTGACTAGATAATACAAAAGAACCTCCCACTTCAAGGTCCTTCATCACATTGCTGAAGTCTGTTTTCCCATCCAGGGATCATGTCGTATTATTAGGGATGGGGTGGCAAGGATGATATTCTGCCTGCCTAGCACAGACCAGGCAGTGGTATTTTTTTTTCTTTTTCTCTTAGCTGCTTTAAAAAAAAGTTTCATAAAACAATAATTATAAAACTATTGCTAAGATAATAACAAAGATATGGTATATATAATAATAAATAGCACAAAAGAGGAGTAGCTCTATTAGAGAAAACTTTCTATATTTTACTGGAATCAAGTTAGTATGAATTTTAAATAGATAAATTAAAATATTAAGTATAATCCCTAGAGGAACCATTGAATTGTATGCTTAAAACAGATGTAGTCTGTAAATTACATTTCAATAAAGCTAGTTGCAAAGGTAATACTTTGTCATCATTACTAAAAGCACTGACATGTTTACTGCTCAAAATAAATAGGAGAAGACCTATCTAATTTCTTATAAATGAAGAATCAAATATTGACAATGATCTACTGATCAGTTAGAAGCCTGTATATGCTATTTTCCCCGTTTCTTTCCAGTGAAGTTATATACTCCAAGAGACTGAAGAGAAAAAATGAAAATACTGAGTGTATATGAATGCCTTATGAAACTTTGATAAAATACTTTATGTTTAATTTAGCTCCTCAAAAAGTTATAAAAAGAGTCTAAGGTATTTTTACTGTCTAAACCTCTAGCACATCTAGCCAGAAAACTTTACAGTAAAAGACTCCAGAACATATATAGGAATCACATGTTGGATTTGTTTCCTTCCAAAGATTGGAATAGATGGATGTGGAAAAGAAACCTGTGCAACCCTGGCCTGTTATCTGACAGATCACAAAATATACCTGATGCCCGGATCACACAATTACGCCTACCTGGAATTCAAAGAAGACTTTAAAAAGGTGTTTATTCAAGCAGGACTAGAAGGGAACCCCACCGCTTTGATCGTTGCTAATTTAAGCCTAGATCAGGTAAGGACTTTTTGTCTCTATCATTTGCTTAAGTTTGATATGTAAGTGCCCCCACCCCCATTTAATATTTGAAAAGAAAACGTTTCTCCCTAATCCTGCTAACCTGCCCTATCAGTGCCTTTCATTCCTCTTGTTACAGCCCATAGAGCTTATATATCTGTAATGAGGACGTAGGGCGTTCTGCATACGCCTTACACAAAAGCGTTTTCTGGGTCTTTACAATTTCTATTCTGACTGACCCATCACAGATGTTTGTTGGGCAGTTGGCAGTGGTCCGTCTGTGTAGGTGATGTCAGCCAGCTCGCACCTGAGCTGGTTTTGTCATCTGTGATCACAATCCCGCTGTCCTCTGCACCCGCTGCCTGCCCGCAGTGCGCGCACCAGAGCGGAGGGCGCTGTTTCTCTCCCGGAACCTCCCCGCTTTCACCATCAGTAAGGGCTTTCCACTCAGGACATATTTCATGTGTAAACGAGCAAACGCTGTGAATCACCCAGCCTTCAAAAAATTGTTCTTTTCAAGGAGTTATACCCGTCCACACAATTAGATTGTATTGACTTCTCTGTGGCAAAATCTCAAAGAGACACTGTTCATTATCTGACATCCTCGCAAGTATAGTTATCAGTATTGTTCACACTCTCATCTTGATTTTTCCCCTAATTCTGGGCCTCCTTTTATGTCATATTTCGAGAATAAATCCAAGTGCCATTCGATATCCGCAGTACGCCAGAATATCCAGTTTTTCTGGTTTAACTATATCCTTCCCATCCCAACTTAAGTACCCTGCTGAGTGGATCAGGTTGAGGTTTCTGCCAGACACTTGCATTCTGCAGCTCCGAAGAGGCAGTTTCTCCCATGCAGGAGCACATTCTTCTAATTTAAGAAATAATTTTTTAGAAAACCACTATCAGATCAAAGCTGAGATGAACATGCTCCTCTACTCCCCTGTTACACGGGACTCCGGGGTCACTGGATCTCCTCTCCACGCTGTCCAGGTTTCTTCTGGCCACATCACTGCTTTTTACGTAAATCAACAAAGGGTGTTATGACTTTGTAAAGTTAACACGTGTTCAGTGGAGCACAGGGTGCCAGATGGTGGGTGGCAGTTCCGTGACGCAAGACAAAAGGAAACAGAAGTTTATTACTCACAGGTCCTGGAGGAAGTACACGGAACACCTCGCAGGGCCATGTGGGGAGGTGAAGGCAGAGTGCAGATGGAGAGAGGAAGGCAGGGCCTGGGGCTCGTGCCTTTGTGAGGGTGCATGTGTCTTGCTTTGGGGTCTCTGGGTGAGGGCCAGATGGGTCAGTTCAGTCCCAAAGAGTGTGGTATTGGTAAGCCCCATCGGGTGTCATCTAAGGGACACACGGGGTGCACAGGCCCTGGGAGGCCAGGAGACTGTCGATCGCAAGGGCTGCTGAGGAACTCACGTTGGGAACTTAGGTTTGTCTGTGACTTTACAGGCTGCCATCTGGGGTGAGTGCTTGGTGAGGGGTAGTGTCCATTTAAGGCCCCCACAGGCCTCTTGGCCAAACCAAATGGATGCCCCCGTGGCAGTACCGCGGAGTAGCTGAGCTAAACTCTTGATGGGTGGGTAATAGTCAGTGTGTTCAATGAGCTTTGGTGGGCCTCCGTCATAGATGAGACAGGAAAGAAAGCAGCTACCCCGTGTCACCTCTGCTGGCGATGCCCCGCCAGCTCTCCACCCGTCCTCAATGAGCGGAAATACCAGGAGCCTGTGAGTGTCTAAGCAGTATCCTGAGGCACCAATAAGGCGCAGGTGCTTTTCAGTTCTATTTTTTAAGAAAGCTTGGATTTATTCTCAAAACCAAAATGTTCATATTTTCAGAAACTCCTCTGGTACAAATTTTTTCTTTGCTCTTTCTCCTCTGTTACCTTGTCTCTTTGCCTTGGAACCCTTGATCGAGATGAACTTGACAGAAGTAGAATAATCCTGGTTTGGGCGGCATTCAAACACAGAAGTAGACAGACTGAGGTCTTCTGTAATCTGCTGGAGGCGAAGTCCCTGCTCCATTCCTTGTTGGTCCCACCCCTCCTGTGCCTCTCCACCTGGTGCCTGCCACAAGGGCGGGCGTACTGAGGGGCCCAACGCATGTTTCTCTCGTGCCTGAATCAGTGAGTGGAGGAAAGAAGCTTATTTGACTAAAAAAAGAAATTTTTTTGATGGGTTTGCATTAAGAGAAGTTTAGTTTTTTAAAAGAATTAACCCGAATTCTCCCTTAAACACTATTGCTTGGCATGTTTAGAGTAGGGTACATGAATAATTTCCTCATCTACGATTAAATATGTGTTTCACCTAAGGAGGCGTTTTTGGAGGATTTGAACAGCATTCTCAGTTTGGGGAAAATGCCTGACTTATTTGAAAATGAGGAGCTGGACTCTTTTGCACTAAGGATTCGATCTCTTGCTGAACAGACTGATTATATTGATAGCAGGCAAGCTTTACTTTCGTTCTTCCAAAAGGTAACTCTTTTTGTGCATTTGGCTTTATCAAACTGTCATGTTAAGTGAAAAGTGCTCTACATTCATAATCCTGTACATGATTCTCAACTTGGGTAATTTCTTTAGTTCCTTAAATGAGTTTTTAAAGCTAAAGTAATGACTGCCATCCCTACACGTAGACACACCAAAGATGAACGTCTGGCTTAAATACATAATACAGTAGGCCCTCTCTATATCGCGGTTCACTTATTGCGGCCTCACTGTATCACTGAATTTTTAAAAATATTGTATTTATTTATCGTGGATTTTTTGCTCTATTGTGGGATTTTGCGGTACTGTACAGGAAATACTAAAATAAATGTAAGGTTCCTACTTCGTGGATTCTCACCTATCGCGGGGCGTCTAGAATGTAATACCCGTGGTAAGTGAGGGATCACTGTACCAGCTGGAAGTAACCAGAGACGAGACCTACAGAGATTTCCTGCACCGAGACTCCCACCCAGCCAGTGAGGTTCTCATTTGTAGGCAGGCAAGAAATAAGATATTTTTTTATCCCTTTGAATCATAGCCCTAAAACTGACCAGGAAGCGATGGGTGCAGAAAAAGTCTAGGCCAGAAAAAGCAGGCGATGTTCAGAAAGTGCTCGGCGGCGGGCTGGCTGTGAAAGGCCCAGTCTGATGAGAGAAACAAACCGCCCCAGTGGCCAAGGCTGTCTGTGTCTTCACGATGTGATCACAGACCCGCGGCGCAGCCAACAGATAGGTGTGGTTACCCAACCAAAGCGGCCACGGGGAAGCAGCCCAGGGCAGCTTCTTGCTGGTGCCCGTTTCTGCCTCTCATGGAGTCATTTGAAAACTGAACTGGGCAACCCTGCATTCCTCCACAGATACTTTGTGATCGGGCCCAAGAAGATGTAAAAAATTCCCTTGAGACAGAACAGGATCATTCTGAATGGGTGCTAGGACTGAGTTATGTTTAAAAGGCCGTGGTAGAAAGAAGGGCAGCAGCCATCCTAACCTGTGGACTCCAGTTACTACGTTGGTTTCTCCCATAGATCTTATTGGTAAAGAACAAAAAGTTCTGATTTAGGATTTGGGGAAGAGTGCACTCAGAAAATAAAAGACAAACCAAGAATTCCAGTTAGAAACCTATTTTAACTACATAAGATGATTTGAAGTGCCTTACAAGAGTAAATAGTGAAGGCACGCTTTAAGCTGTCGTTGGACTTCAGGTTGGAGTTGGGGGTGGGTAAAGCAAAGACAGGTATTTTCATTTTTAATTTTAATATTTTTGTATTGCATGGCTTTTGCATTGAGCAGTTTAATTTGCTTTTATAAAATTTTTGAAGACAAAAGGAGGGAGAAAATCTTACATTTTAGCCGTCTTTCAGCTTTACCATGCTTATTTGTCAAAATACGTTGCCTGATACTCAAAGGTATTATCACTTCATACAAGGTGAACTCTAAGTTAAAAGAGACATTGACTTCAGTGGTGTGAGCTTATTATAAAGTGACACATGGAAAGGAGGAAGGAATCCGTGTCCCCCAGCCAGCCATTCCAAGAAGCCGGGAGCAGCAGCAGCAGCACAGCTGAGTCTTCTGGGGGGCGGGGTGCAGGCCCAGCTCGTATAGCTAACACTTTGCCAAGGACCTGCAAGGCAGCGTGGGACCGAACGTTTCCCTGAACGTCAGCTGTAGGAGTTTATTAATACTCCCTGGTGCTCTGCCCGCAGCATCGATCTGTTCCTCTGTGTCTTTCAGCCCTGATGCACCTGACTTTCCTCACTCTGGGTTTCTGTGATTCTTAAACACACACCACCCCAGAGGAAAGAGGAAAGAGACCCCCTCATGAGAGTTAGTTTTTACAAGGGATATTCTAGAGTCTGGTGTCTCCCCTAAACAGTCCGCGCTGAGAGGACGGGGCCACACAGGCAGGACCTGGCTGCTTTCCTCGGGGGAGCCCCGTGGGACTCCCTGCTGCCCCAGGACAGACTCTGGTTGCGCCAGGCTCTAGTCTACTCTCTGAGGAAAGAATTGAAGCAAGTTTTACATTAAAATTTCAATATAATATATTTTTTCAGAGCAATGGGTGACATTTTAACAACGTATATTTTCATTCATTTTCAGAGAATACATAAAAATTTGCATATTTTCATGATAATGAGTCCTGCGGGACCCAACTTCCGCCAGCACTGCAGAGCGTATTCTTCCATGGTTGGCACCTGCACCATCGACTGGTACGAGAAGTGGCCAGAAGAAGCTCTCCTTACTGTAGCCAACTCTTTCTTAAGAGAAAAGGTGGATTTAGAGAACAGAGAGGTAAATATAACTTCTTTTTAAAAAACTAACACAAGGGACGGTTTCAGTGTGTTCACAGAACCTGACAGTATCGTACCTCTGAATAGCTGTGAAGCCCAGGTGGACAAAAACAGGCCGCTCTAAGTAAAATTATGAATTAGGTCAAGTGCTTATCCTGACTCTCAATCAGTTGCCGGTCTCTCTTGCCCCCGACTTCACCTTATTTCAAAGATGCCAGATTCCTCACCGCCTGGGTCTCCTCGCTCTTCGGCCCCCACTGGTGACAGCAGGTTTTCATGAAGGAAAACAGCCTTCGTTTTGCATGCCTGGTCCCGTGATAAGGGTGCTGCGACCTTCTGTGTCTTTCTACTGAATTTCTCTGCCTTGGCTGCAACAGCAAACCTACAAAGAAAGGAGACACAAGCCACACACAGGATCATCTCGGAGTTTCTGAGCCACAAATCATTTTTTCTGGAGAGATTCATCGGAAGACCCCGTGGGGTATTGACAAAAGAAGTTGTGGGCACATAAAGGCCCCAAACTCAGTGGGAGACCTTGAAAGGGACTTGTAACCTTATTTGTCCAAGTGTTCAAGGAACACAGAGGCCAGAAAGGGTAGAGAGATGTGGAACCAGGAAGAAAATGCAGCTGGTTTAAAAGTGACCTGGTGGTCGGCAGGAGTTGGCGGACCAGGGATGGGTAGTTAAGACTGGGCTGTGTCTACGTCACATCTCTCCACAGCTAAGCAAAGGGGACGCTGGGTCTCCTCTCGTTCTGTTCCCCTCTATCTCTGTGTATCCTTTGAGCCCTTACATTTCTGCAGCCTTATTTTACTCCAGGAAATTGAGTACCCTGCTATCGATAACCTACTTTAAGAAAGAAATATGGGACATAAAGCACCGTAAACATGGCCCATTGACAAGGGCGCCCTAAGTCCTTGGGTGCTGTAGCATCATCAGGGGTTCTTGCTGCCTTGTACACCCTGACACTATACCAGCTCCTAAAACTCACATACCCTTGGTCCCGCTCCTCCAGGACCTCTTTCTACATCCCCACCGCCCAAAAATGATCAGCTGTTTCAAATTATTCACAGTGTTCCATTTTCCCTTTTTTATGTATATTTGGATGGCTTTCTCTTCATCCTTAAAAATTATTTTTCAGAACTTAAAAGAAAAACTTGCTCCAACATGTGTCCAAATCCACAAAAGTATAGAAGACTTGAACACAAAATACTTCCAAGAAACTAGAAGGCATTATTATATTACTCCCCGAAGCTACTTGCGATTCATGGACACCTTTGCTCACATTTTGAGGTCACAAGAGAAGGAAATGCAAACAAAGAGGTGGGACTTTCCGATCAAGTCAGAATATAGATTTATTTTTATATTTATGTTTATGTGGGGTTTGTTTTTTTTTTAACATTGGTGTTTTTTACTTGTAAAAACAAACACAAAATGGACGAAAATCTGCCTTTTCACGAAAAGGCAAAAGCCGCAACAGACTTTAAAGAGGTCACATGGGTACCTCCCCTGGGGCGTTCAAAGGCTGCCCCTTCTGGGGAGGGTTGACCCGTTCAGCCAGTAAAGGGGCAGTGAGCCCTTGTTAGATGTAGAAAGTTTATTACTTCCAGAAACAGCTCCCCATGTCCCTTGTGGGACATCTGTCACTGGAGCCCGTGTCGTGCCTCAGCTGCACAGAGAAAAGGGCCCTAATTTTGGTGAAGTTCAGTGCATCGGCTTTCTTCTTGTATGGATTACGCTGCTTCTGTCTTGTCTAAGAACTCTTCGCCAAGCCCTAGATCCCAAAGATTTCCTCCTGTGTTCTTTCTAAAAGTATTATAGTTTTATCTTTTACACCTTGAGTTAATTTGTGTATAAGGTGTGAGGTTTATTTTTTTTATTTTTAGAGAAAGGGGAAGGGAAGGAGAAAGGGAGAGAAACATCACTGCGTGGTTGCCTCTCACGCGCCCCAAACTGCGGACCCGTCCTGCAACCCAGGCATGTGCCCCGACTGGGAATCAAACCGGTGACCCTTTGGTTCACAGGCTGGTGCTCAATTCACTGAGCCTCACCAGCCAGGGCCAAGGTTCATTTTTTAAAACAACTTTTCTTCCTCTATTGCCTTTGCACCTTTGTCCAAAATCCATTGGCAGCACTTGTGTGCATTTATTTCTGGGTTCTGTTCTGCCCCACCGATCTGCATGCCTCTCCCTCTGCCAGGACCACATAATCTTGATTACTGCCACTACACAGTCAGCCTTACAATCGGTTAAGTGATTCCACCCACTTTTTTTTTCAAAATTATTTTCATTATCCCAGTTCATTTGCCTTTTCATATTAATTTAAGAATAAGCGTGACTAAATCTACAGAAACAAACAAACAATCTGACTGTGACCTTGATAGGGATAGCGTTAATCCTCCACATCAGTTTGGGGAGAATTGACATCTGTCCCATGTTGTCTTCCAAGCATGACCACAGGGTAGCTTGCCTTGCTCACATTTTGTTGTATGTTATGCCTTTTGATACGTTTTTTCCCTTCAGGAATCGTTTCCACATGGGTCTGTCCAAGATCCTGGAAGCAACTGCCCTGGTCACAGATATGCAGGAGGAGCTCTTGGTTCTCGGCCCTCAGATAGAACAAAATACAAAGGTACATTTCATCTGAAATCTCTTACAGATTTTCATAGTTTCGTATACAACAGTATTTGAAAGCAAAGACTCTGTACTGGACAAACATGAGTTACAGTTCTTGCTTTGTTACCATGTAACTGTGTCATCTTCCTCTGAGCTTTCTTCTAGGGGAAAATGAGGAAAACAGTAACAACAATAAGAACAAAATACTGACATCGTTATATTTTAATATTTAAATGTGATAATAAGTATGTAGAACTAATTGTAAAATCTCACATGGAAAAATTCTATTAGGTAAATCCATCTGAAATGTTCTGTGGTAACTTGCAAGCTGCCAGTAATTCTGAAAAGCATTACTTATTCTTTTTTCCCTTTTTAAATTATTTTTAATTTTCAAATACTGTGGACATACCCCAAGGGCACACCCCAGTGATTAGACATTAGATGACTTAATAAGTGATCAGTCCGACAAATCTTGCACCCACCTGACACCACACACAGTTAGAATATTATTCCCCGAGCTATGCTTTCCATCCCCATGACTCTTCTGTAACAGCCAATAGGTACGTCTTGATCCTTTGCCTTTTTTGTTCAGCCTACCCCCCACCTGGCAGCCATCAAAACACCCTCCGTATCTATGGTTCTGTTTCTGTCCTGCTTGTTTGTTTATTTTGTTTTTTAGATTCAATTGTTGATACGTATTTACTGCCATTTTATTGTTCATATTCTCGATCATCTTCTTAAAGGAGACCCTTGAACGTAGCATGTAATACTGGTTTGGTGGTGATGAATACTGTTAGCTTTTACATTTATTATCCTGGCTAGTCTATTAAACAAATATATTTCAAGCTAATTTGGATCAATTTCATAACAATGGAATGAACTGTTTGAATTTCTTTTTAAAAAGCTATGTCTCTTAAAATTCATGCTAAGAAGAGTTGTTTGGTTCACTAGGAAAAAGAAATCTTAATGGAAAAACTACAGAAAGATTCCCAAGTAGTTGAGAAAGTTCAGATGCTTGTTAAACAGGACGAAGAAATTGTGGCAGAAGAAGTAAGAATTGTGGAAAATTATGCTCAGGTAAAATTAAAATGTAATCCATAAAAATCATTTGGAGATTTGCAAAATTATTCCCTAATCCCCAAATTTAAAAGGTCAGGCTGAGTGCTCTTAAATATATAGTGCTCCAACTTTGGATACTTTTACTATTTATCCCAACAAATATTTATTGAGGACCCCCTACATGTAAGACACTATAAATGGAAATAGGGGGTACAAAGGCACCCGGTCCTTGTCCTTGAGAGACCTGTAACTCTAGGAGGAGACAGATCAGCCCATTCTTCTGCTTACAATGAACAGGAACCCAGTTGAACTACGTCAGAAATCCCCACGGCCTCCAAGTGGGACCCCCACAGGAGACGAAACAACTCGGAGGACTGTCTACTTGGTGTGTGTCACTTCTCTTGTTGACTGAATAAGTCTGTCTTTCAAATGGCCAATTCCCCGCCATACTCTGCGGTCAGAATCCCAGCAGGAACCAGGCTGGTGCAGCAACTCACCAAATGCTCAGCCCTGGCCTGATCAGTAGCCGCTCCTGCTCACAGGAGGCAGAGAGTGGAGTTGCATTTATCTTTTGTATGCAAAGGCTTTTTAATCAAGCAACTCCATCGATTGATATATAGATATATATTAGCCTCTACCCACAATATGCATGTACTTACTTATCTATAAATTGAGTACATGAGTGTCACAGTGAGTTACCCATAACTTCTTCTAGGCCAACCACATGAGGGGCCACTGTTAACCAATATATTAAACACCTATACAGTTTAATTTTCAGTCTTTAATTTTTGAGGCCAAAAGAAAATGGATATAGAAAAATTAATGGGGTTTTTTGTTTGTTTGTTTGTTTTTGGCATACCATAAGGGTTAATCTGGCGTCAGTGGCAAATCCAGGTTTTATAGGACCTGAAGCTTATATAATTTTGAGGCCATCTTTTTTTTTTTAAATACATAATTAACTAGTTCACAGACATGAAAGTGAATATTTAGAATAAGTAATCAAATAACATACAAAATTTTTAAAGCCGACAATTATTATAAACATCACAAAATCTAGAAAAATAACAATAATGTTTAGTCATTAAGTGCCTTACACATCCTGTTATACTTTTTCCTGGTATTTTTCCACTGTATACTCTGGAACTGCTTCTTCGTATGATAATGATGTTGTAATGTCATTTCCTATAGAATCATTAGGGTAGTTGATCAAAACATGTGTTTCATTTTGACAGTTTAGAAAAGTTTTTCAACTTCATAAACCATTGATAATGTCATGAACATTTTTTTCAGGATTGCTATCAAATGTGGTATAAGCAACAATGGCATTTCAAGACTTCTTGTGTAGCCATTAATTTTTAAGACTCTTTAAATTGAGGACATTCAGTAACCAGTTTTCCATCAATATCTTCATTATAGATGTGTTTTCTGATATTTATATTTTCATTAAGGCCAATATTTCTTGCAAACTCAGTCAGAGTTTTCCAATATGATTATATGATGCATTCTTCATTAATTGGTTTATTGAACAGACCAAGAACCAGATCATTTCTTCTATCCTAAATTTGTTTTTCCTCTTAATAAATTATTGCTTTTGATCTGAGATTTTGTATTACATGTTGCTGCTAATATCAAAGTAATCTCTATGTATTTTAATACACAATCACTTTTATTTAACATCCCACAAATTCTTGCCTTTATTATTTATTTGTAAATAACAATTAAAATTATAAAATAAGACATTTTTCACATATATCTATATAAGGAGTGTAATGTCCTGCTTATTTCATTGAGACACTTCAGAACATCTGATTATTACGTAAAAACCCAAGACTTTTAAAGAACTCCTTTTGCACAACTCCCACCAAAAAAGGGGGCCTGTATATGCAGCGCTCTCAGACCTCCTCATGGAGGAGGGAACCCCCATTTTGTGTTGATGTCAATGAAAATCTGACCGCGGACCTACAATGTTCTCCACCTAGTAAGTGGAAGGCTTCTCCACAGCTAGACTCTGGATCCACACACTGTAACCGCGTTCCTCCTCCACTTCCCTCACACTTGTGCAGCTGGGCCCTGTAGTACAAGTCTCTGTTCTAATATGACCTCTGGCCCTGCACCTTCATGTCACATCACCAGGAAAGCTGGAACTTTTTTGGAATTATTTCTAGAAGTCATCCCTATCTGAGATAGCTTGCCATAATTTTGTTATGCAGAGAGTGCATGTGAGCAATATAAATACAGGGTGTAGCAAAAGTAGGTTCACAGTTGTTCATATGGAAAATAATACAATAATTAATAATATGAAATAAGCTGTGTTTCACTTATTCACAACTGTAAACCTACTTTTGCCCCGCCATGTATAGAATTCCTAACTCAGCTCCTTAACCAGATCCCAAAAATGTCCAGAGCCACTCCAGCGCCACCTGACGGAACAGGAAACCTGAGGAAGAGGAGCAAAGTGTAAAGAGAAATTGCTCTAACTGATGCAGTTAAAACATCTTCTGCAAGGCTAACAAAAACATACGACCCTACAGACATACTGGCAGGGCTCCTTCCAGGGGCCCATGCAAGTGAGGGGCTCTGAAGCTACAGCCTCATTAGCGTTATGATGATTCCAAACCTTCAGCTGAGCGGCTCTTCCGAGGGACATCGTGAATGCTACCGAGGCTACAGAAAAGGCAGGAACCACTCAGTCTTTTTGCTTCTCACAGATAAGCTGTCGTTGGGGACTGAGTACAGTTAGGATCTACACCCATTTCCACCGCCGTAAACGTGTACATACCCAAGTCGTGCGGATGCATAAGTTAGGTGTATTGCAAAACTGTCGCAATTATCTTTTCCAAGTTCAAAATATAAAAATTTTAAACGTGCAGCGCTATGCATTCATACATATTTGGGGACTTCTGACTTTATTGCAGACAACTGCCAATGAGCTGAAAAGTGTCCTGCCAGCCTTAGACAAGGCGACTGTGGCTCTCAATGCCCTGGATAAAGCTGATGTCTCTGAACTGAGGTGAGCGATTTGCATGTTTCTTTGGAGTTGGAAAAGCTCCGAATGAAGCAGAAGTGCATGGCAAAAGTAACGAAGTCTACATTCGATTTTTAGATTAAGTCATTTTACCGACCTTGGTTTCTCTAAATGTTTCATTATGTGTGATATATACCGTAACTAATCGATGTTATGATACCGTCAACTGTAAGGCATATCCGTATTTTATGTACCTTTAAGAAAGAAAATATACTCCCAAGTAAACTATTTGATGTGCCCTTGGTTATAAGCTGAATCCCAATCTCGGAGATGTAAAATGTGCATCTTGAAATTGATAAAATACCGTATTGTCTAGACTAGAAAGAAAAGCCCTGGTGATCATATAAATGCCTGACCTGCAGTTCCAAAAATCAGAGGGCAGGATTAGCTCTAGAGCACTTGGGACCTGCAGGGGTGCAGTCCCCAAGGTCCGAGGCTGCCTTGCTCGCCATTGCCACCAGGGGGCACTACGGGAAGTACTTTCCCAAACCCAGCCTTCCCTGTGTGGGAAAAGCAATAAGGACATTATTAATAACTGTGTCGGAGGGTGTGTGTAAGGGGAGTTGCACCTTACAGTGCCCTTTAACTCGCAAGAGTAGTGTTGGCCCCCAAATACCCTTCCCTGCATGCACCCACGCAATGTCTCTGTGAGGTAGTCATGCATAAATCAACACAGGGATGACATAGAAGGGTACCGACTTTAAAGCACTCTACAGAGAATACATTTATAATGAAAAAAGTTAACCTCTAACTGAGATGTTCCACATATTTAAGCTTTAGGCATTTCACCTTCCTTAAGCAAACATACCCATGTATTAAAGATATCCAAATGTTTAAAGATACCCAAATAATTTTAAAATTATATATTGGCAATTAGTTGTCCTTATCACAATACTTGTTAAAAATCTGTATGTTTTGTCTTCTGAGAGAGCTTACAGGGTGCATTTGATTTTAATTGTGAAGTTGATTGGATTCTCACCATCTCTTACAGAGTATACACACGCCCCCCTTTTCTCGTGCTGACTGTCATGAATGCAGTTTGCATTCTTCTGCAAAAGAAACCTAACTGGGCAACAGCGAAGTTACTTCTTTCAGAGACTGGTTTCCTGAAAAAATTGATTAACCTTGACAAGGACCGCATACCTCAGAAGGTAAAAAGTCCATCGTTAATTAATGCATAATTGATATAGTCGTGTTTATAAACTATAGGGGTCAATAGAAGTATTAAAATTAGAGTTTTGTATTAGATTTGGAAGACAATAGTGAGAGTTAAAAGATGAGAGAGAGGCTGCATCTCCAAACGTAATAGGTTTTCTGCAGGTTTTCTGAAAGTGTCAAGGAAGGCCACATGTCACTGAAATCAGAAAATGTGATGTATCAGAATCTCTTTAAATAATGAAAATAGAGACGAGGCCAGCAGTGGGAGAGAGACTTTCTGGAGAGATTGGACTACGTTATGAAAATGCATGAGTGAATAAACGTGTCTGAGACTTTCTGAGGTGTGGCTGACACAGAACGTTGTATTAGTTTAAGGGGTACAACACAATGATTCAATGTTTGTACATATTGGAAAATGATCACCACAGTAGGTCATCACATGGGGCTTTTTTCTTGTGATAACTTTTAAGATCTGCTCCCTTAACAACTTTCAAATATACAGACCACATGGCGTATATGGCATCCCCAAGAACTGTTTACCTTCTAACTGGAATTTTGTCTCTTTTTGACCCACTTCGCCCATGCCCAACCCCCCACCTCTGGCAACCGCCAGTCTGTTCTCTGTATTTGTGAACTTGGCTTTTTGGTTTTTGTTTGTGATCCCTCGTGTAAGTGAAATCATACAGTATTTGTCTATCTCTGTCTGACTTCATTTAGCATTTGCCTCAAGGCTCGTTCATGTTGTCGTAAATGGAAGGATTTTCTTCTTTTTAGTGGCAGAACAGGACTCCTATATAGATAGGTGCCGCATCTTCTTTCTCTTTTTGGGGGGATACCTCACCTTCTTTATCCCCTCACCCATCCCTGGACCCTTAGGCTGCTTCTGTGTCTTGGCCATGGTACATGCACTGCGGTGAACCAAGGGGCGCAGATAGAGTTTCAGTTAGTGTTTCGTTTCCTTCGGATAAATACGCAGAAGTGCGATTGCTGGATCACATGATAGTTCCATTGGTCACTTATCGATGACCCTCTGTACTGCCTCCCACAGTGGCTGCTCCCATTTCCTTTTCACCAGCAGTGTCGAGAGCCCCCCTCACCGCCTCCTCGCCAGCACTTGCTCTCTCTTGTCTTCCTCACATCGGCCACGCCAGGGCGGGTCTGTGGCATGACTGTGTCTTAGCCTCTCCTACCCACTTCAACGTGGGTCTTTTCTCATTTGCCCAAATCACGGAAGTCGCTCAGACAGTTCTGGGGTTTCCTCAGATGGTTGTCACATATGTAGCTGTAGGTTTGGTGTCTCCACGGAAGGAGATAAGTTCAGCGTCTCTCTCTGTCTCCATCTTGAAGCTGATCTGTGAGATTTATTTTTAGTTGTGTACCAAATGTTTGTGAACAACACGTGTCAGACACTGTTATGAGCACTTGACATTAATGTATGTGGGAGGGGGTGGGGGACGCATTGGGGCACAGGAAACAATGAACGATAATACGTAGTCTGGACGCTGAGAGAAGAGTTCTTTCTGCTGGAGCAGATTTCACCCCAGAGCCTGGGGATTCACTGTGGCACTTCCAGGAGGGCCCTAGCAGGGCTGGAGAGCTGAACAAGCAGTGGGTTAGGGCACCGGCGGAGTGGGCCAGGCCGTGCTGGGCAGCTGGGCAGGTGAGACTTGAAGGAAGAGGACAAAGGAGTAAGGAAGGGGAGGGAAAAGGTTACAAGGGCCTGGACCGTGGCACTGGGATAGAAGGAGAGGAAAGTCCAATGCCACCGATGTGGCCACAAGCCGAGCAATGTGTGAAACTACCAGAAGCTGGAAGAGGCAAGGAACGGCTTCTCCCCTGAGAAGAGGAGAGGGGATACTATCTTCACCTTGATTCCAGCTTTCTGGTCTCCCAGAATACGTAGTGAGAGAGGAAACTGCTGTTGTTTTAAGTCACCCAGCTTAGGGTAATTTGTCACAATGACCACAGGAAGTTAATACAGAATTTGGTACCAAGAAGTGCCTAAAAATGTGGAAGTGGGACTGGGGAATGTTTAGAGGCTGGATGAATATGGAGACTAGGATTTTATGTAGGAGCTGAGCTACGAGCTAAATTTAGGGGAAGACAGATCTGTAGATAAATGACTAGCCCATCCTAGGCTGAAGGGCATTCATTCATTCAGGAAATACCTGTGGAGTGTCTTCCTTATAAGAGACATTATGGGAGTTCACAAGACCAATTCACTCCTTGATGTTATGAAGCTTACATTGTAACTGGGAGGATAGACATTAAATAGCTAATAAAATTAATTAATAACAATGATGATCTGTGCTATTAGAACATATAAGGTAGTATTTGAATAAGGTTTATTTTTTAGCAGAATGTTAGTGTTGATATCCATATTACTCATGAATTAATGCAACAACTACTCACTCTGAAGCATTCTTGGCAAAAATGATTCCCTGTGCTTTAAATAGATAGTTCAAGCTAAAAACAATTAATAATGCTCCTAAATAAGTGACTAAAAGCCTAACAGCATTTTATATGATAATAATAACACCAATAATAAACAGAGAATGGACCACCTGCCATCTAAATTATTCAGCAAAATGGCTCTGTCATTTCAGGCAAGAGAGAAGATGCCTGGTTGAGACAGGAGAAGAAATCTGAGTGAGATTTCATTCTGATTACGGCTCCCAAAAGTAGATGAAAAATACTATATATCCGTCTATAAACTAGTTTGTACGACTTCGATGACGTGGATGTATAGGCATGTGACAAGGCCAAGCTAGAGGATGTCCTCAGTGAGCCCCAATGTGCCCCAGGCCACTCCACCATCCCTGACTAGCTGGACCTTTGGCTGGGGACCGTGCCCTGCCAATGTCCCTCTCAGGACACAGGAGGTGGAGGATGGTCCTCCCAGTCACCTCCCACCTAGGAACACACGGAGACCTCACACCTCCACGTACACCAAATTTTATAAAGCTGGAGAAAGTTAACCTGTTTCATTTTTATTTTTAAATGGAGTTCTTTAAAAAAAAACAAAGCAAAGCTACTATAACAACAACAGCATACAAGGTGTTTATATTAGAGGCTCTTCCCCCTCTTAAAAAAATTATTGGTACCAGAGCCAGTTGTTCCCAGATACGTGCCTTCTCTACTGTTGAAGAGTAGTTAGGGCTCCTTCTATGAAATAAAAGTTTATTCTAATGTAGATTGGAGAAAACTTCAGATCAGTACTGTTTTTTCTCATGGAATACATGAACTGTATTCTCTCTAGGTTTTCATGAAGCTGAAAAAGATTTTAACCATACCTGATTTCAACCCAAACAAGATTGCTCTGGTGTCCGTTCCTTGTTGCTCAATGTGCGAGTGGATCATAGCTTTGAATAACTACAATGAGGTGCAGAAGGTATGCTCTTAACCTCCTGAATATCTGAAACAATTTGGAAGCAACCCACCATAGTGTTTAAGTACGCAGAAATAATTTTTATTTAACAACACTCAAGTGAACTTCTATGAAAAGAATACCTGATGAAAAACTCTGTGATCTGACATGTCATGCTCTCTAACGCAAGCATCAGCTACCCCTGTCAACTCTTTATTTATGGCAACGATGCTATTATTTCATTTGTTTTACTGTTTCTCTGCATTAAACTACTTTATATTTCTTTTGTACCCATAATTCTAGGAAAGTTAATTTTAAGGGTTGACACATAAATGTCTTTTACACGTAAGTGGCATTTTAAAAAGCGAACTTGACTTTTTTAACACTCGAATGTTGTGACATTCCTTTTAAGGTGGTGGGCCCTAAACAAAGCCAAGTAGCTGAAGCTCAAAATGTTCTAAAAATTGCGCGACAAAGGTTGGCTGAAAAACAAAGGGGTTTACATTTGGTAAGAATCTGCTTTATTTGCTAAACTGTCAACACCTTTACGAACTAGACAAAAAAATCAGGAAAAAGTCATTATCTCAGTAAAGTTGATCAGTTTAAGATAAAATGGAAGGAATAAGGTAGTAAAAGATTAATTATGATTAAGTAAATAATATAAATGTAAAAGTCTTAGTACCTGCCACATAATAAAACACTCAATAATGTTAATTATTGTTATGTCAATAATATATTAATTTACCCTTTGACCAGATTTCTCCCAGGAGATAGTTGTAACTCTAGTCTAGCAAAGATTTACTCAGTAGCAATCTGCGTTTTTAAAACACTGTGCTTAACCTGTTTCTATCAATCACTCTGTTGCTTTGTAAAGATGTGGTTATTCCTTAAGTGTCTTGGTTTTAAAGTAAAATAGAGTATCATTTTGAGAAGCCGAACTAGAATTGAGATCGTCAGTCCTGTCACATACATGTTGGGAGTGGATCAAGTCTCAGGAAGTGGCAATCCAGCAGGCAGACTCAGCCCTTTGACATCTTCTGCTGACCTGTAGTTTGATGTGGTTGTCAAACATTTAATCTGAGGATTTCATTTAAAATCTCTATCTTCTCTGGAAAATTCAAAGATCAGGCAACCCTGGGCTCACTTGGCAATAATAAGCTCGAAGCCTACTTCAAGCGGCTGATTATCTGACAGGCCTCGTAGGCATTCCCTGCAAACTCAGATACAGAAAAAGTATTGGGCAGGGTATGAAAATGAAGTGGATACGTGCTCTATTTCTAGAAATATAAATGCACTCAAGGCAAAATTAGAGTAAGATTTGTCTCAGTAATAAATGTATTGTCTTTCAGGTTGAAGAGCACCTGCTGTTTCTGCAGGCAGCCTACAAAGATGTTGTCGCTGAAAAAGAAGAATTAGCAAGTCGGAGGAAGCTGGCCACCAGGCGCTTGAGCTGCGCCTCCATTTTGCTAACTGCCCTGGAGGATGAGAAGGCATGACTTCCTTCTATCTTACTTCTCCTTCGTTGATTTCTAATGGGCTTGACACACCCCAAGATGTTACTTTCACTGAAGACACTCTCTCTACACACACACACACACACACACACATGATAGATACATATATATCACCTAAAACAACCTTACTATCCAGTTTCTTACTGAGATCAGTAGACGCTCCTGTTCAGGTGTAAATAAAGGAGTCCTGGTCAAGTCGTCTTGAAAGAGAGGTAACAGACCACCAAGTTCAGAAGCTGTTTCCCTTGTTCCTGAGACATCAGCATGCCTTGGTCTGTGAGACTGAAGTAAACCTGTGATGAGTATGTCAGGAGTTTTCTTTTTCTAGCATAGGAACAACGCAAGCTGAAAGGCAGGAGATATCTCTAGGAAGGGGAAAAAAATGATATTTCGTTCTGTCCATTTTCTGACCTCTTTCATTTTGTTATTTCTCCTCTAATTCATCTTCTTTCTCCCTACCTGAATTCCTAGTGAGCTGAGCAGAGCCTCGGTGTAGCCCTACCTCAGTTATCCCAGAGGATGACACAAAGTTCCCAGGAGAATTTAATTTGGTTTAATTGTTGAAGTAGGTACATTCCTGGAAGACTCCTTCAGGGCAGGAAGTTATAAAATTAGACCAATCAGAGGAAGATGACATCCCTCAGAATGTCCTTGAGAACCAAGTGTATGTTCAGAGGCAGTGGGACTTCAGCATTGGCCCAGATTTTAAGCTGCCGGAAGGTAGGGTTCTTGATCAGTGCGCTTCCCTTACTGCCCAAGTGAGCACATACATGGTTGTGGAAAAAAGCCACACAGCTCAGAACCCAGCTGCCCCTCGGAAGCTTTGTGAACCGGAGCACATGGCTTCACTTTTCTAAACTTCAACTTGCTCATCTGAAAATGAAGTCAGTGGCTTTCACATAACAGGATATTGAAAGAGTCTTATGAGATTTTCAAGGTAAAGTGTTGCATAAGTGAGGATTTAATAAATCTTGATACCTACTATTATTGTTGAACACCATGAATAATACATTGTAATGAATTTCTATTCTTAAAATTCTCCTGCTTTATTTCAGAAGAATTTGAAATGGCTCTCAATCTTAGCAAATTGACACTATTGACAAACCCAGGAATAGGACTCATGTTCCCCTCAAAAACATTTGTTTTTTAAATCTTATCCGTTATTAGTTGTACTACAACTACCGCACAAAAGAGTAAGAGAAATGGCAAAGATAGATCCCACTTGGGGGCCATTCATGTCCAAAATGTCTCAGAATAGCCCCTAGCTGCTGTGGTTCAGTGGATTGAGTGTCAGCCTGTGAACCAAGTGTCGCTGGTTCAATTCCCAGTCAGGGCACATGACTAGGTTGCACGTGAGGTCCCCAGTCTGGGGGCGCAAGTGAAAGGGAAACACACAGTGATGTTTCTCTCTCTCCTTTACCCTCTCTCTAAAAATAAATAAATAAATTATATTTTTTAAAAACAAAATGTCTCAGAATAGTACAGTGTATAGCAAATATCAATAACTCACTTTTTAAAGATTTTATTTATTGACTTTTAGATAGAGGGAAAGGGAGGAAGAAAGAGGGAGAGAAACATTAGTGTGCAAGAGATCCATCGGTTGGTGGCCTCTCGCGCACCCCCAACTGGGCACCCGGCCCACACCCCAGGCATGTGCCCTGACTGGGAATCGAACCAGTGACCTTTTGGAGTAACTCGTTTTTTATTTTAACATTTAGACTCGATGGCAAGAAACAATCAGCCAAATAGACAGCAAGCAGGGGGGCGTTTTGGGCGACGCCCTCGTTTCGGCAGCGTGCATCGTCTACGGCGGGGTACTCACAGCCGAGTTTCGCCAGCTGATCGTGAAGAAATGGGAGACTCTCTGCACTGAAAATGGCATCTCTCTGTCTTCCAGCTTTTCTTTAGTTGAAGTCATGGCACAAAAACAGGAGGTAGTAACACATTTTTCATTATCCAGTTAAGTGGTTTTATTGTTGATTTGGAATGTACATGTGTGTGTATATTTTTTATTTTGGGCTTGGATCTTTTCCCCAAATTATTTTGATAAATGAAAATACTGAAGTCTGTTCCAGGCCTTAAGTTTTTTTTAAGTTTTAGTTCTAATCCCTCTCAGTTACATTTCCTGTCTCTCAGCCTCTGGGTAAAAGTCACAAAATATCCTTTTTCTCATCACAATCCTACTACCCTGTCTAATAACTATAGCCAATTTCTCTCCCTGAAACTCCTATCATTAGTAAGTCAGAAGCAATGAGGCTTGATTTTCCCTGGCACTGGGACTGTGAGCTGCATGGTCTGGTCAGGAGCTGGGAGCGCTCCCCAGATGTCCCTCCCAACTTTTTAAAATATGTGACTGCACTTTCCACCAGCCTGCCACTGCTGCTGCTGCTGCCACTGCCACCACCACACCACGTCCTCTCTGCCCCTCCTACCTGTGGATGAGTATTTCTTCTTTATATCTTTGTTTGCTGGACTTCCATGTAGTTTGATTTTCTGGAACTTCTGGTTGTCTCTAGTTTTGAGGTAGTTGTATTTCTTCTTAGTTGTGGAGGGGGATGTAGCATGTCTGTCTAGGCCTCCATCTTGGCCTAAAGTCTCGAAATATCCCCCTTTTTTTATCTCCAGAAAGTAATTTCTGATTGGTTCCCCAGCTAATAACTCAACTTAAACTGACTATACAACCTACAAATTCTCAGAAGTAAATATTGGCATCTTGTTTTCATAATGCTAATAAATTTAAAACCAGATAAATCAATAGTTACATTAGATGTCAGTGGACTAAATGGTCCAGTTAAAAAGCTGAGATTATAAGACTATATAAAAATGTAAACCAAAATACAGAGCAAAAATCATGTTATTTAGAAAGTACACATCTAAAATATAAAGACTGGCCATAGAAAATGGCAGGAAATTTGTCACAGATTATCTTTAAAAAATAATAGACTTTAAAGCAAAAAACAATTACTGGAATTGTATAAACTTATGTTACAATTCAATAAAAATTTAATTCTCCAAGGCTATGTTAATGATTCTAAATTTGTTTGTACCTAATAACATGGCCTCAAATCATAGAAAGCAAACCTTTAAAGAACTACAGACAAAAATGGACAAATGTGTATTCATACCGAAAGATTTTAACAGCCTTCTTTCTATAACTCATAGAAAAACACAAAAGTCAGTGAGAATAGAGAAGATTTGAACAACACAATTAACGACTAAGATAGATAATAGGAATCGTCAGGACACTGCAGTTCACACTCTCTGCAAGCTCAGAGGGAATGTTGCCCAAACTGACCATGTTAACAGACCACAAATAAAGTTCAGCAGATGTCAAAGGACTTAAATTATGTGTTCCGATCAAAATGCAATTAGCTAGAAGTCAATAACTGCAAGTTTCTTTGGAAAGCCCAATATCCCTGCACATAAGGAAAAAGACCCCTAAACTAACTACAGCCAAAGATGAAATCAGGATCAGAGAAACCGAGCACTGGCGAAAGTTCTTTCTGCAATGAGAGACGTGACAAAGGGTCACCCACTGCTCCCCCACATTTAACCCTGCGCCAGAGACCTAGATGGTACAGGGAGGCAAGAAAAAGAGAGGAAAGAAATTGGATTGGAAAAGAAGAAAGAAACAAGAAGTAAAACTTTTTGAATGTGGTACGTGCCAAGAAAAACTGAAGAGGATATGTAGATATATCATGAACATTCATAAAAGCTTAGCAAAGTTTCTGTATTAAAGTCAATATGCAGAAACCAATTGCATTTCTCGACACCAGCAACAGGGTCCACATGTTTTTAGATAATATTTATTTAATATCAAAATGAATTATCAGAAATTTGTGTCAAACTTATAAAACAAAATCATAAGTTGTGGAAAACTTATAAAACAAGTATTATTGAGATAAAATTTAAGAAACCTAAACAAATGAAGAGTTATACCATGTTCATGTGTTGGGACACTCAATATTCTAAAGTTGACAGTTTTTTCCAAATTGATCTATAGATCCAGGGTACAATAGCCCTGCCTTATCAGCAAGGGCTATGGTCCAAGACCCCCAGTGAACACTGGAAACCACAGATAATACCAGGCGCTGTACCTGTGGTTTTTATATATATAAACATATAACCATGCCTTTTCACTGAAAGGAAAGCCCTTCACGGCTTCTCTTCGGCACCTCTGAATTGCCAGCATCACTACTCTTGCATTTGGGGGGCCATTGCTAAGTCAAGAAAGGGTGATGTGAACACACGCAATACAGTACCGACAGCCGACCTGGGCTACTAAGGGGTTGGTGGGTGGGCATAGCCCGTAGGTGTTGAAGATGGGAAGGAGTTTATAAAAACAATGAATGCACGGATGCTTTCATTCCAGATCCGCCGGTGGCATCATCAGGGGCTGCCTCTTGGTCAGTACTCGGCAGAGAACGCCATCTTGATCAAGAACGGCCTGCAGTGGCCGCTGCTGATTGACCCCCACAAGCAAGCCTACAACTGGATCTGTCAGAGGGAAGGTCAGAGGCTTCAGGAGCTCTCCGCCGAGGACAGCAGTTACATCAAAAAAATTGAAAATGCTATGAAAACTGGAGGCAGCGTCCTCTTGCAGGTATTTGTACAAAATGACCTAATTCCCTAATTCCATTCAGTCAACACATATATTGTATGCACTGAGCGTAGAGGCTGAGAACTCTAAGTACCAGGTAACTTTGTCAGGGGAAAAACGCGTACATACATATACACAATACATATACACATACATATACACAATGAGTTTTCAATGGCCGGTTCTCTCAGATCTGTCTTTTACTGTTCACATATCAACAAGAGTTACACTTTTTAAAAGCTGTACCTTTTCAACTGGTTTACTTTTTGTAAGGTGAATTTTTTATTCCTGTCTATTGGGTTTTTCAGAATCTCCCTGAAACATTAGCTCCAAGTTTAAAGGCAATTTTGAAGAAGGATATCTATCAGAGAAGAGGAAGATATTTCATACGGGTTGATGATTCCGAGATTGAATATAATTCCAAGTTTAGGTAATGTCATAGTTAAATTGAGTCAGGTGTTTGTATTTCCTTGAGACAATAATATTGAAGGTTCTGTATGTCAGCCCTGATAAGCTTCTCCTGGAGGAAAAAGTAAGATTGTATTTTGAATGGTCCTTTTATTTTCATGTTTCCAGTTTTTGTGTCTTGTTCATTACAGGATAGAGAATGGATTTTTTTAAATTTATTTTTATTTATTTGTTTATTTAATTTCTAGAGAGAGGGGAAAGGAGAAAGAGAGGGAGAGAAACGTCACTGTGTGGTTGCCTCTCACTCGCGCCCCCAACTGGGGACCTGACGTGCAACCTAGTCACGTGCCCTGACTGGGAATCGAACCAGTGACACTTTGTTCGCAGGCCGATGCTTAATCCACTGAGCCACAGCAGCCAGGGGTTAGAGAATGGATTTTTATTCATAAGTCATTGCAGACCAATATTTTTCAAACTGCCTGGGGAAGCCTGTGGGTTCCATGGAGAGTTTTCAGAAACCGTACGGGAAGGGCAGCAAGCAGAAACCTGGCCCCACTTGATCCAGGGGCGCTTGTTTTGACCTTTTTGCCTAGCATTTCATTTGCACGTGAAAAGCTTCTGCTTCCATTAAAAAAAATAATAATCCATATTTGATATCTAGAACAAAATGGTAGAGATTTTTGCCTAAGCAGATAAAACCACTGGATCCTGTTCCAAGCAGGAAGGGGTCCTTGGGAATTCTACTGCCGCCAGCTAGCTTCACAAAGCACAGTTGTAGAGTCCGATTTAGTTACCACAGAAATAAAATTCCCGGGTGAATAAGACATGTGAGTTGTAAGTCACATGCATTCTCTCCTTCGACTCATATTCCGAAGATTGCTGGGTAAGCAAGTAATCAGCAATGAGAATTAGAAGGTAATTTGAATGGTCCCTGGCCTGGTACACTTGGCTCTTCCCAGGGGCTCTGGCAGACTGGTCCCTCACCCAGCGGTTCTGACTCTCACATCTGCGGACACCAGGCCCTCGCCCCTGAGCGGGGCTGCCAAATTCTCACTCCTTAGAATGCTCTCTGCCCACCAGCTTCCTTCCACACTTCCCTAAGTATGTTCCTCAAAACAACATTTCTAGGGACTTAAATATGTGTCACTCAAAAAGGGGGATCTTTCCTACAAGAACTTAACACTTCCTTATTTCACGAACCCTCTGCAGAAAATCACGTTCTACAGAAGGCACACGGGGAAACACCGTGTTAACCCACTTTTCCTCTCTCTCTGAATCCTAGATGATTGATTGAGCAACAGCTCTCGAAATGCTAAGGAGGCGACATTTTCCTGGGCCGACAACCTGGCCCCCATGTTTGAAGTGGGGGCTGAGGGAGTGGTGGGGGGCCCTAATTTGGAGGGCAGACCGGCTTTCTGGCCATGTGCCATGGGCCACTTATTTAACTGCTCTAAGGCTCCCCGTCACCCTTTATAAAAAGGAAAGAGGGCTGTCTCTGTCTGACTGGGTCGCCGTGAAGACTACACAAGATCCAGAATCTGACCGCTCCTGACCACTGGCACCGGCTCCAAGCTGCCACGGTCATTCACGTTTTAACCTGTCTCCCGGCGTCGCCTGGCCACCTCCTCTTGGGACAGCAGCTGGAGTGGTGAAGACAAATCGTGTCTCTCCTCTACTCAAATCCCTCCCCTGACGGCTTCCGCAGGGCAAAAACCACTGTCTTGACATGACCTAGTGGCAGGTCAAACTTCCTGACAGTCAACATTTGTCTTTATCTGTCCTTATGCTTAGACCAAATGTAGTACGGACGTAATTTACAGTGGTGTTTTTAAAGTCATACACAGCAAATGTACTCATATAGTAAAAATTGAGAGCCTACTGTGTATAAGACTGAATAATACTAAAAATTAACCCTATTAACTTCTGGGAGAAATATTTTTTCATTACTAAATGTTTTATTCTTTCCTCTGTATACCCTTTGACTCACGGGTGCCTTTCTCCTGTTTTAGGTTATACATATCCACTAAGATAGACAACCCACATTTCCCCCCATCGGTTTATAACTTTGTCACCGTGATCAACTTCACGGTAACATTCCAAGGTTTGCAAGACCAGCTCTTATCTATTGTGTTAACCCATGAGGTTCCTCATTTAGAAAACCAACGTTTCCAGTTACTGGAGAGTATCTCCCTCGACATGATGGCGCTTGAGGAACTGGAGGAGAAGACGTTAAATTTACTGCAGGACACACAAGGCAAGTTTAGCTGTGCAGTGAGGTTAGGAGACCTTTGCATGCCTCCGTGAAGGGCACAGTAAACGTCGTGAGGGCCATGCTCTGAGCCGGCAACAAAACTCCCAAATCTCAATGGTCACCCAATAACTGATTAATATAGGTGAATCGCCCCGTTTCTAAAATTAAAACACTGTGAATGTTGGTGTTCCTCAGGTCCTACCTCTGCTTTATGTCATGGGACACTTGCCACCGTAAAATCTGTATAAGGTGTAAGACAAATCTTGCAGAGACTCGTTAGTTTCCTCCTCGCTCTGTGCCTGTACTTCAGGGTCCCTGACGTCTGTTATGTGTATCAGGTTAGATTACAAAGACCGAAAGATTACGTTTTCCCCACATGTTAATAACTAACCTATAGGAGGACACAATCCAGTGACTTACATGTATCCCATTAAAATGTTTATTAAAATAGCAGTAGAAATTACATTCTTCTCCAACACAAGAACTAAGAAACCATAGTCTTTAAGTATACACAGTATAATTTCTGAACAACTAAACAACTAAACAAAAAGCATTATATAGATATACACCGGTATATCTGCTTCTAAAAGGGGTTCTGAACACCCAATTTCACCATAGTGGAGGGCGTCCCTCCCACACCAACAAGCAATGTGACACCAGCTGGTGTCCTGCAATTCAACTCAGTGCTGACACACTCTACCTGAGACAGCATCAGGGTCTTGTTCTAGGGGACTGCTCCCTACCCCCTACTTCAGGTGTCAACCACAAGCCCAGGTTGCCACCTGTTCTTTTAACAGATTGGCTATAGGTTGGAAGTTTTCACCCCCTCCTTAGGTTTGATGACTTAGAAAAGCCATTTACACTAAGTTACGGCTTTATTATAAAAGAATATAATTCAGAAACAGCCAAATGCAAGAGCTTCCTAGGGCAAAGTTTAGGGGAAGGGTGCAGAGCGTCCCTGCTCGCTCCAGTGCACACTCTCCCCAAATCCACGTGCGCACCAGCCCAGAAGCGCACTGAACACTGTCCTTTTGGGGTTTTATGGGAAGCAAGATTAGTTAAATCATTGGCCGTTGGTGATTGATTCAACCTTCAGCCCCTCTCCCCTTCCAAGAAAATCAGGCCACCCTAATCCTGGGATGAGAAATCTACTTTATGGGTTATTATCAATTTTATTTGTTTACAAAACAGAATCCAATAGAAAACATCGGAGTGCATCACCTGGGATAATGGAACACTTGTTATTTTCTGAATGTTTTATTTTCATTTTCTGTGTGATAGTGGGTCACAGAGGAAATGTAATCCTTACTATGGAATGACTACTTATTATGTGCCTACAATAAAAATAGATTCCACAAACAGGAGAGTGATATAAAGAAGAGATAAGCGAGTGGGAAGAGTGACCTGTGTGCTGTTAATCAAATTTATTAGAAATATGACTTATCCTCGCTTAAGAGCTCATCTCCAAAACAAAACCAACAAAACCCCAATAATCAAGACGCTTATATCAAGAGGACAGAATGGGGAAACCACCATTGCATATTCCAATGGTTTTCAATAAGTTCGTTTATTGTTTGTTTTTAGGATGTGTATTAGATAACGAGGAAATTGTAGACACCTTACGACAGTCCAAAATTACTGCAAATGAAATTTCAAAGCGCATCAGTGCAACAGAAAAGGCAGAAAGTGAAATTCAAGCAACACGTGAAAACTACCTCCCGGTGGCCACGCGCGGCACTCTGCTCTACTTCCTTGTGGCTGGTCTCACGCAGATCAGTCACATGTACCGGTTCTCCCTAGACTGGTTCCGCCAGGTTTTTGTTTCATCAATAGCTTCCAGAAGCAAAGAACAAGAAGAACACAGTCTGAAAAGGGAGAAAATGGCTCTGAAAAGAGTTCAGGAAAGTATAAATCACTCAAGAGAACCTAAGTTAAAATGTGAGAAAAATCCCTTAGAGCAGCATCTGAAGAACTCAGTGGACGTATTGACAAGAAATATTTTTAAGGTGAGACATTCTTTAATGTGAATTTTGCCAATGAATTTAATCTAGCTAGGTTAATCGAACATTTTTTTTTCTCCCATAGTTGGTCTCTTCAGCTCTATTTAATCAACACAAACTTTGCTTCTCCTTTCTACTCTGCACAACAATCATGCAAAATAATGCTCGTGAAAGCCTACCTCAGGATGACATTGGCTCTCTACCGGAAGAAGAATGGAACATCTTCTTATACTCCGGCATACTGAGCAATACTGAAGGTGTGATGCCCCAGCCTAGGCTTGATGGGAAGTAAAAGTACTTACTCTAGATTTAGTAAAAACATATTTCCCTGAAAAATACTAAAAGATTTCTATGGGACTCCAAGTCAATGCTTTCATATTTATTAAACTAAAAGCAGCTTGAGTTCAAGTGCAGTGTCTCATTCATCATCGTGTCCCCTACACTGTTGGGCATATAATAGGTGGTCCGTAATTTTTGAATGAATGAATAAATAAATGACAGTTGCTATGATTATTAGAACCCTAACCTCCATGCTCATGGAGGCTGAGAAGTCCCATGACCCATGAGCTGTAAGCAGAGACCCAGGAAAGCTGAGGGCTGGGGCAGCAGGAACCCCAAGGCCTGAGATCCAGAGGAGCTGTGGGGTAAGTCCTGTCTGAGCCCACAGAGCTGAGGCTTGGGAGAAGCTGAGGCTCAATGAGGAGAGCTGTTCTGCCCTTCTTCGGTTGTTTTGTTCTAGCTGGGCCCTCAGTGGACTGGATGACACCCCCCGCATCAGTGAGGGCGATCTTCGATTCCATTGCTGATCAGCCTCCATGATCATACAAGCCAATTCCTATAATAAGTCTCCTCAGATAGATCTACATATATCCTGTTAGTTCTCTTTCTCTGGAGAACCCTAATATAGTAACCACCAAAAAATCTACAGAGTATATACAAAAGGAAATGAGAAGAGAACTGATGAATGTAATTACCAAAAAAAAAAAAAAAATCAGTAAAATACAAAGGCAGTGAGAAACAAAAGGAGGGACAAAAAGCTACAAAACATACAGAAAAGAGCCAAGTAGCAACAGTAGATCCTTCCCCATCAATAATTAATGTAAATGGATTAAACTCCCTGATCAGCAGACATAGCTTGGCTTAATGGACAAAAACAGAATATGTACAACCATGTGCCCTGGGCAAGAGCCTTCCCTTAGATTTAAAGGCACTCACAGGCTGACAGTGAAAAGACCGAGCAAGATTCTGTGCAACTGATAACTAAGGGTAGAGGTGGATATACTGATATAAGAAAAAATGGGTTTTTAATCAAAAACTGTTACAAAAAACAGAAGGGCATTATAGAATAATAAAAGGGTTGATTCATTAAGGAGATATAAAAATTATTCTTGTTTATGCACCAAACCTCAGCGCTAATTATGAGATGCAAACATTGACAGAATTGAGGGGCGAAACCACAGCAGCGTGATCATACCAGGAGACTTCAATATCCTCCTTTCTGTTTTGTCAGGTAACTCTGCTATGAAAAATGTCCAAGATTTGGCTGCCTACGTTTTCTTCCAGGATTTTTACAGTTTCGAGTCTGACATTTAACTCTTTAATCCATGTTGAGTTTATTCCCGTGTGTCGTGTAAGAAGGTGGTCTGGTTTCATTGTTTAGCACACATCTGTTTAATATTCCCAGTCCTTTATTGAACGGACTCTTTGCCTCATTGTATGTTTTGCCTTTGTCAAATATTAATTGACTGTAAAGGTGTGGGTTTATTTCCAGGTTCTTCATTCTGCTCCATTGATCTAAATGTTCCAAGTACATTTGAAAAGATGTGTATTCTGGTACTTCAGAGTGAGCTGCTCTGAAGCTATCAATTAAATCCATCCGATCTTGAGGGTAATTTAAGGCCACCGTTTCCTTGTCGATTTTCTGTCTGGAAGATCTATCCATTGATGTCAAAGGGGTGTTAAAGTCCCCTAGTATGACTGTATTACTGTCAGTCTCTCCCTTTGTGTCCATCAGGATTTGCTTTACATATTTAGGTGCTCCTGTACTGGGTGCATGAATTTTCATCAGGGTTATAGACTCTTGCTGGATTGCTCCTTTTATCTAATTTAGTGTCCTTTTATTTTTTTTAATTTAGTGTCCTTATTTGTCTCTTACTATAGCCTTTGTTTTGAAGTCTATTTTGTCAGATAGAAGTGTTGCTGCCCCAGCTTCTTTTCCTTTCCATATTTGCATCCCCTTCCTCTTAGCCCGTGTGTGCCCTTCATCCCGAGGTGGGTCTCCTGCAGACAGCAGAGACGTGGGAGCCCCCTTGTAGGTAATTAACTCTTTCTCTTGAGGCTTTTAAGATTCTCTCTTTGCCATGAACCTTTGCCATTTTAATTAGGATGTGTCTTGATGTGGGGCCTCTTTGTGTGCGTCTTGTTTTGGGCTCTGTGCTTCCTGGACTTGTGTATCTTTTTCCTTCACTGGGTTAGGGAAGTCTTCTGTCATTACTTCTTCAAACAGGTTCTTGATCCCTTGCTCCCTCTCTTCTCCTTCTGGTAGCCCTGTGATGCAGATGTCGTCACACTTTATGTTGTCCCAGAGTGCCCACGGATGAGTGAGCAGATAAACCAAATGTGGCAGATACATGCTGTGGAGTATTATTCAGCCTGAAAAAAGGAAATCCTGTCACATGCTGCAACATGGATGAAACTCGAGGACAATATGCTGAGTGAAATAAGCCAATCAGAAACAAGGCAAATACCATATGATGCCACTTACATGAGGCAGCGAAAGATGTCAAATTGCTAAAAACGAAAAGTAGAATTATGATTACCAGGGGCTGGAGGGAGGGGAAAGGGGTTATTTAATGTGTACAGAGTTTCAGATTTGGAGAAAAAGTTCTAAATATCTGTTTCGCGACAACACGCATATCCTTAGCACTACTGAACTGAACGCTTGAAGTGGTTAAGACGGCAAATGTCGCTCTTTTTACCATAATAAAAAATTACCCTTTATGTAATGAATTGTTATATAAAATAGCTTTTCCTCAACAGCAGATAATTATTGAGCACCTACTCGTAGTGCGTAACCGGCAGGTCAAGGACGGCTCTCCAGCGTGACCGTCTCCCCTTCTGCACTAGGCCTGCACGAAGCGCGCAGGAACGCACCGCTGCGGTGGGTCTCGGGCTCCCAGTGGAAGCAGTGCGAGCACATCAGCCGGCAGCTGGCGCCCTTCTCGCTGCTCCGCCGGTCCCTGCTGTCCCGCGCCCCGCAGTGGGGCGCGCTCAGAACCAGCCGGGCTGCGTACACTCTGATGAGCACGCCTTTCGCTTCAGAAAACGCTTCCCCGGGGGAAAGCAGGAAATCGCCGGAGGAAAGTAAGCAAACAGTCAGCGTTTCCGCCAAGCATAATGGCGCGTGTGTCTGGGAGGCTGTCCAGTTATAGACGGGGTTCAATGTCTTATAGCATGAAAAACTGCAGAGCAACGTTACTGTGTTGTAAGCACCTCTTACGTTCTTTAATCCTCGCAACAATTGTGTCCGATGATTGTTATAAACATTGTTGTTGATGAGAAACTCGGACGAGAGGCCAGAACTTCAGAGATGAAGCACACCGCCCTCCTTTCATTAGACCCCACGAGCTTTGTTCCTTGGATCTGAACAAGTCTACATGCGTAACACATGTGTATTTTATATAAGATATTTTATTTATTTTTATATAACATGTTTTTTTTAATTACATAGGAAATAAAACATACCGTAAATGGCTTGCTATATTTAGCATATGTTTTCCTTTCTGTTTTTTCAACTTGAACTCCCCTCACCTTCCCCGGCCACTTGCGCCCACCTCACTGCTGATCAGGATACAACCTAATTCATTCCCTTCCACAGCCTTCCCCATTTTTGCTCCCAAACTTTTGCCACGGTCTCCAGTTTCCAATATTGCAATAACATAAACATCCTTACACACGTTTCCTTTGCTATTATTTCTGTGGGACAGGTCACCAGAGTGGAATTGCTGGGTCAAAAGTATATTATTTCTATGTTAAGAGTTTCGGCCAGATTGCTTTTTTTGAAGTCCATGATAATTTATGCTTCCACCAGCGATTTGCCCATTTTCCAAGAGTATTGAATTTTTTAACTGTTGCCAATCTGAAAAGTTTCATGTGCTCTGATTTGAATTTCCCTATTAGCTAAAAAAGTACCTCTTCAGATGTTTGTTGGCTGTTTGGATTTGCCTATTCGTGTACATAGCCCATTTTTCTACTGGATTGTTTATTTCTTTGTGTGTGTGTGTGTCAATTTGTAAGAATTTTATTTGTCTAAAAGATGATCAACTTTTTGTCTTGTTAAAAAATATTTTTTCATTCGAGTATTTTCCAGAATTCGTTACTGTGTATTGGATTTGCTCACAGTGTCTGTAGCACACAAAGGTTTAAATGTTTGTATAGTCAAGTGTGTCTTTCTTTATTTTTCTTTTAGAGCTTCTTGCTTTCCAGTTTTGATAAAGAAGTTCTCTTCCTCCCCTAGAGTTTTCTCTCTGGGTCATCATTGTTTTACTCTGTTGCATTTCACTGGTCTACTTTGGGTTCATCATTTACTGCACTGTAAGATGGGCTGATATCTTTTATTTAAAGAAACGTTTTGCTGACCTTTTTTGTAAAATGAAGCTTTTTATTTTTCAAACAACCCCAAATTTATCAATTTGTAAATAGTTTTCATGTATCATAGGCTTTTTTAAGGTCAACAAACCTATTTTAGTTATACTTGGAAAACTATTTCTCTGACCAAAGTTGTTTTTAGACATTGGGGAAATAGAAGCGGGAGGGAGGTAGAAACGGTAGCCGTATCTGCGCTAGTTAGAAATAAAAACTAGAAGGCTTCCCACTGTGCAAGGGTGTGATCAGTAGGACTCTGTTGAAGTGCTAAGAGGGGTCAGTATTTAAAAATATGCATGTAAATATTAAGTTTTACAAAAAGTTGAGAACTTCGTTGTGTTTTCATTTGCTGCTCATTTCCTGTATCTTGTGTTGGTCGATTATGAATATAAATCTCTAACCTCTAAAGCTGTTAGTTTACCGGGTGGGGCAAACGTAGGTTTACAGTTGTTCATATGGAAAGTAATATAATAATTAATAAATAACAATACGAGAATCAGCTCTGTTTCACAGACTCACAGCCGTAAACCTACGTTTGCCACACCCGGCGTTCATCAGTAAAACATCACCTTCGCAGGAGCTGGTTCCAAAGTGTTGGCTCTGCCCTCTCCCGCTCGTTTTTTCCTTCCGCTGGCGAGCGCCTTGTTACAGCACTGACCTCAGCCACGCCCCCAGGGCCAACCTGAAACTCGGTCTCCCTTCATGTCTGCCTCTTCAGTGATTTTAAGGGTTGTTAGCAATGCCGCGAATACTATAGAAATAAATATCATTTTAAAAGAAGTCAAGCATGTTTTTTAAAAAAAAACAAACTTCACAACTTCTTAACAAAAATGTTTGTTTATGGTATCTTTTAGTGATCCAAAGTATTTGATTATTAATCTCAGTTTCTTTCTCTAAATTGTATCCAGCTGAACTTTCGAATGAAAATGAAGAATTACGTAGCCCTATAAATTTTCCCTGGGAGAAACTCACTCCATTTCAAAGGCTGATTCTGGTAAGATGCGCTATGAGCAAATATCGGTATTCTCAATGTTGTGAGCACTTTATCAGTAACGAAACTCTTCAAATCCAAAATTGTATAAGCAAAGCATTGATCTTACAGTCTAACGTTTAGCCAACACTAACATTAGAGGGAAGCACGTACACTCCATCTTAACGTGTCTTCTACGTGGAGGGACTGCAGCTAGAGTGACATTCCCGGCATCTCTCTGTCCCCCTTAGTCACTGCTTCCTCGAGAGGAGGAAGGACTTACAAGATGGGTAACTTTGAGGACAAACTCAGAGTGTGTTGTTCAGGCCCTTTCTCCCCTGTCCCTTTCAGGAGCTGCCCACCAACAAAAAGCATGCCTTCTCCTCTGCTTCTCAATGCCCTGAGCTATGCAGGCGCAGACCTGGGCCCCTGGCCAGCCACTGCCCGGCACTGCCCGTGACAGGTTAACCCCGTCTCATCCTAGGTTTCAGTGTCAGGAAGCACACACGCCTGAGTCACTTTGGCCTTTATTGTTAACAAAGGTGGTCTTTTGCCTGACCCTTCTGTTTCTCAATTGCTTCAGAATCGGGCTGGGGGTGGGGGGTGCAAGTGGGGATCCTTTATGAGCCCCTTAAATTATCAGAAGTGTAGCACGCACTGAGCATTTTACGTATGTTATTTCATTTAATCCTCATAATAATCTTAGGGGTTAGGTACAATTAGTTTACCCGTTGTACAGGATAGGAAGCCACGGCTTAGAATGGCCTGATAGAGCCAGAATTGGCACTCGGACAGTTTGACTCTAAAATCTGTGCTCTTGATAGTAACACTGTGTTATACTTACCTGGGTAGATCATTCTAAATGTGTCCTTATCCCCTCAAAAAGCCCTTTTATGTTCACATTTACCCTCCAGTTTAGTGAGGGACAACTCCCTCTTCTCGTCCCCCTCTTGACCCTAACCTCCTGCAAATGCCACCTGGACAGCCAGAAATACTTCTTTTGACTTCTGCGTTAAATTTTATTTTTGTAAACACTTCAAATTTCACTCTAGATACAGATTGCAAAAAAAAAAAAATTAGATTGCATTTTCTTTGGCCGGAGGCATTTTTTTTCCCCCGCAACATTTCAAGAGCACTTTGTCACTAAACAAATGGATTTGAATTTATGGAGATTTTCCTTACGAGACTTTAAAGTCATCAAGTAAAGATAACTAAAATACCACACACCTTTAAAAATTCTATGTACATGTCTATCTTAAAGTAAATTGATCTTTTTTCTACTTATATTATGGCAAAATATACATACATTATTTCACTTAATCCAAAAATAATCCCTTTTAACCCTGCTTAAGTATAAAATTCAGTGGCATTAGGTACGTTCACAGTATTGTGCAACCATGACCACTATGCACCTCCTGAACCTTTTCATCGTCGCAGACAGCAGTTGTGTGTTTATTAAACAACAAACCCCCGTGCCTTCCTCCCCGTGGACCCCGGCAACTCCCACCCCACCTTCTGTCCCTGAATTTACCGATTCTAGGAACCTCACAGAAGTGGAACCACACAATAGTTATCTTTTGTGTCTGGCTTATTCCCCGTAGAATAATGTGTTCCAAGTTCAATCACGTTGTACCACGCGTCCAGTTGTCGTCTTTTCTGAGGCCGAGCGACATCCTGCTGTGTGTATGTGCCGCGTCTTTTATCCTCTGCGGATGGGCTCTTTGGTGGCTTCACCTTTTGGCTATTCTGATTAATGCTGTTATGAACGGTGATATACTAGGTTTATGTTGTTGTTTTTGTTTAGGTTTTTAGAACCAAACTTTGCAAATTGAAAGATTGCACATAAAAATCCAAATGTCCAGCTTTTGTTTAAAAGCTAGAAGATCAGGCGGTGCTCCGCCCCCAGCCCGCAGTAGCAGGAGCCAGAGCCGAGCCGCGCCTGCGCCTCTGGGCCAGTCTTCACGGCTCCCTTTACTTTCTGACATTGAACATGAATGTTAGTTTTCATTTAGTATCATATTTACATCTTTTTTATTCTTATACAAGAAAATTATCTTTCTCCTATCCAGTCCTCTTCCCTAAGGTACGTTACCCAATCTGAGGACAGATTGATGCCGCTCCTCTACATGTGGGTTATTCACACAGTCATGGCATAAAAATATACTATAACTATGATATATTAACTGATAAATGCAAAATACTGAGCAGCCTGTAGAGTGCAACTCCATTTGTGGAGAAGAGAGGGATAGACAGATGCTGGTATGTGTGTAGAAACTATTTCTAAGAAGCCACGAGAAACAATAGGAGTTATCTAGGAAGCACGACTTCTGTTTTTCAGTGCACGCCTTTTTGCATTGTTTGAATTTTATGTGGCCAGCGTACATTACCTTAACAACAAAAGGACTGGATTTTAAAGCTCATGCTCCCTTTTCTTCCCCCAGTAAGTTCCAGGCAACTTTAGTGTGTGAATTAGAAACTTTATGCACATAGTGATCCTACTCTCCAAACCCCGAGTCAGAAGACATGGTCTGACAAAGTGCCGACCATGGAGAAACTGAGTTAGGACATTTGAAACTGGGTCTGACCTGCACGAGTCAGAACTTGAGCTTGCCACGTACGCAGTTCAGTCAGAAGATGTGAGGAAGAAGGCCCGCTGCCGAGAAGACTAGTATCACGGAGCCCCGTGAGGGCAGGGCTTTGTCTGGCTTGTCCGCCTCCCTCCAGGGCTACAGCCTGTCGGACGGCAAAGATGGGAAGATGACAACGAGGCATGTGGTCACGAGGACAATTTTCAGAGCTATTTGTAGCTGCTTAGAAAAGAGCTAGTAAAGTCGAACTCAACAGAACTCCCATTTCTTCCACCTTCTGTTTCTCTTCCCCTGCCCAAAAAAAAAAAAAAAAAAATGCTGGAGGTTAAAAATTAGGAGGTGGAGAACTTTCCTAAATGCTCGATTGATGGAGCTGGCAGCGTGGCGGTGACCGAGGACCACGGTCACATGTGAGCACAGACCCACAGTGATGGTGTCACAGCCTCACACCTTAGCATTGTTTCCTTTTATCCTCCTTGTTTCCTTTTTAGATAAAAATCCTTCGGCCAGAATGTTTAAAGGATGCAGTGAGAAAGTTTACAACCGAAAAGATGGGAAGTGAATATATTCACAGGGGTGGAATTAATTTGAAAGAATCCTATAAAGAATCCAATGCCAGGACCCCACTGATACTTATTCATGAGCATGGTAAGCAACCTGTGGACAGGTAAGAGAGGACACTATTTGTCCGAAGATATCGAGAAGTAGGTGCTGTGTTGGGTCATTCTGTGTTTAAAATATTTTCCCATTCTTATGTAAAAACTTGGGAAAGGGACCGGTCAAAATTTTAAAGTATATTAAGAATGGACCTTTCTAAAAATGTAAAAGAACAAAGAGGAATAAGATTTCCCAGATTCACAGATATGGAAGGATTTATCAGCCCTCACTTTCTGTGCAGAAAATACCTCCCAAACACTCACTATTTATTAGAAAGTTGGGATTTCCCTTGCATTTATTAACCTTTAATTAACATTGACTCATGAAAAAAAAGACGTGTTATAAAATAAACTCTCAGAAATGGGTCCTGCTGATCCAGCCCTTGTTTTCCTCAACACTCCAAATGCCCTTCTTCCCCTCGTCTTTGATCTAAAGCCCCTAAGCCAAATATTTCCTCCGTTCGTCTTCTCCTCTTCATCATCAAGTCCAATATGTCTTTAGAATTCACCACTTTCAAACTTTAATTCTGTTGGGCAAAAATCTTGTCCAGAACATCTCCACATGGAGGTTTCTCGTCTGAAACTTCCATGTAAAGTGACCAGCTGCACCCATGTCACGCTCATGACACATGCTGTCCCTGACTTAGCCCAAGGTGGCAGCTGGGGCTCTAGCCGTCGGGAATCCACATTCTACACGACAGAGTGGAGGAAAAGAACAATCACACATCCGTTAACAAACCTCGCCGCCAAAGCCTATTCACAGGACTTAGATGCCCACACCTAGTGACAGGGAGGCTAAAAATAAAGCCTTTTAGCCGGGTACACAGTCCTCTCAAGGAACACTGCGGCTCAGCCACGGAGCAGGGACAGGTGATACGTATGTAACGGGAAGTGGCTGCCAAAGGTCGGTGTCATCACCCTCACGTGTTAGAAAACCTAGGTTCCCGCCACACCCGCGTCTTCCCCCACCGCCACTCAAAAAGGCTCAACTGTCCTTTTTTAAGAGGGAACCAATGAGTTTACCATCGTGTGCACCCCTCTGCATTGCTGTACAGGGGTTGATCTCACCGATACTCTCCTGAAATTTGCACAAGAGTTAAAAGGAACAACACAGCATGTGACCTTGATTTCTCTGGGCCATGGTCAGGCCGCTAAAGCAGAAGACCTCATTGCAAAGGCTCTAACCGGAACAGAACAATGGGTCTGCCTCCAGAACTGCCACCTGGCAGCGTCGTTTATGCCAAGGCTTGGGGCTGTCGTGGAATCGTAAGTAATAAGAGTCACCCACTACTTTTAACACCCATTGACCATTTTTAACTGAATGACTTCCATATTATTTGCCGGTGGTGACTTTCAAACTCCACAATTCCTTCTAAATTAATTGAATAATTCTACTCTAAGGAAGAGATTTTCCTTCTCTGCCATTTATTTATTAATTTGCTTATATCATTGTGGACTCATGGATTCCTATTTCACTCAGTGGATTATAATCTGTTACTACCATCATTTATTTTGATGCTCAGTGTCCCAGATATGACCATAGGCATGCTTCCTTTTCTTCTTAATTTGTCATTTCCCCCCCCCCAGGTTTTTGATGACTATATCACATTTGTGCTTAGAGGAACAGAAACTATTTTTTTAAAGATTTTATTTATTTTTAGAGAGAGGGAATGGGAGAGAAACATCAACTGGCTGCCTATCACACACACACACCCCCAAACCGGGGACCAAACCCACAATCCAGGAACAAGCCCTGACTGGGAGTTGAACTGGCGACCTTTTACGTTGCAGGACGACACCCAACCAACTGAGCCGTATGAATCAGGGCCAAAACCTAGTTTTTTTTTAATGGAAATTAATGGGTCCTGTGCGCCATGAAAGTTCTTAGGGTAGTTCAATAAGATCTTTGATTATTAAAATGATTTCTAAAGTCCTTTAAAAGATTGAAATACTATGATTCTTAGAACATGTTGGTTTGGTGTAAATTTTTCACAGCAACACTTTTTTTTTTTTGCAGGCTTAATAGTCCAGATGTGACGATAGACCCTGAGTTTAGGCTGTGGTTAAGCTCAGAATCAGACAGTTCTTTTCCGATTCCTATTCTTCAAAAGAGCTTAAAGGTAAGGACAACAAATAACAGATTTGAATACTGCCTGGGGTCCAGTGTTTGAATGCGAATCATCTTGCATTCACGACCCTGAATTAAGAAGACAGCGCCTGTTCTTGGGGGCTGAGCCTGCGCTCTGCGCTCAGCCCCGTACCGCGGCCGGCGAGGGACGCTGGGGCAGCAGACTGGTCTCTCCTTTCCCGGGGTTCACAGCTGAGATGCTTGTTTTCCCAAACAAGGACGCCTAGGCTCCAGCTGTTACAAACCGGAGTGTGGAGCCTGTGCCCTCGTCCTGCCCCGGCTTCTCCTGCCTCCCCCGCCCCTGCTCCCCGCAGGCCGCCGCTCAGTGTTAGTTCTCGGGGAAGCGGCTGGCAGAAAGCAGGCTGCAGCTGCTGAGAAAAAAGTCCTGGGGCGCCTCCTCAACTCCGTCACTAAGTCTGAATAAAGACTAAGACTTGGTCCGTTCTGTTCATTACACAAGTGTCCGGTTGACCAAAAGCTGGAGTCCTAATAGCAAAGAAAACATTTTTAATGGGCTGTGATAGATACATACATAAAACTTTATGGGGTTCTTCATATACCATTGTCTATGCAGATAGAGATGAGAATAACTGTCCTCTAAGAGTAGCTACAAATCATCAAGGAAAACCCTCGCACCCAATAAAAAGTAGGCAAAGGACACAGGAGGTCAGTAGATATGGGAAAAATTAAAATTCAGCCTCGAGATATCAGAGAGATGCATATCAAAACAATGAGATCCATTTGCTAGTCCACCACATCGGCAAAGATTAAAATAAAGATTGTTCTGATGTAATTAGTAATATTAAAGATCCTGTGAAATAACCACTCACATACTGCTCATAAGGTCCTAACAGAAGGATGTTAATCCAGAAGAGAAGATAATTTTGCAATCTACATAAAGAGTCTTAAAGTTTTATTCAGTTTAACCAAGCAGTCCCTGTCGGCTCCAGGCTTCATCATTTGAGTCCCTGTCCCATGATCCAAACCCCACTGTACACACACACAGCACATCTGGCTCCCATTGTATCTCCCTGTGGGGAAGCACAGCTACTCTGTGAATAAATAGTCTGACTCCTATCCGGAACTCTCATGTTCATGTGCACACACAATCCATGTATCATATCTACATATCCACATGGACACATCATTATACATAGCCACACAATTTTTATACATGTATACACACATATACATATACATATACATAGATATATGTGTGTATGTGTGTGTAAACTGTGCAAGTAAGGGCCATTTTAGACCTTACAGTTTCATATAAAACAGTCAGACTCTCAAAAAAGCCCCTGACCTTTTCTTTCCCCACTTCACCTTCTGCCCCTCTTCACTTCAATTATCCCAGTTAGGAAGTCAACCAAAGGGATTTTTTACATTTTTAAAATTTTTTTTTTTTTTTATTTTTTAAAATATTTATTTATTTTTAGAAAGAGGGAAAGGGAGGGAGAAAGAGAGGGAGAAAGAACGTGTGTTCGTCTCTTGTGCGCCCCCAACTGGAGACCTGGCCCACAACCCAGGCATGTGCTCTGACTGGGAATCGAACTGGCGACCCTTTGGTTTGCAGGTTGGTGTTCAATCCACTGAGCCACACCAGCCAGGGCTAAATTTTTTTATTTTTTAATAACATTGTATTTTTCCCATTACCACTTCTCCCCCCATACCCTTTTCTATCACCTCCCCACCCCGGCAGTCACCACACTACTATCTGTGTCCATGAGTCCTTCTTTGCTTGATCCCTCCACCCCCTAAACCCAGCTCCCCCAGAGCTATCAGACTGCTCTCCCTGACTCTCCGTTTTGCTTGTTAATTCAGGTTGTTCATTAGCGTGCACATATGAGTGAGATCATATGGTATATTTGTCTTTCTCTGACTGGCTTATTTCACTTAGCGTAATGTTCTCCAGGTCCATCCATGCTGTCACAAAGGGTAAGATTTTTATTTATGGCTGAGTAGTATTCCACTGCATCAATGTACCATAGCTGTTTCATCCACTTGTCTACTGCTGGGCACTTGGGCTGCTTCCAAGTCTTGGTTGTAAATAGTGCTGCAAAGAACATAGGGGTGCATATATTCTGTTGAATTTGTGTTTGGGGTTTCTTCTGATAAATTCCCAGAAGTAAAATCGCTGGGTTATAAGGCAGTTCCGTTTTTAATTTTTTGAGGTAACTCCATATTTGCTTTCAGTGCAGAAGTGTTCCCCTTTCTCCACATCCTTGCCAGCACTTGTTGTTTATTGGTTTATTGATGATAGCCATTCTGACAGGTGTGAGGTGCTATCTCATTTGGTTTTAATTTGCATTTCTCTGATGATTAGTGACCTTGAGCATCTTTTCATATGTCTATGGGCCATCTGTATGTCCTGGTTGGAGAAGTGTCTATTCAGATCCTTTGCCCATTTTTCAATTGGATTGTTTTGGGGAGGGGGGGGATTTGATGTTTAGTTTTATAAGTTCTTTGTAAATTATGGATATTAACCTCTTATCAGATGTATGGTGAATATGTTCTCCCATTCAGTGGTTTGTCTTTCTATTTTATTGATGGTTCCCTTTGCTGTGCAAAAACTTTTTAGTTTAATGTAATCCCATTTGTTTATTTTTTATTTCCCTTGCCTGGGGAGATATGAGAAAAAATACTGTTATGAGCAATGACCAAGATTTTACTGCCTGTGTTTTCTTCTAGGATTTTTATGGTTTCAGGTCTAACATTTAAGTCTTTAACCCATTTGAATTTATTATGTGTGGTATGAGAAGCTGGTCTGGTTTCATTTTTCTGCACATATCTGTCCAATTTTCCCAACACCACCTACTGAATAAACTATTTTTAGCCCTCTGCTGTGGTGATGTGGTTTCTTCCTTACATCCTTGATTATAAGGCTTCTCTCCAGCCAGTCTTCAGTTGGTTATTCAGGATGATTTTTCTATAATTTAGTTGTAATTCCAGTTTGGTCCTGGGAGGAAGTTACTGTATCTTCCACCTATTCTGTCACCATCTTGGATCTCTGCCCACCACATGGGTTTGTAATGCAAGCAAAATAATTTAGAAACATATCAAGTTAATTGCTTTCCTTTTCAGTATCAATGATGACTGGACGCTTTTGGGGTTCCGTTAATTTTCCCAGGAGCTGACACCTCTGCGTCTGCTGCCTTCCCGAGGCCACATGGCCCTGACCTGTGTGGAGAGTTGAGACCACAGTAACTCTCCGCTGTCCCGTTTTCAGAAGGGTTGTGCTCCCAGAACTATACTCAGGGCAAACGGGAGTGCTCTTAAGGGCAATGTTAGACTTCTAGTTTTAAGATGTGAATTGAAACAATATGAAATCGGGAACAATCCTTTTACAGAAGTTTTCAAATGGTAGAGCGTAACACAAGATTTTTGATTTGCCACTGAATCTTGAAAAGCTCCAATTTTTGGCTGGTCCTTCCACCAGAGCTGTGCGAGTCTCCCCAGTCCTAGTGCCTGTGTCTGCCTCACCTGCTGTTTTCCCTCACTTCTGTGTTAAAGATCGCAGTGGAAAAGCCCACAGGATTGAAAAGTAAATTACTTAAGACGTTTGGATACAGTGGGAGTGGAGAGGTGTCTGAAGAAACATTTGAGAAACCTGACTGTGGGCCATGGTGGAAAAAGCTTTTATTCAGCTTATGTGTTTTCAATGCTGTGATCAATGAAAGAAAAAAATATGGAATATTGGGATGGAATATTGATTATGAATTTAGTTCTTCAGACTTCGAGGTAAGTGTGGTATCTTCAAAATAAACAATAACAAATAAGTAACATAACAATACAAACCAAGCCCCTTTCTCACGGTGGTACGAAAATGAACTCCGTAGCTGAGGGGAAAAGGCTGATGTTGAAAAAAAGGATGGACTCTGAAGCCCGAGGTTCTGGAATGAAATTGTAACAGAACCCCTGGGCTGCTCCGATTGAAACAGAACCCACGGGCTGTTTAGTTAGGGGCCCGATTGCCCGCCGCCAGAATCATAACTCTGAATACCAGAGTTTGGTGAAAAGAAAAAGAATTGTTTATTTACACAAAGTCCTGCTTCCCCCTCCCAGACCTGGCCAGTCTTAGGAAAGTCAGAAACCCCGTTTCCCTACTTCCTAGGCACAGTTCAGCTTTACCAGTAGCTGCCAACCACTCAGTTCTGACTGGGGAGGTCCTTTCTGTGCTGTGGTGCCCTCCAGCTCTCAATGCAGGACCGCCTGGATTCTCAGCCTCCTTGCAAACTGCCTTCTTCCTGCAAACCGCATGGATCTCCTCTCCTTCTCCAAGCAGCCTGGAGACCCCTGCTCCAAGCCAGATGGAGGGAGCCCACAAGAGCCAGAGAGTGAGGGCGTGAGGGCCAGAGAGAGCCTGAGAGAGAGAGCCTCCTAGAGCCAGAGCCAGCCCAAAATGTCCGCAGCTCCTTCTCTCTCCCTCCCTGCCTCCTCTCTCTCCGTGTCCTCTCACGCAGTGGGTGTTGCAAACCGTTCTGACCATTCACAGAACCCTACGTAGGCTCGGTCTGCTTCTTCCTACCAGCCCACAGTCCAAGATCCCTCCCATCTTCCTGAGTCTTGGAAGTAAAGCGGATCTTTGCAACAATGTATCCAGCCACTAGCTCCAGGCATGCAAGGGCATCCTGAAAGCTGCTTCCTGCTGCCTATCTCCCAGCTGCAAACTCTGGGGTTTGTTTTTTGGACTCCCCTGTTTCTGTAACAGTTTCCCCCCTTTCAGACTAAGACCCTTTATAATCTTATAAAGGACAATGGGTGAAGGTCTCATGCTCCTCTAGCTGCTTCCTGCTGGACGTGGTCGTCGTCCTACCTACCCTTGGGTCTAGAAATCCCTAAGAAGCATGGGGATGTAGGGGAGGGTGGCCTTTCCACATAGGGAAAGATCTTGCAGAGTCCATGTCAGTTGGCTGTTCCTGGGTAGCGGCATGCTCAGTTTCCAAGGGCTGGCACTACTGGACAAGCTGGCATCCTTGTCGTATACTGGAGGCAATAGATTTAAAAGGCATCATTAAAACCATAACCACTAGATGACAAAAAGAAAAAGCAGGGATTAATCTCTCAATGCCCCACATTACAAAAAGAAATGGCTTCTTTGGAGGAAGGTGTGCAGAGCGTGTCACACCTGTCCAAAGCCCTTTTGCCCACTTTACTTAGCTTAGGCTGAGGGGTGTATTTTAGGATTTCCCCCCTCTCAGACCTCTGGGCCCTTTCTGTCCAAGCCATTACGACAGAAAAGAGAGACAAGTTTTAAAGTGAAGCCCACAGACCACCCCATACTTCACCAACTCAACCACTTAGTTCAGCCAGACTGTTGAGTCTCGGGAGGCGGCGATGCAGATGGGCTTCTTAGGTGAGGCCTATATGTACAATCACTCAGGTAGAGATCATAGGCTTATGCGCTATGTAAACAGAAAAAAAATACACATGTTAAATTCACACAACACAATTCACAAACCAGTCTCCAAATCTGAGAGACTGTCTTATTGGGAAGACCTCCAGTTGCAAGGCATTTGACATTCTTCTTGCCTGTAAATAAAGCATTCTTTATAATGTCACAGACCTAGTCCAACTTTTAAATGAAAACAACCTTTAAATGAAAATAAACTTTAGGGACAGTTAGCTGCACTAGTTTATGGCCTATCACTGAGCATTATGATTTTCCTTGAGCCTTGATTTTTCTCCCTAAGATCACCCTCCTTGTCAGTAAAGGGCTGCATTAAGTCCATTTATAATTTAGCCTGTTCATTTGCATAAAAACAACAAGAGCAGTGATTGATCACATTGATCTTTAAGTCTACTTTGCTGGAACTTACAGTAGGAACCTTCATGTTGACTTTAGTCTGCCCATCAGGGCACAGAAGCTGAGCCACACACCTGCCATTCAGCCTTGCTTGTAAACACCTGCTTCTCCAAGTCCTTCAGGTTTTTCCATTGTGCCTTAAGGTTCCTTCTAGCCATCCTTCAGGAAAGCAACCTTCGTTCCTTCCCTGGAAAGATTGCCATGAACCGCACAACCAACCAAGGTGTCAGGCCTTTTTCCTTCTGGGCTTTCCTTAGCTTCAAAAGTCAAGTCCAGTTCCTCGGGGCTTTCTGGTGACAACCAGAGCCCAAGCATGCCTCCCTCAGGCATGTCATTCCAGCCAAAGTCTTGGTAAAAACCTCTATTAACAACTGGTCTCGTTAGTTTTATGCAAAGAAACCTAATGTCATTACTTAATCCTTCCTAATTGCCAAATTCTGGAGGGATCAGGTAAGGCGAAAAATACACAGTGTGAAGGGAAATCCTTGTCCTTCTAATATTCACTGAAATTGCATTTTCATACCTTATACTTTCTTTTTTTCACTTTCTTACTTGTGAAGTTTTAACTTTCCCTGGGAAACCTTAATTTTCCTTTTAGATTATATGGCCAATACCAATACAGAGAATTCCAGACCCTTCCTAGGTCTCAGAGAATTCTAGACCTTACATAGGTCTCCAATGGCTAACGCCAAACCAAAGAATTCCAGACCTTTCCTAGGTCTCAGAGAATTCTAGACCTTACATAGGTCTCCAACGGCTAATGCCAAACCAACACAGGGAATTCCAGACCCTTCCTAGGTCTGAGAATTCTAGACCTTTCATAGGTCTCCAATGGCTAATGCCAAACCAAAGAATTCCAGACCCTTCCTAGGTCTCAGAGAATTCTAGACCTTACATAGGTCTCCAATGGCTAATGCCAGAACAAAGAATTCCAGACCCTTCCTAGGTCTCAGAGAATTCTAGACCTTACGTAGGTCGCCAATGGCTAATGCCAAACTAAAGAATTCCAGACCCTTCCTAGGTCTCAGAGAATTCTAGACCTTACATAGGTCTCCAATGGCTAATGCCAAACCAACACAGGGGATTCCAAATGACCTTTCATAGGTCACCAATGGCTAATGTCAATCCCAACACAGGGAATTCCAAATGACCTTTCATAGGTCCCAAGGCTAAATGCCAATACAAGGTACAGTAACCATACAATAAGACTACAAGTTTTTGAGGTTTCCTTTCCCCAGGTTTAAAAACTTTCACATCCTTATTATATAGTTTTATGATTTTTACATAGACCTTTTGCAACATTTCCAAACTTTCCATATATTTACTCATTTAATTTTAACCATAACCTATTTTCCAATTCTTGTTCTTTTTTTTCTCACACTGTATAGGACTATACTCAAACTCAGTATTTAGCAGGTAAAAGTTCCCTAGATTTGGAAGCACATGCCTAAAGCAAAAGAAACATTTTTAATCTGTTTCAGTTCACTGTCTTTTTTCGAAAGAGTAATTTCAAATCTTCTTCCGGAGTGCAGGTCCAACTTCCCCTTTCGGTGTCAGTCACAGCAGCAGAGTCTGTGTCCTCCTCAGGTGGTGCTCGTTTTACCCATGTGTGGTGTATCCAGGACTTGATTCCTACCAGCTTCAGCAAAGAATGTGTTGTTAGCAAAACATCATAGGGACCAGTCCATTGTTCAGCCAGCTGCTGTTCGGGACCTTGCATCTTTCAGGTCTTCAGTAAGACTCTGTCCCCAGGTCCGAATGGGTGCAAGGGTTTTCATTTCTACTTCCCTTCTTACGATTTGGACACTCATTTTTCCAATGGCCCTTCTTTCTGCAATAGGCACACTGGTCCTTGCCCAATGGCTCTTTCCTCCTCTCTTTAGGGTCCTGTTTCTTCCTTTGGCCTCTCCAGCCTGTTTTAAAGAACATCAAGTCCTGTCTCTTTCCTACTCCCCTTGCATGGTAAACTTTAAATGCGACGTCCACTGACTGAGAGGGGCTCATTCCTAATACTCCATCTATACGCTGGAGTTTCCGTCTAATATCTGGGGCACTCTGCCCAATAAATGTCATGTTCACCATTCTTATGTTCTCTTGTGCCTGTGGTTCAATATCAGTGTACTTTCTATAAGCTTGATAGGTCCTCTCTAAGAACTCAGAAGGATCCTCATCTGGTTTTTGCTGAACAGTCTGTACCATATTCAGGCTTTTTGGCTTGGGTACCCCTTTTCTAAGTCCTTCCAATATACACTTCCTGTAGTGTTTCAAATGAACTAGGCCTCCACCATTTGGGTCCCAGTTAGGCTCTGTCCAAGGAATTGCCACAGTTGGGTCGGGGGTCCCATGGGGATCCTCTCCATGGAGACGCTGAGCCTCTTCATTAGCCTTACTTGTAACCAGTCGCCTCTCATCCCCAGTTAGCAGAATATTTAGGAGAGCCTGTACATCTGCCCGGTTCGGGTTATGGGTGGCAAAAATGGAGGCAACAAGCTCTGCCATTTTCTGAGGATCTTCCCTATATGAGGGGTTAGAATTTTTCCAATTTAGCAAGTCTGAAGTGGAAAACGGAGTATGGGCCCAACAGTAGCCAGAGGGCTGGCCTTGCTGATTTATTCCACCTGTTGGGTACTGCCGTAGAGGGAATTGGCTTGCTCCGAATTGGGAGGCCCCCTGACTGTACTGGGTCCCTTGGCGGGTTCTGGCGGGGGAGACCCACTCCTCCTCCTGTAAGGGTGGAGTCATTGACTTTGCAGTCACTTCAGAGGCCGGCTCCAAAAAGGGTGGCGCGAGAGAAGTCCCTTGAGTTTGCAAAAGGGCGGGCACCGCGGAAGCCACTCCCATCTCTGGAGGTGGTGTGGTGGAAGCAGCCTCCACCTGCAGAGGGCGCTGTGCCGTCGCCACTGGCGCTGCAGGAGCTGCGGCCGCCTGCAGAGGGCGCTGCGCCACAGGAACCGCCGCCCTGGAAGCCTGGGCCACCTGCAGAGGAGGTGGAGCCACTGCTGTGGAAGCTCCGTCCTCCTGAACCGCCCCCACCTGTGCCTGGCTTGGTGCCAAATTAGGGCCTTCATCTCCCGGATTTAGAGAGTTAAAGAGGGCTACGTCCTCATTTTCCCTTTCTTCTGGCGTTTGACTCTCAGGAAAAGGCTTTGAGATCTCCTTTTTCCTCTGCACCATTATTCGGGCCTCCATTTCTGCTACGGTCTTATTATGCAACTCTGCAAATGCATCTAGATAATAAACATCTTCCCAATTTCCCGATTGCAGACAGTACCCCTTTAATTGATTAATCACATGGTAATTCAGAGAACCATTCACAGGCCACCTTTTCTTACCACCCAGAACATACTCAGGCCAAACAGTGTTACAGTAATAAATTAATATTTTCTTAGTCATAGGATAACGACAGTACATATCCCAATTTTCCAAAATTCTCTCCAGTGGGCTGCCCTCAGGGACTTGCCCAGAACTGCTTTTATTAACCCAGACATACATGCTAATGGCTATAACCAGAAAAACCCCAAGGACCAGAAAACATATGTACCATTCAGGCATCCATAATTCTATTACTTCCAGGAATTCTCCTAACAAGACAAACAAATCTAGTATCCACGATGCCATTATTTCAGAAATGATTTTTAGCAAACAATCTTACTTCTCTAATCTCTTCCCAGTTCTGTGTTCTTTTCACCACACAGGCGTGCTTAGGCGGCCGGCGCCCTCAAAAGGTGTCTCCCAAGGGGGTCGACCTGCCACGGGCAATTATTAATGTCCCAGCGGAGTCGCCAAAATTGTAACAGAACCCCTGGGCTGCTCCGATTGAAACAGAACCCACGGGCTGTTTAGTTAGGGGCCCGATTGCCCGCCGCCAGAATCATAACTCTGAATACCAGAGTTTGGTGAAAAGAAAAAGAATTGTTTATTTACACAAAGTCCTGCCTCCCCCTCCCAGACCTGGCCAATCTTAGGAAAGTCAGAACACCGTTTCCCTACTTCCTAGGCACAGTTCAGCTTTAGCAGTAGCTGCCAATCACTCAGTTCTGATTGGGGAGACCCTTTCTGTGCTGTGGTGCCCTCCAGCTCTCAGTGCAGGGCCGGCTGGATTCTCAGCCTCCTTGTAAACTGCCTTCGGCCTGCAAACCGCATGGATCTCCTCTCCTTCTCAAAGCAGCCTGGCAAGAGCCTCTTCTTAAAGCCGCCTGGAGACCCCTGCTCCAAGCCAGATGGAGGGAGCCCACAAGAGCCAGAGAGTGAGGGCGTGAGGGCCAGAGAGAGCCTGAGAGAGAGAGCCTCCTAGAGCCAGAGCCAGCCCAAAATGTCCGCAGCTCCTCCTCCCTGCCTCCTCTCTCCCCCTGCGTCCTCTCACACGGTGGGTGTTGCAAACAGTTCTGACCATTCACAGAACCCTACGTAGGCTCATAGGCTCGGTTTGCTTCTTCCGTACCAGCCCACAGTTCAAGATCCCTCCCATCTTCCTGAGTCTTGGAAGTAAAGCGGATCTTTGCAACAATGTATCCAGCCACTAGCTCCAGGCATGCAAGGGCATCCTGGAAGCTGCTTCCTGCTGCCTATCTCCCAGCGGCAAACTCTGGGGTTTGTTTTTGGACTCCCCTGTTTCTGTAACAAAATCACAACTGTAGTAGCTTCAACTGGCGAGCTAAGTGTCGCTGGTTCGATCTTCCAGTCAGGGCACATCAGAGAAGGAAAACTCTGACTCCAAAAAACCTCCGCTGCCTTGCGGCATACCTCTTCAGGGGAAAGGCTAGGGGAGTAAACCCCGACAGAAAATCCGGAGCCGGAGTCCCTAAGGCGGTTTGACGTTGTAGTCAACACCGGCAACTCCTGCGGCGCACCTGAAGCCAAGCTGTATTGACTCCGTCTTTCCCTTGGACCCTTCAGCTGCGAAGAGAGGGGGGGTCTGCTGCATGGGCAACAGCAGACCCTCCATATCACCCCGCCCAGGCTCTGTAGCTTCAGCTCCACTGGAGAGGACACTCCAGCGTCATCGCAAGATGTCGATTCAACACGGGAGGAGACAGATACCGTGTCACTCCCGAGTCGGACTGCACAGCCATTCTCGGCGGTGCAGATAGACTCTTAAGAAGCTACACCATCGTCTCTCGAGACGGACGGCTGCCAACGACGACGAGTAGCTCCAACTGTGCGAGTATTTAATTTGCTGGGCAAGCTGATTAACCTCTCAGTATCCTTGGCCAAAGAGCGCAAGGTCAGGAAGGCAGGGCAGGGCAAACATCAGTCCCTGCTGTGAAGGCATTTACAAGGGGTGGACTAGTTGATATAGTCAAAGCCCTGAGGCCAGTCTCTGACATGAACACATCACCACAGAAGTGTTTTTACTCATTCATCTACAGCAGCGGTTCTCAGCCTGTGGGTCGCAACCCCTTTGGGGCCCGAACAACCCTTTCACAGGGGTTGCCTAAGACCATCGGAAAACACATATATAATCACATATTGTTTTTGTGATTCATCACTATGCTTTAATTATGTTCAATCTGTAACCATGAAAATACATCCTGCATATCAGATATTTACATGATGATTCATAACAGTAGCAAAATTACAGTTATGATGTAGTAATGAAAATAATTTTATGGTTGGGGGGTCACCACAACATGAGGAGCTGTATTAAAGGGTCGCAGCTTTAGGAAGGTTGAGAACCACTGGTCTAAAGTGAGAGAGATTGCTCTGACCCACTGTGGTGGGGAAAACATTTAGCTGAAGAGTCTCTTTCTTGACTCTTCCCGATATAGAGCCTCCTCTTTGTGGTTAATATTGGGGGGTGTTTACTTCATTGCTATAGCAAGCATGTAGCACCTGCTTAGACCTTCCCAGGTTAATTCTCCTGCATGGAGGGCCTGGTGCCAACCATTGCCCTGACTAAACTGCCTGGTTCCTTCTCCTTTCCTTGAATTCATGTGAAAATAATAGAACTTTCTGATCTATTTCTTGTGTTCTTTCTCTTTGGCTGCCGGATCTCATTAGATTTGCTGTTTTTCTGGGGCCTGTCCTTGGGGCTCAGGTCTGGGTTTGGTGGAGCTCTCAGTGGCGGGAGCCCTGTATCTGGTGGAAGATGCATCCATGTTGATTTAGCTCCCTGGGCTGATGGGTCACTCTGTCCCATTGGCAGTCCCCTGAGGACACTCCAGTGGCCAGTGAGCTGCTGGGACAGGGCCTCCCTCGGGGAGCCAGAAGTTGCCCTTCCTAACCAAGAGGGCTGTGCAGAAGTACAGCTACCCACCAGCTCCAAGGCGCTAGCAGTCGGAATTTGTAGACAGCCATTTGAGAGTTGCTGACTTTGTGTTAAATCATCCAAGTATGCTGAAATAATAAAAACTGTTGGGTTTTCTAAAGGTTGCCATAAAGGTGTTAGAAAACACCCTGACCACCCAGCCCGCTGTTCCGTGGCATACTCTGCGCTACCAGATTGGGGACGTGATTTACGGAGGCCGGGTGACGGATCCCTGGGACCGGCGATGTCTGGACACCCTGCTCTACAAATTCTGTAACCCCGACGTGCTGAGAGATGACTTCGGTTTCTCTAGTGAGGAGGTGAGCAAGGAATTTATTTCCTTACATGACTTGATTATTTTAAACCAAATACTGCTAAAGGATTTAAAATCTTCACTTCAATCGGTTCTAATGTTCATTTTTAGTGGCTTTTATTAACTTTCAGTATTACAAATTAATTGACCGTTACTCTATTGAGAGGGATTGAGCGTCGGCCTGCGAGCTAAGTGTCGCTGGTTCGATCTTCCAGTCAGGGCACATCAGAGAAGGAAAACTCTGACTCCAAAAAACCTCCGCTGCCTTGCGGCATACCTCTTCAGGGGAAAGGCTAAGGGAGTAAACCCCGACAGAAAATCCGGAGCCGGAGTCCCTAAGGCGTTTTGACGTTGTAGTCAACACCGGCAACTCCTGCGGCGCACCTGAAGCCAAGCTGTATTGACTCCGTCTTTCCCTTGGATCCTTCAGCTGCGAAGAGAGGGGGGATCTGCTGCATGGGCAACAGCTGGCCCTCCATATCACCCTGCCCAGGCTCTGTAGCTTCATCGCAAGATGTCGATTCAACACGGGAGGAGACAGATACCGTGTCACTCCCGAGTCGGACTGTACAGCCATTCTCGGCGGTGCAGATAGACTCTTAAGAAGCTACACCATCGTCTCTCGAGACGGACGGCTGCCGACGACTCTATTGAGACCCTCTTGTCCAGCTCTCCTTACAGAGCCTTTAACCAGTCAGTACTGGTTTAGCTCATGGCCAGGAAGACGCAGCTGGTAAACAGGAAGAACGAGCTCTTTTCTCCCATTAAATAGCCTCTCTTTCTTTCTTTCTTTCTTCCTTTTTCTTCCTTTCTTTTTACTTATTTTTTTAACTGTAAGTTTGTACCTTTTGCCCACATCCACCCATTCCTGAGTGTCAATTATTCTTAAGATCGCTCTCTCATTCATTCTGTAGGTTTTACAAAAGTGAAATAATTTGTTGAAGTGTGACTGTATCCAACACCTAGGGGTATAATTTATTGAGGCATCAGGGGATCAGAATCTCCCTGGCCTATAAGTGTTTGTCTTTCCCGTTCTCTCTTCCCAACGAGAACGTTAGCTCTGCATATCATGCAGCTGTACTTTACAGTGCAGGGTCCCACGGGTAGCTTTTGGAAGAAGTGTCTAGAATATACCACCTACAAATTAGAAGAGCCTTCTACGTAAAATTTCACGGGCAAATGTTGTCTTCATGCGTTACTGAAAGTACATACGTCACTAGGCAAAAATAACATTTAAAAATTTTTTCAGATATGTCAGCCGGTCCCAAAATCTGCACGCATGAAGGATTACGTGCACATTATCCAGGCCTTACCTGACGATGACCCTCCCGAGCTTTTAGGACTGCACCCTGAGGCCACGAGGGGCTTCCAGGAGACCCAGGGCCAGAACTTCATTGACGATATCACTGCCCTGCAACCAAGAACTGCCCGGACCAGCCTCACGATCAGGTAAGACTCACTGTCGGTAGTTAAATTTTTTAAATTATTATTAAAAACTATTAAAATAGTCCTTTGAAGAATACAGTATAGAATTTATAGAAAAATATAATCTAGCCCTGGCTGGTGTGGCTCAGTGGATTAAGCACCGGCCTGTGAACTAAACGGTCGCTGGTTCGATTCCCAGTCAGGGCACATGCCTGGGTTGTGGGCCAGGTCCCTGGTTGGGGGCACATGAGAGGCAACCACACATGGATGTTTCTATCCCTCTCTTTCTCTCTCACATCCCCTCTCTCTAAAAGTAAATAAATAAAATCTTAAAAATATATATAACCTAAAAATACAGTTTAAAAATATAAAACCTAGTTCTCCAGGTGACACAGAAGGCAGTGTATACACACACGTGCATGCACACACACTGACACACATACATATGCAATTACCAAGCATGTAGTAGGTACTCAATAAAACTTTGTTGACTGAGTCATTGAATTAAACCTGGTGAGTTGTATTTTTAAGGTGAGTTTAAATGTGAAAAGTCATTTACTTCTATAAGACAAGGTAAAATAACCATTATAAGCCATGGTCAGTCAAGAGGCAGGAGCCCTGCTTTTCTCTTTAAAGATTTTAATTTATTTTATTTTTTATATTTTATTTTATTTTTTATTTATTTTATTTTTATTTTATTTACTTATTTTAGAGATGGGAAGGGAGGGAGAAAGGGAGAGAAATATCCACGTGCAAAAGAAACACCTATCAGTTGCCTCTTGCACGCATCTCCACCAGGGCCTGATCCCACAACCCTTCATGTGCCCTGATGGGGAAATCAGACCGACGACCCCTCGCGTTATGGGATGACATCCAACCAACTGAGCCACACAGGTCAGGGCAGGATCCCTGCTTTTAAAGCCCTGTGTCAATTATACCTCCTCTTCGCTCCGTATCCAAGGCCACACGGCCTCCACATCCTTTTCCCACTCATGGCTAAATGGAGACAGAGTCTGTCTGCCCATCAAGGCTGCAGGGAGGCCTCAGAGGTGCAGCACCTCCCCCCGCGTCCTCGGGCCTCCTCAAGGCTGTGACCATAAGACACGATCTAGTTGTTGATGCCTCAGTATTGCCAGAGGGATCGCCCCACTCTGCCCTCCCCAACACCGGGAGCCACCTTGGATGCATTCCACTGCGTGACCCTACTTTAAACGTCAAAAACAGTGTGGCAGCAAAGCAAGGACACATACTGCTCCCTGGGAATTGCACATCGGCTGAGAAGCAGCGCTGCTGAGCTGCACACGTGGCTGTAGCTTCCGATTGTCACTGACCCTGAAGGACGACTTCCATTTGGCTGGGAGACCTGGGCTATTTGTCAAGAAGCCAGTGCCCCCTGGCAGGTAGCGTGACAGAGAGGGCAGGCCGAGGAGGCGTGTGCGGTCCTGCTCATCCTCCTGGGCCCCCGCTTCCTTCTTCACGCGGATTCCGAGGAGCGGCCAAGTTCTGGTGCGGCTTGGCCAGCATCGCAGCCTCGCCCAGACCTGCGCCCTGCGCTGTCCCCGTCCCCACCCGCTGAATTTGTGGCCGGACCGTGGTGTGAACCCAGGGGAGTCTGACACCCACGTGAATAACCTATGAGGCGACCTGAGCACACGCTTTTGCCTGTCACCTCTTTTCGCTCCAGTCTTGGTTTCCCCTTTACGCAGATGAATTCAGACGGTGAAGTTTTTACAAAGACATCTGAAGAAAACGTTAAAAATACAGATTTCCTTGCAGATGTCTAAAGGGCACTGAGCCATTTTCTCATCTGTACAATGCGATGAACTCCGTAGTCTCCGGAGGTCTCCCTCTCAGGGCTCTGTGGCTGTGGATGTGTGGCTGTGTTCACCTCCAGGCGGGACCACGCTCAGCAGAGACCCCCGCTGGAGGGACACCTCTCACCCACACACACCTGCTTTCCTCTTGCAGCCGGGAGCAGAGCAAGGACGAGCGGGTGATGGAAATGGTGTGCGACGTGCTGAAGCGGCTGCCGCTGACCGTGGAGAAGGAGGAATGCACTGGCGCTCAGAGCACGCTGAAGAGCATCATGTCGGGCGCCATGTGGGAGTCTCTCCATCAAGGTCTCCCAGGTGAGCAGGGGCCGAGCGTCCTCCCCGCCCCCAGCCTCCTCCGCAAAGGATGCACGAGTCCAGAGGAAGGTAGAGACAGGACCAGGTGAAGGGGCTGAGATGGGATGGAGAGCCAGATGCCTTCCCTCTTCAAGCTGGAAGATGAAGAGCAGAGAAGACAACGATGCTGTGGGTTTACTTTGGTTTGGGGGTGGCGGCGGGGTTTGGAGGGAGGGAGGGTGATGGATCCAAGGCTAAGAATGAAGAAATAGCAGTTGTCGCAGCTGGAAGAAGTAGCTGTGCTTGCGAGATTCTGGAAAGCGCGCGAGTCCCCACGTTCCTTGCCTCTCTGCCCCCGGAGCGGAGCTGGGGCAGGAAGGGTCAGCTGGACGCTGCTGGGAGGACGCCAGGGCGGCGGGGATGGGGGGCAGGAGGGCGGCCCCCAGGAGGCAGAGCCAGGCTGGCATCCCGCATCAGCTCCAGGCCCTGCTCTGAGGGGCTCCAGGTTTGGACTGCGGTAATCTGCCCAGTTAAGTTTTCAACATCCGTGTTTTAATCCTTCAAAAAAGACTCATTTTGGAACCAAATGTTGAGCAACAGTCTTATCAGAATAGTGCTATCGTTGCGTCTAGGTCAGTGGCCGGCCACGCAGCCCGCCCCTGGTTCCTGTGCAGCCCACGAGCTGACATTTTTACCTCTTTGTAATGGCTGAAGAACATTTTGTGACGCATAAATGTTATAAGGAAATCGAATCTGAGTGCCCTAAGGTCAGGCTGGGCTGGAATACAGCTGCGCCGGCTCCTTTCTGTGTCGTTGGTGCCACAGTCATGCCGCGGCGGGGGCGCTGAGCAGTTGTGACCAAGACCACATGGCCCGTGGAACCTGAGATAGCTACTGAGTGGCCTTCTGCAGAGAATGTTTCTCTGTTCCTGGTCTAGACAAGTGAAATCCCTGTCACTTCCAGCTCCTGTGTGTCTGTTTCATCTGAAAGATCTCGTAATTGTGTCTCCCATTTTGATCCAGGCTATGATCCCCTTATCCATTGCGTCTTGCTAACATTTTTGAACCAAGAAATCGATCGATTTGATAAGTTACTATCTGTTATACATGAATCTTTGAAAGATCTTCAACTTGCTATAAAAGGAGAGATCATCCTCACCCAAGAGTTGGAGGAGACATACGAGTCTTTCCGTAAAACAAGAGTACCACCGATGTGGCAGGTAAGCAGCTCCCCTGGCCTGCATTTGCTTGATTGATTGAAGTAAAGATCCCAGGGGCAGGGAGGCAGGAGGTGACCTAAGGTACAGCCATGTGATGAAATAGTATGTATCCGTTAAAAGATGCTGACATACTATTGGTATGAGTCGTCGGCCGTCGTCGTCGTCGTCGTCGGCAGCCGTCCGTCTCGAGAGACGATGGTGTAGCTTCTTAAGTGTCTATCTGCACCGCCGAGAATGGCTGTGCAGTCCGACACGGGAGTGACACGGCATCTGTCTCCTCCCGTGTTGAATTGACATCTTGCGATGACGCTGGAGTGTCCTCTCCAGTGGAGCTGAAGCTACAGAGCCTGGGCAGGGTGATATGGAGGGTCTGCTGTTGCCCATGCAGCAGACCCCCCCTCTCTTCGCAGCTGAAGGGTCCAAGGGAAAGACGGAGTCGATACAGCTTGGGTTCAGGTGTGCCGCAGGAGTTGCCGGTGTTGACTACAACGTCAAACCGCCTTAGGGACTCCGGCTCCGGATTTTCTGTCGGGGTTTACTCCCTTAGCCTTTCCCCAGAAGAGGTATGCCGCAAGGCAGCGGAGGTTTTTTGGAGTCAGAGTTTTCCTTCTCTGAATTGGTATGAGTATATAGTAATAAAATCTCTTAGAGGAAAATTTGGCAGTTATCCTTAAATAAATTAGTCTAAGAGAAATTCGTGGTAGGATTGTTTATAATCACATAAAGCTTAATACAACTGAGCCTCTATTAATAGGAATCTCATTAAATTACTATGACACTGATTCACCAAAAAGATCTGTAAGTTGTGTTTTTTTTTAAGTTTTAGAAAAATGTGTCATTTTTAAGGAATATGAAAACATCTATATACTTGTATAAAACACATGCTTGTACCTGTATATGCCTATACATGCTTAGAAAAAGACATGTGCACTTTAGATTCAAGAAGCCCAAATTAGAGTTTGGGGAGTGCCCACAAAGTAGGCTAACAGACCATCCTGCCCCGACCGGGCCCCCAACTGGCACACGGAGGGAGAAGGGGCTGAAGCCAAGTCCCCCGGAGAGCAGCCAGCCGGAAGGGGCTGGCCGTCTGGGGCCCGGGGCCCAGCACCCAGGCCAGCTCAGGGCTCAGGTCCCCTGGCAGTGTAGCCGGCTGCAGGCCAGCCCTCTCTGAGCCGGGAACCACCGGGGGGAGCCAGGCAGCTGGGTCCAGGGACACAGGGAGAGCTGGTAGCTATAAACATTTATTTTGTAAAGTGGGGGGGGGGTACTGGCTGCAAAATTCTGGCCTCTCTTGTCCCCATTGCCCCCAGCTACAATTGATTTCTCTAGGTCAGAAAAAAAAAAAATCTAAAAATCATTCTGTGCCCGTCTCTCTGTCCTAACAGAAATACGCCTACAAGTCATGTAAACCCCTGAGTTCCTGGGTTAATGATCTCATCCAGCGACTGAATTTCTTCAATACCTGGGCCAAGATGGCTTACACTGCAATACATCATCGGTATGGATGAGAGCCGGTCTGCATTTCCTCCTTGTTTTTACTTAGAGCTTAACAGTTCACAAATAATCTCCCATGTTGCGCTTCGTTCGGTCCTCACAGCAACATGTGAAGTGAGTTAGGGGGCAGGGGATTCTTATCTTCAATTTAGGATGAGGAAATGGAGACCTAAGAGGCTGAGTCTTGTCCAAGGTCACTCTGTTGTCAGAGACAGAGATAGAACCGGAACCTGTACGCTTCTGTTTCCATTATTCTACATGGTCTTGTGAAACTAGCAGCAGCGGGGGGGGGGGGATATGAAAAGAAATAAGAATTAGTTACATGTAACTTTTAAGTGTGTTTAATACATAATACACAATAATTTGAAAGGCATGGCCGGAGTTAACGCTCAGTAAGCAACTCACGGCGCGAAGTGCTTCTTCATACTTACTCGCTGGATTTTCAGTGACCCCAGGATACGACGTAGGTGCTATCATTTATCCTCATCCTCATTTTAGAGATGGGGAAACTGAGGCAGAGAGACATGAAGTAATTTGCCCAAGGCTTCACAGCTAGAAAGTGGAAGGATTGAGACTTACACCCAGAAAATGTGGCTCCCAAGTCTGCCAGACAGCATCTCACACCGCGTAGCTCCGAGTGTTACTGTAGGGAAGTCGGTGGCTCAGAAACAGCCCACAACATTCTGCAAGGCCCAGCCCGAGCTCCTGCTAGGACACCCCCCCCCCAGACCCTCATGTACTGCCGTCTCCTGCTTGGTGGTCTCCTGAGCTTTAAAGCCGTAGTTGGCGTCCAGTCAAGTCCAGGACAGGGTTCCTGAGTTGGGGGAAGTTTGAGATGAAAAGGGAGGGAGGAAGCCAGGAGGAATGGAGGAGATCGCCCAGATCGTTGGGACGTGTGCAATTACCAGGCCATGAGCCACCCGGCCTGCGTCTGCCTTCCACTAGGTACATGAGGTTCATCACCGCCTGGAAGCACTCTCCGCCACCCAACCCTGCCCCCAGCCATCCTAGGGATGAGAAGAGTAACCTCTTTGGAGGATTTCCTGCAAGATACTGGCTCCCAGCTTTCTTCTTTCCACAAGGTGAGCGTGAGAACCAAGGCGGGCCCCACACCTGGTCGGGGAAGTCCTGTTGGGATGAGGCCCCTGTGATAGCTCCAGCGCCCCCGACAGGTATCAGGGCCTCCTGCATGCAGTCTGTCTCCCCACCCTCCTCCCTCCCCACCCCTGCACCTTGGCAGGTATCTCAGTGTCTCAGCTCCAGGCATTGATTTTATGTCAAAGGCCGACAGTCAAGAAGTAGGATGAAGTTACTAAACGGGTGCTGTACACAGGATGGATTAATCAAGGGGAAGGGGAGCAGGTGGCAAAGAGAACGAACAGTTGTGTTAGGTATTTGGTATCGAGATGCGGAATGCAATCCAAACTCGGTGGAGCATAACAGGGCAAGTTAAAGGCTCATATAAATGGAAAGAATGTCGAGGTCGGCTTCAGGCGTGGCTGGATCCAGGTGCTCAGTTGTCCTGTGTCACTCTCAGCCTGCCTCCTCATAGCTTAGCTTGTTTCCACTGGACGCTGGTTCTTCCCTGCTGCCCATAGCCTTTCTCCACGCAACCAGGGGAAAATCATCGCAAACAGATTAGCAAGTCCAGAGGAAAGAGCCTTCCTTTTCCCCATGTTCACATGTCATTTCTTGAGATTGACACACCTGGCTCTTGTACTCGCCCCTGATGCTATCATCGGCCAAGCGTGGGTCAGGAGGGGATAAGGTCCGGGGAGTTCTAGCCCCTCTTTACCCACAATGAATACAGAAGGACTCTGGGACAACAAAGCCACCCACATTCCCCAGGAAGCTCACACGGCCAGTGAGACCAGCACAGCCCTCACCCGCCTCCTGCGTCTCCTCTTTCCCCTCCACACTCCTCCCTCCGCATGAGACACCAGTGGGGGTAGCAGCCCCAGCCTATTCCCCATCCCCCAGAACCTCTGGGACGTGCACAGAGCGACCCCGAGGCTCACACGGAGCTGGTGGTTTTCTCTAAGCCTTTCTGACTGCTGTGCTTCAGGACTATGGGAGGTCCCAAGGGCTCTCCATAGACGCCCTCACTTTTACCCACCACGTGATCGCAGACACCTGTGACTTCAAAGAGGAGGAGCTCTCCATAATCATCCAGAAGAAACTCAACATTGTCAGGAGAGCCTTTCAGGTACCGAGCGCTTGGAAGGTGGGAAGCGGTGATCCTTCCTTCCTTCATTCCCCCGCCCCAGCCAGCTGTCCCCCTTTCCTCAGCAGACCTTCATCCAGCACTGCCACGTGCCGGGCACTGTGCAGGCACCAGCCAGGCAGCAGACAGTCCCCTCCAAGCCCAAATGCCATCAAACTTCATCTTCACAGGGCGAGAGAGAGAACTGCACAGGGCAGGGCAAAGTCGGTTCACAGCTCTGAGTTTGCAGAACAGTTGATTCTTGTATTACTGCTGCTCACCTCAGCGCCAGCTGCCCCGGGCAGGGACGGCCTCTCCCCCCTGGGCAGGGAGGGGAGCGGCCCGCCTCCTCCATGACCTTCCCGGGTGGAGGAGCTTCTAGTGCAGGCGGCGTCCCACAGGGACCCATTGACGGCACCTCTCTTTGGTCTCAGGGCACAGACTCCACACACACTGGAGTTCATGTTTTTGGTTTATTCATCGAGGGGGCAAGGTGGAATCAGGAAGAAAAAATACTAGAAGACTCGCTGCCTTGTGAGATATGTTGTGATTTTCCTGAACTATACTTCCTGCCAACAAAGGTAAGTGTCCAGGCATTCATCGTGACGTCATGAGCCTCTGAGCATCCCGTTATACAGACATCCCTCCTTTCGCTCTGTGCTATCAGAGAGGGAAACTGGATAATATGCTTCAGACAGAAGACAGAAGAGCCCAATATTGCTAAAATCTGAAGTTGATGCTGTACCGATATCCCAGGTTGTTTCTCAAGCACATGAACTGTAAAGCCAGGATCAGGACTCTTTAAGTCCTCCGGGCACCCCTTCCACACGCAGCCACATAACCACCTAACCCTGGGTGTGTTTAATCCTCACAAACCCCTCAAGCCTAGCGCATAGCAAGTGTGAGCCCCCGGTTTGTTTGAACTACGTAATTTGACGACTGGATTTCTTTTTTTAAGATTCCCACCGAAACACCAAATACTTCCAACCAGACAGAGTCAGGACGCTTTACTTTCGAATGCCCAGTCTACCAGACACGCGAGAGGTCACAGACCTTGACCAGCACCGGCTTACCCTCAAACTTTTTAACGTCGGTGCATCTGCCCACGAGGAAACCTCCTAGTCACTGGATCACAATGCAGGTCGCGCTGCTGTGTGAGAAGAACGAAAACTAGACATGCGTCCCAAACCATTTAGTTTCAGGCTGTAACCAGATTTACGTGTTTGAAGACACGCGCGTGTAGGAACGCCCCCCATAAACACATCCGTGTGCTCAGCAGGTGCGGCCTCTTTCTTCCGTCGCCACGTGAACGCTTCGGCACGTGGGGCCGCGTGCAGGTGAGTATGCGTGCCCGCGGCTGCGGCCGGCAGCTCCCAGGGCGTGTTTGCACAAACTGTTAGACTCCAAACAGGGCTTTCCACAGTTGCAAACGGTAAAATACACACATGAAGAGGTCTTGGGACTGCATTCCTCGGCCACTCTGAGTAAACACACAACGCACTGTGGGCCTGGCTGCAGCCTCCCAGACAAGGGCGGTCTTCCCTGAAAGCAGCTGCCTTGCTCTGACTTATGCTCCCGCCGGAAAACCAATCCAGCAAATTGGATTAATACCAAAATGTGTTTCCGGAGGTAGGGTTTTGATTATTGAGCTCCCCTCAGGCCACCGAGGTACCCTGTGGTGCAGCCACCAAATTTTATACACGTGGAGATGCGCTCCAATAGGCAGCGACTTCCCCAGCTCACTCGGCTAGGGGCGGCAGGGCCAGGATACAGAGCCACATCCGTTGTCACTTTATCCTGACAATAGAGCCTGTGTCAAAAAACACAGAGATGGGCACAGAAATGAGCATCAGTAATCCATCTTCTGTGTAGTAACAGGGGTGGGGAGGGTGGGCTGTTACAGACCTAGACTCTGTAACAGCCATGAACAAAATATTAACATCTTCTATGTCTAGGAAATTGTACTGTCTCAAAGTAACAGTAAAAAAATACATTAACACATTGCATACGGGTGGCGAGAATTCTCATCATTTCTAAAAGGCATTTAAATACCCCGGTATGCAGCGTGTTAAGAGCTAAGTATACACAGTGCTACAGAAAAGCATTATAAAGACCAAGTCCCCGTCATGTAAGAATTAGTAAGAAAATGATAAAGTACAGGATTTTAACAAAAGACAAGTATTATTTGGTCCAATTCATTTGCTAAAATGGTTTTAGGAATCGTCCATGATTTATGGAACCCTTTTTTCCCCAAACAGTACAAAAGTAAAGACCAGGCTGGCTAGAGGTCCCATTGGCCTTCTGGATTCCCTGTGGTCCGGGAGGGTCACAAACGACCCCAGGAAAAAATGAGGCTCCAAAGTGATCAAAGCACATCTTTTTATTGCCAGCATTTCCAACTTAAGACTTCATTATAAAACTTGTGAAACAAACATGAAAAAAAATTATAGCTGGACACAGGCTCCTTTCTCATTACGCGGGTAAAGAATTAAAGGTCCTTCTTCCTACCCGAAGCTCCTTGGGGGGCCTCGGCCAGAGCATGCTGGGCACCACTTTCCGCTGCCGGGAGAAAAGCACAGCAGGCCGCCCGCACGCGTGGCGCTCGCTCACGCAGCACTCACAGGGCCCCACCCCAGTGTTTACAGACGCCGGGACGCAAGCGCGCGCCTCCTTCACAATCACATCAACAGGAACGGATCCCACACCTCTGACTGCAGGTCCAAATGGCTCATATATAAAATGGATAATTAAAAACCCAAAATACACACTGTAGTTATTAGACCCCCATATGTTTAGGATGTTGAGAACTGAAATTTGAATACTAAAGCTTCACCAACTTGCTTTCCACTATAGAATAATTAACGATGAGACTATATCAACTTAACTAGAATTTAACAGCTAAAGCTACCTTATACACAGCTATCAAACTAAAAGGATTTTAAACTATTCCCTTAAATTGTGCTTAGATGAACAGACTTCTAAAGATGAACACAACACTCCTCACAGAACTCTGCAAATACCAAGACTATATAAAATACAGTGTGACCTGCATGAGCACAGCAGTAGCAAAAAGTTTCATTAAAAAAGTCAAAGCATATAAAAATATTGGCCTGAAATGGCAAATTTTCAACCACCAGTCTGTGTAAAAATGTTTAAATAGGGATGTTACTGCAAAAATATATATTTTTTCTATTTTTTCTATTTGCAACAGTTTATAAAGGCAAACACCTGCAACTGAGGTAGAAAAGCCAAATTTGCAAACTTTGGATTAAGAAAAATACCCTTCCTATGTCTTCGTAGCCTCTTTTCATAGCATCTTTTACACAATAGTAAATTCTAATTGTTTCAAAATGTTTAACTCATACGTAGTACTTTACAAAACTTAATTTAAAAATACTGCAAATGTTTTTGTTAAGATTCTTAGTCTTGACAATTATTTCACATTCAAAATACTGTACAGAAAAACCTGAAGCCCCATATATTACATAAAAGCTATATATTTACATTTTCAAATGCAGCTTCAGAAGTTCAGGTTAAGCAAACAACCACAAGCCACCTCCTTGACCAGCGCCCCTCATCTGTCATCCCTTTTCTTATGTAGCATCTAACAAGAGTCCGGTCCCCCTCTCCCCCCAGTCACATGACTAGTAAATGCTTTAATTGTAACAGTGTTTTCTTTTAAGAAGAACCAACTGACAACACAAAAAGAGCAAAATTTTAAAAAATCAAAACCCACGAACATCAGAAGTATTTTTCCCCGGGCAGTGATAAGACTGTTCTCTGCAGGTTTTTAAGGACTGCAAACTTCCTATTAGAATGCGAAGTCAAACATCTTACGGTTTTTCCTTAGGTTAATTACGACGACTTAATAACAATAAACATGGCTATATGGAAAGGTTTACTACTTGGCCCTACAGTCCTGACTCAAAAAGAGAAGGAGACGCGGAGGTCCCCCCAGTGCAGTGGAAGAAAAAGCGCTCGCTCGGGGCCCTTCCCGCGGGCGCCGAGGGGCCGGCCGGGCTAGTACACGTAGGGCACGATGCGGTAGGGCACGCGCTGGCAGTACCGGTCCCAGGCCACGCCATACTTCCGCCGGCACTGGCGCTCGTCCCGGGCCTCGCGGTGGACAAGCAGCAGGGTGAAGTAGATCACGTAGAAATACGGCAGAATGTGGTTGAAACCTGCGGGGACAGCGGGACTCCATTGGGCATTCTGGTTCCCACGGCTGCCCTCCCCCGAAAAACGGGGAAAGCCCCATCACCGCAGGAGACCCCAGGAGACCCCACTGTGCTCGGCAGAAAAGTGTGACTGAGCCATTCTAACGACCCATCGTCACCATAACAGGTGTCCCCATATTGAAAGCAAATCTGCCCATGTCCCCTGCTCTGGCGCTCAGGGAATGGAGTGGGGGGTGGGGACGGTCGAGCAGGGGCCGAGGTCTGCGCTTCGTAAGTGCCCCGGTGTTCCAGGATGAGTGTGCACCGCCCGCGTCGTGGAGGAAGAGCTCGGCGGGCTTCCGTACCCTCTGCTTAGCAAAAAGCATGACGCGCAGTTTAAAACTTAACATTCTGCTTTTAGACGTTTCGAGTGAAACTTCAGGCTCGGGGGGTTGCTAACTCCCCGCGGAAGCCAGATGAATGAGGTGCTACAGGTAACAGGCCAGGAGGGGCATCTGCCGTGGGCCACCCCGACCTCGCCCAGGGCGACACCACTCGCACCGGCTCTGCGCACGATGCCCCCGCCGGGAGAGCCACGCAGCACTCCCCTTCAGTGCTTACCACACGGGAGGGACCACGCCAGGGCCATGATGAGATCACCCAGGTAATTGGGGTGGCGGACAAAGCCCCACCATCCAGACACTAGGAGGTTTTTGCCCGTTGAAGTATGAATGGTTTTTAAATCTATGTAAAAATAGAAATACATTTGCAATGATATGCAAAGACATAAAATCTTTACGCAACAAATAATATGCAACATAAATAATATAAAACCAATACTTACGTGCAAGCTTTGGATCCATGGGATTTTTCCGGAATGCATTTTTCTGAGCATTTGCACACCGGAAGATTACGTAGCCACAAACTGGAAAATTTCATGTTAGCAATTTAAATATAATCTAGTATTTAAAAGCATCTGTAATTTCACTTAGAGATTATTTCTAAGGAAGTTTCCGAAGTAGAGAGTTTAATTTCATAAGAACATTCGAATCCTCTCAATCTCAGAGTCAGAGGACAACCGCTCTGATGCCTCATGGCCAGGCCGCTTGCAGGTCCCCACGGGGAGCATGTCTTAGGCAGAATAACCATGAATAAATATTACACGGCCCACGTGACAATAACCAAGGTCAGGGTTGGCTCTAATGAGGACTGCAGGCCATCTCCTCTGTTGGCAATGAGACCTACCGGCCGTAAGGTGAACACCATTAACACTACCACATCTCACACTCAAATGTATGCCAAATCCCACTTTATTTCAAACTTCAAAACGTCCAAGTGAATAGGCCCTGACGTGTCATTCTCAACTGTTAGGGTGTCAGTCCTCAACAAAGCAGTGAACAGGTCCTGTCTTATCATTAGCTTCACTGTAATATATGGTCTTACCTGACCCACAGGCCTGGCTGACACGGATAAACCAAACCAGAATTTCTTCTTCCACCGCGGACCCTGATTAGTATGGCAGCACCGGCTGTACTGGAGTCTAATGCTGATCATCCCTCCCCTGGACAGGTGGGGGTGCTGAGTGACCAGTGCTCCCGAAGCTAATCCATGTGGCCAACGGGGGACCTCAGCCCCCGCCACCCTGAGCTGGTCCCTGCTGGCTCATTGGCCTCCCCTCTCACTCCCCCCCACCACATCCCCCAGGAGAAGGACTTTCTACCTTCAACTCCCACCACACTGGGTCTATCAGTCCCTCTTCTGTCCTCTCCGTCCGCCTCTTGTGAGTGTCTGAGAGGCTATTTCCTCCTGTTACACTCTAAGTCCCAGGAAGGCAGGACTAGTCTTCCTCCTCCTTAAGGAGGAGGAAGCAGGCACTCAATAGAAAAACATGACTCATTACTAAACAATTCAATTTAAAAGCAAACTGCTTTGTTTAAAAATTCTCTCTTTAGAACAAGCTGATAATGGCCTGATAGGAGGGAGGTGGCAGCCAAGTGAAAAGAATGAAGGGATTAAGATTAAAACGATCATGGGGCTGTGAAGTGCAGCAGAGAGAACAGTCGCCAAAGCCATCCTGTGTGCCGTGGCAGGCGGGCACCAGACTGCTCAGGGTCCCTTCCATAGGTAACACAGACGTCTAACCACAAGGCTGCACACCTGCAACTAACACTGAATGTCAACTGTAACTGAAAAATCTTTTTAAATATTAATAAAAATTTAAAAATAAAAATTATCTCTTTAGAGAGCTACTAAAGAACCTAGGTATGAAGCATCCATTCTCTGCAAGATGCAAGAATTATCATTCATCCGTCACAAATGACTTCAAACAGAGCTAATTACAACCATTTAAAAGGGCATGTTATAAATATGTAGAGACCAGAGCCCAGCAGACCTGGTACATAACATTTAACACCCAGAGTGAAATTAAGACTCACGCTTCAGAGCAATAATCAGAGATGCCACCGGCCAAGACACTTCATTCGGATGATGGACCAGATAAAAGGCTTGGAAGCTGTAGATGAAGGGAACCCACACCAAGTCCCCAAAAGCCAGCATGAACCCGAACCCGTCATGGATGATGTCCATGGTGGTCAGCACCGCTTCCTAGGAGGGCAGACGGAGGAAAAAGGAAACTTCTTAAAGAACTGGGGGGAGAAAAGTTTGTGTTTTAAGTATTCAGATAAAGTACTAGCTGACAGATTTATAAGGGGCTGCGGGAGGGTGGGGAGCAGGGGGTCCCCGACGTGTCCCACACTAAGGGTCCTGCGGGTTCCGCTCCTGTCGCACTGCCCTCTCGCTCTGCCCGAGATCACAGACGTCTGAGACACCTCCCGGGGCCCCCACCCCTCTGCCCGGGCACCCTCCTCCGGCCTCAGCTTAAGCGCCCGAGCTGCCTTCCCCGGTCCCTCCTTCCCCTTCAGACAAGGTCCTTCCCAGCCGCTGCCGCCCTCCTTCAGGCGGAAGCAAACGTGTGACTGGAGTGGGACTGAGTCCCTCCCTCCCCACAAGACGAGGACACAGAAGCAGGACCAGCGCGCAGCACACTGCCTGTGTGTTAGGGAATTAGGGTTCGGTACGTTTGCTGAAGGAGTAACAAGATCACCACAGCTGCCAACGCACCTCTAACCGTAATCTTGCTTTTCAGGCAGATTTCCTACGTAAGAAAATAAGCTACCTGGCAACTGCCCGCTTCCCTCCTCCTGCTCAGTGAACAACAGTGAGCGCATTCTCGGGGTGTGGGGGGCAGGAGCACGTGGCCAGGTCACCCCGGACCGGCACCACCTGCTGTGCTCACCAGGAGTCAGCGCAGAGCTTCCCTGGGTCGAACCATCCAGGGCTCCCAGGCCCTGCAGGCAGGGCGTTCTCCTCACTCAGCCTGAGAGGCCGAGGCCCGAGAGGCCCAGTCAGGTCCCTCACCCACACTGGGAGCCGTCTGACTCCAAGGCCTCTGGCTGTGAAGTTAATTACCTCATTCCAGAGCGCATCCACCACGTACAAGAGCTGGAAACTGTTAACCAAAATCATTGCCAAGGAGGGAGCAGCCCGATTATGTAACTTCATCTCAGCCAAAAGCATTACCAAGTTAATCACGACCTGAAATAAAAGGGGCAAGAAGTGTCCCCAAGTGCCTCCTCAGAGACCCTTAGCCGCCACCAGAGGGAAAAACGGTCACTTCGCAGCTGAGAAACCTGCAGACGCCACCTGCGCAAGTAGCCGCCAGCAGTCGTAAGACAAGTCACGCCATGAGCCCCTTGACAGGACGCACTGAGAAGGGCATGGTGTTCCCTATGGCACTGCCGCCAAAAATGCGCCCCTCACTCCAGTCGTGGGACAACACTGGACTAACGCAAATTTAAAGGGTGCTTTTCAAGGGTCAAGTCATGAGAGACGAGGAAAGACTTGGCAACTGTTAGAAGACACCCAGGCTGAGTAACCGCAGACGCACTGTGGGAGCCGCAGAGGGTCCCGGAACAGAACAAGGTCAGCATAGGAAAACTGGGCGAAACTCAAGGTCTGTGGATTGAGTGAATAATAGTGTAAACCGTGTCAATGTGCTGTCCCTGACCGTCATGCCTGATTGTGCCAGATGTGAGCCCTGGGGACACAGAGTGACAGCCCTGAGCGAGCTCTTTATTTTGCAACTCTCCCCCACGTCTAAAACACATTGGTTTTTTTTTTGTTTTTTTTTTTTTAGGTTACAAGTCACATTTTATTTTTAGAAACAACATATTGGTGACCTATCTTTTGAAAAGAATCTTTTTTTTTTTTTTTAATTTTGGTTTTTCAATTACAGTTGTCCCCTTTTCCCCTAATTTCTCTCCCCCACCCAACCCACCCCCTCTCCCGCAATCATATCCCTCCCCGTTGTCCATGTCCATGAGTCTTTCATACAGGCTCTTTAATTAATCCCTTCCCTTACTTATCCCCCTTCTCTCCCTCTCCCCTCCCCCCTATTGACTGCTATTCTGCTCTTTGTTCTGGTTTTTTTTTTTTAAGAGGAAGAAAATATATTCTTCATTACATGTATTCATTGACTATCACTTTCCTACATGAACAGAAATGACTATAAAAATAAAACCACCTCTTTTAAGGTTTAATAACCTGTAACAGGGCATCTTAACCCTCTGGACTATATTTACAGTAAAAAAGTATTTTAAGTAGACAGATTTAGGGAAAGCTATAATTATTCCTAAAAATTTACCACCCACAGCTTATTTTGAAATTGTCTACAATTCTTTCTAAATCTAAGACTAATTAGCATGACTGAACTGAAATTAAAAAAAAAAAAAGATAAAGAAAAGACATACCCATCCAATCAATCCAGGGCGCAATTCACAAAAGTATTTGAGATCAAAAGTACCAATCCGAGGATTTAATTCACGGCCGATGAAGAAATCATAGATGGCATTTCCTGCGAAGGGAAAAGCTCTTATTCAAACGGGGCTTTCTGCAAAAGCTCTATTCCAAGCCCGGCTCTGTGGCTGTAAACATGCACTGCTGTTCCCCCCCGGGGTCACAGCTGAATCCAGGGGCCTGGCCCCCAGGCGCGATGGTGAGGTGTGAGAGGAGCCGCGGGGACTGGGACCGTGGGGCTGCTACACGGGCAGGCATGGGCCCCGGGGCCAGGACCCCGACTGGGGGAACTAGAGTCTTTTTTAAGTGTAGACTCACAATTTTTTAAAATAAGCAACTTAATTTTTTTAATGTTTAAATACTTTAGGTCAGAATCAACCAATTTGAAATCTTTGTTTTTTTTTTTAAAGGACATTTACTACTTGGGATAAAAAATACTTGTAATAAATTACGACGTATTAACCGTCCTAAAATGTTACTGTAAGTAAGGTATGGAAATGTCTGCCTGTCAACAAGTGACTAAAAAAGGGAAGAGAAACAAATGGTTAAGTATGAGGAAAGATCGTGTCTTCCTTTAATTTTACCTTTAAGTGTTTTCATCTTTTTATTTATTCTTATTACTCTTCATCTCATAAACTGAAGCTAGGAATGTAATGTGCTTACAAGCGGGGGCCGCAAGGCTGGGGGGCGTTCCCGACGCGCTCCACCACCACCCACCTGAGCTGGCCGGGGACAGCTCGCCCGGGGGCGCACGCCGAGCCTTCGCGTAGAGACACACGCTCAGGGCCACGGAGAAAACGAGGGCGGCCAGTGCGAACTGGAGGAAGTGATCGTACACGTAGTGCAGCTCCACGCCCCCGAAGAGCGCGGCCCCCACAGCTGCGGACGTCAGCACGAAAGCGTAGAATCCTTCGAGAAAGGCAGAGAACTAGTGTTGACCCAGGGCTTGCGTGAGCGCTATCCCATTACAATGTAACACAAGGTTGGTTCTTAAAGTCTCAACTTAATTGTTTAGGCTAAATACACACAAATACATGAACAAACAAGACCTCTGAGGGGTAATCGTCAATACAGATAAAAGCCTCTCAATTTTTCAAATATTTTTACACGGGGGCTGCAGGTATAAATAATTCACCTGCACGCCCTGCAGACAACTGAGAGATAATTTACTATTTACTACTCTGCTGGACAGCTTTGACAGTTGAAAGAGTACAACATGCCAAAGTTTTGAGCTATCAAGTCATCAATTTGAGTCTTTAAAAAAAAAAAAATCACCATTTAATCTGTACTTGAGTCTTCTTCCATCAGTAAGAGGTGTTCCTTCTACAACCTTAAAAGAAAAAATTTTTAATTTAAAAATTTAAAAGCACCACACTTGACCATCATATATATGTCCTCTAATATTATAAATCTTACCATGCCCAAGGAGGACTATCGTTTAGTAGGGAAATTTAGTAACAAGTTTTTTTTATTATATTTTATCAATTATGCTATTACAGTTGTCCAGTTCTCCCCCCGTCGGCAAGCCCTCGGATGAAGCAAGTCCACCTTCAGGAACCTGCTGGGTCCGAGCCCAGCAGCAACGTCTCGGGGTACCAGGCTGTCCCATCAGCCCCCCTCTGCGGCGGCCCCAGGCGCCTCCACAGGACTGAACGGGCTCTAAGAGCTCCTACAGCGAGTTACTGTCCGGCTCACAGATCTTTAACACCGTCAGCTGCGCTGACATTGGTGAGGTCCTTCTCTTTCTTTTTTGATTTGTAAACAATGTGATTTCATGGTGAGGTCCTTTTAACTGGGCCTCACCCACTCACCCAGCCACACCGGCCCTCATACCAGCTGATGCATCGTATGCACTCATTACTGGCTGCTCTGCTCTCTGCACAGAGACGCTCACCCACTTAGTCATTTCACGTGATTCCTTTTCCTCTGATAAGAGACTGAGCACTTCCTGGTGGGGACCCGTCATCTCCATGCAGAACACCCCCGGCCTCCCCAGGCCACAGGCTCTCAGGAAACGCACCCCTTGAATGGGACGAGTTCAAGTAAAAAGTCCTCTTGTTCAACTACACAGTCACACTTTACTACCCAACGTCACTGCTCAGAACGTCGCAAGTCATTTTAAACTGTCAAATACTAACATGGTATCATTTTTCCTGGGCTAAACACTTCACCCTTTCATTAGCTATGAAAGGGAACCCAAGAGAAATATAATACCTTTTGAGATCGCAGGATGTGCAAAACCCCACATGCTAATTTCAAATGATCCTAATGTATTAAAGGCCTCACAAATAGTGCTGGGATTTTAGTTTGTGTGTGTGTCTCTCTCTCAACACACACACACACACACACACACACATTATTTAACCATCAAACCTGCTTTTCTCAATGAATATAATCTAGTTTGAACTAGTCTTACCTAAATCAACTGAATCAGTGATTTTTACTCTAGAGCCTTCCCATAAAAGTGTCTGACTCTCCATACCACAAAAATCCCCGCTGCAGCCAACAGTGTGATGGAGAGATTTCAAAGTACTTCATGTCTGCAGCTCTATCGCCCTATCATGGCATTCGCCACTCCTAGTGAACCCGATCCTTTGGTTTTCAGACAGTTGGTACACTTGCAAAGCCCTAAGAATAAGATCTCTAAGTGAATTATTTACTGCTTAAGGAATCTCATGTTCCTTTAAATACATCTGCCAAAAGAAGAAAACACTACACTTAGCAGTGAGGACAAACCTTAGACATTGCATGAGTCTGAAAGAACGTAAGATGCTTCTGACAACAAATTTCTGAAAATTAAAAACTCACCATATTATATATTAAGTAAAAGATGCAGACTAGATTCATTGAGCTCAGTAGCTACCAACTGAAATGACACACTGAGGGGGACTTTTTTGCCAGGAGCCTCTACCATTAGGCCATTTTGCACAGTAGTTTAATCTTTTCTATGTGGCTTAGAAAGTTCCACAAGAGACATCAATCAGATTTTTACAGTTCCACTTGGTAAGCAAGTATTACAGGATTCGAGAGTGAAGGCTCAACAATCTGAGTGTGCGTGGTTATGACCAAGGACAGCTTTTAACCTTAAACCTACTGTAAACCTTTTATATAAACATGGAAAGAGGGAGGAAAACTTCACAGTACTCCGCTACCCCGCCCCCAACAGAAACTTACCTTCCCAAAGGGCAGTAAGTAGAACAGAGCCTGAACAAAAAACCAGAGGACGTAGGCCCCAAACACTCTGGGTTCCCATAACTCCTTCCAAGCCGGCAAAGGAGGCGGGAAATTCAGAAGACCGGGCTCCTTCTGTCTACACATCAACAGCAACAGGAAGAGGAAGGCAGGCAGGCCAAGCATGATGAGAAACACACCTGCAGACAATTAGTAAACATTCAAGGCTCAATTTTCCATCCAGTTTTTTTTTTTTGTTTTTTTTTTTTCCTAGAATCATTTGGGTATTTTAAGGTCAGGCCCTAAGTCTGGCTATTTGAAACCAATTTCCAGCGTACCCATCAAAGAGTCCTAATCTCTACCCATCACGTCTAGCAGGCCAGCAGCGTGGTCATTAAAGCAGTAAAAGAGCAGCCATGCAGCACTGAACAGCTCATGCCCCAGCTCTCGAACATTTAAAATCCAATCACTACAGAGCAAACATGTTGAAACTCCAGCAAATTAAAGACCAGAACATCCAAAACTTATCAGCCTGATCTTAAAGAAACAAAAAGCTTCCTTCCTTAGGTTTCTAACAATTCCAACAGTATCACGTTCATGCAGCACGTGCACAGACGTTCAGTGACGCTGGACGCCACCTTTAACAGGCCAGACAGCCAGCAACTTACAAAACCAAAGCAATTAAGCGCTGCAGGATTGTGAGCCATTTGGTCAAAAAGTATTTTCTTTCACTGGCTCATAATTTCACCAGTACCACCCACTGAATAACGCCAAGCCTCTGAACACTTCAGATCTTGGACTCTCAGAGTCAACCCGTCCAGCAGGCAGGGCAGACACCATGGCTCCATTTCATGTCTGCAGCTTCTTCCCGCTGCTCCTGCCGAAGCAGCCCTGTCACCACAGGTCCGATGACTAGGAGATTTCCCTGTCCCTAATCATTCACATCGACCTTCCTTCTATCACCTCTTGGATCAAAATCTGTTGATAGATTGCTGAAAGTTTTATTTACAGCCACACTGGCACCCTTTCTACTTAATTATAATCCTCAAAAATGCTCCCACCTCAGGCCTCTGCACCTGCTGCCTTCTACCGGAAGGCTCCTCCCCAGGCTCCCACCTGGCGCATCACCTGCCTGCTTCCCAATTCTTCAGGCAAAGGCCTTCTTTTCCTGTTCACGTCATTGCAAGTCCCACTGGCCACCCGAAGTCCGGTTCTGACACCTACCAGGCACTCCTCCAAACTCTAAGTCCTTCTTCTGTGTGGCTGTCACCTCAAAGGATCTCAACAATGTAGGTCCTTCTGTGACGATTTTCTCTTCCGTGGGATCTATTTCTTCTAACTTGTTCTCTTCTCTTCTTGTACGAAGGCTATACTGTGTAGTTACATAACTACTTTCTTGTGACAAATGGAGTTTTTCCTAGTTAAAAAATAAAAAGTAGTAAATATCTGTAGTCCACAATAGTCCACAATTATCATCAATGCTACCACATTTACTAATTCGGCATCTTTATATAGCCATATGCTAAGGATAAATCTGTTAAGTTATAGTCAGTCTTAACTGAAGAACAAATTTTTTAAAAAGACTGTAGGACGTGTCATGATTTCAATGCGCTGCCTTCGGGAAAGTCACGTGAACAAAGGAAACAAGAGCTGAGAGTGAAGGCTGTCGCCGCTGCACCTGCGGGTTTCTGTGGGGCAGGTCGTTCCTCTCGACGTGCTCCCGCTCCCCATTGTACCTGCCGATGCTGTTCCCGAACGGCTTCTAAAGGGAAGAACACGAAGCATTTTAACCACGTGAATCGTAACTCATTAAAAAAGAACCCAATGGCAAATCTTTACTACTGTGTTATCAAGCAATAAAGAAAGCCAAAGATTTTCACAGCTTTAATTCTGAAGAATTCAGGATAGTTTTGTTAAAAATAAAAAGGGATAAAGTTAAAATTTCCCAATCTTCAAAAGACTGGGTTTTATAGTAAAGATTCCACATAAATTTTCATCTTTTAAACATAATTAGACTGAATGTTATAATTTCATTGTTTAATGACAGCTATTCTAACAGTATTTGCTATTTGAGTTAAAGAAGTAAAAACTATCAATTAGTTCATTCATTAATTGGTTAAAAAACAAAAACAAAAATGAAATACATTTACTGCCCCAAAATAGCCTGTAATGGGAAGTTACACACTATTTTCTCAATTTCACGCTGCCTGGTTTTTATTTAATCTTAAATTTCCTGACTCGGTCTCCTTCCTCAAATGTGCATTCTACTGAAGCAGTAGACAAATTTTCTTATCAGACTGAACAGGGAAAGTGCTTCAGCTTGCAAAATATTTTTTTTAGGCAAAGCATGGCTGAAATCTGTCATTTTGCTCCTGTATAAGTCACTGACAAATTATAACAAATTATAATGCTAATAAACCAAGTGGAGGAAAACAAATGAAAAACCCAAGTTTAGCCCTGGCTGGGTGGCTCAGTTGGTTGGAGCATCATCCCATACACCAAAAGGTTGTGAGTTCGATCCCTGGTCAGGGTGCGTATAGGAGGCAACCAATCAATGTTTCTCTCTCACATCGATGTCTGTCTGTCTGTCTGTCTCTCTCTCCTACACCCCCATCCCTTCCTCATTCCCTCCCTTCCACTCTCTCTAAAATTAATAAACATATCCCTGAGTGAGGATTTAGAAAAAACCCAAACTCAAGTCTATCCTTTGGGAGGGCAGCTGGCAAAGGAGAGTTCCAGTTCAAATCAAAGTCTAACTGAGCAGTGATAACACGCAACATGCACTTGAGTTTATCACGGTGCAGTGAGCCACTTAACCACAAACGGACCCACCTAAATACCGCACACTACCACACGCTTAGTTCTTCAAATGCCCAACATGTAATCTACAGTAACTGCAAGTGTACTCCTGTAACACAGCTATCTAGCTGACCCTACACCGTGCCCACTACAAATGAGGCAAATTATTACAAAAGTTAAATTCAGAGTCAGCAAGAACACGAAGACATGATGCTCAGAGCTACATGCAGCTGAAGCACAGTCTTTCCCGGGCAACGCACCGTCCTCTGTCCCGCGGTGCGTAGCCAGCGGGTGCAGGGCTCTCCCTGCTACGGAGCAAAGCCCGTCTGTGGCTCTTGGGTCATCAGGGCTGTAAGAAGGTTACACTGTAAAAATATAATGGGCACTAAATGCTGAAAATGAAAACGTGAAAGTGGCATACAGCACCTGTTCCTTACCCTGAGTCACCTGACCAGTCACGAGAGCCACTGATTGAACATTCAGACACACGAGTAATTATCAAAATGCAAGTTAAAATGCTGAGTTGAAAATCTTTGAAAATCATAGGCAAAAAATTATTACAATAATAGAATGAGAAAATGGGCATTCATACACGACTGATGCTCGTATACACTTTCTTGAAGCAACTTGGCAAGAGCCTCAAATCTGCTCTATCCATCTGACCTAGCAGCTCCACTTGTATGAATTTATCCTAAAGAAGTATCAGCCCTGGCTGGTGTGGCTCAGTGGATTGAGCACCGGCCTGCAAACCAAATGGTCGCCGGTTTGATTCCCAGTCAGGGCACAGGCCTGGGTCGCAGGCTAGGTACCCAGTTTGGGGTGCACGAGAGGCAACCGCACATTGAGGTTTCTCTCCCTCTCTTTCTCTCTCCTTTCCCCTCTAAAAATAAATAAATAAAATAAAAAATAAGAAATACCAGATGCTGTAAAAGAATGTTTGTTTATAATAGTGAAAATTTCAAAAGAAAAGAGCTACATGTCTACCATAAAGGAAGCCGCAATTACCAATTGTTACGTCTGTGTAACTTACGGGATATCCAAGCAATACAACAAAAACGACGTAGAAAAATATAATGCAGGAGCTTATTCCCAATATTTAAAAATTTTAAATCTGACTACAAAACAGTACGTACATGATCCAGTTGTTTTCAGTCCTCGCCCAAGGATATGTGTTTATTGCTCTTAAAGGGAGGTGGGGCATCAGGGTGAGAAACCGCGATCAGCTGCCTCCCATACACAGCCTGACCAGGGGTCAAACCCGTAACCTTCTGGTGTTATAGGCCGACATTCCAGCCAACTGAGCCACCCAGTCAGGCCTTAATCTGCTTTTAAAAATATCTGTGAGCATTTTATCCAAAAAAAGGTAATAAGTGAATAAAAAATGACCTTTATTCAAGTCTTTTTACTTAAAAATAACTTCTATTTGGTCTATCTAAAATATGCACTGTGAAAGGTTCTACAGGCCCTTACACACCCTGATGGTTCCACGCTTAAACTTTAAAATTAATTCCATTAAAATTACCATCTTTGAACAGAAAAAGTGATCAAATAAGTATACTGAAGCTAAGAGGAACAGAATATGTGTATTTCGTAGATGAACTTCTATACGCTATAATAGCTTACTTAGTTCAAACTACAATCTACGTCTATTTTGTATTTAAAAACTTCTTAAGAAAAACATTAAGTAGCATTCTTGTAACTTAATATTGTTTTCATTGGCATTTAAAAGCATTACACCTTCTATTCTTCCAACATTCATTTTTTATGAAATCTTACAAAATCATTACCTTAGACTTGGTGTTTCAACTGCCATTTTCATATTATTAACTACAAATATGAGTAAGCATATACATCAAGGGGAAGGCTGTGTTTTGGACTAAATACTGATAAGGATAAAGATCTCCCAGAGACACACACACGTACCAATACCAGTGGAGTCAATTTCACTTCCAACACTTCCTTCCTCATTTCCTTAATGTCAGCATGGCGTGAAGCAGATGCAGGTCGGCGGGAGCTTTTAGAGGGTCTGCCAGGGGATCGGCCAGGGGATCGGGAGCGTGACCGTGACCGTGACCGTGACCGACTCCCTCGGCGTCTGGAGGGAGAACTGGAAGTTGAGCCACTTTTCCTTTGCCTAAAGGAAGTTAAGGGCTAGAGAGGGAGCAGAAGGCAGAGTTTTAGTGCACGTCATAATACCCACAGATAGAACCACGTTACAAGAGGGTGGCAAAGGCAGGCATTGACACATTATCTCTAAGACCAGCCCAGAAATCCTGGGATCTAAGGCTCGCTCAGAGGCCAGTGGGGAAGCCGCTGGGACCGTGAGCCCTCTCTCGTGTGACAGGTGCAGCCTTTCCACTCCACTTCTCTGACCATACTGCCAGGAAGTGAGTGTGTCTAAACCAACTAGCTGCACATGTTCCCAAGAACATACACGAGGTAAGGCACAACGAACCACGATCAAAGCTGAGATGATGGGACGAGAGGAAAATCTGCACACAAACAAGAAAATGAGCCTCACAGTTTCACCCGGAACCAAACACACAGGCAGATCTTAAACCGAGTACAACTTGGATTACTCAGTGATGTGGAATGGCTTTACATTTTTTCACTGATTGCAAACAAAAACCAAAAGAACAAGACATTGTGACATGAGAGAATTATCCGAAATTCACATTTCAGCGTCCATAAGTAAAGTTTTATTGGAACACAGCCATGTCCATTCCCTTCCAGACTGCCTAGAGCTGCTCTCGCTTGGCAGAAACAATAGGGCCCACGAAGCCTGCAATGTTTACTATCTGTCCCTTTATTCAGAACCTTTGCCAGCCCTGGTCTACCACACTCAAATTGGGGTCCGTAGCTATGGGTCAAAAACTGGTGGTTACTGATCTGCACCAAGGAATGGAATTACAAATAGGTATGTAGAAATTTTTATAGCATTTTAACAAAGTAACTTTATGTCTGTTGACTTCAATAATAAAAAGTTAGGCCTGACTTTGCACGTCTTTCTCATTTGTCATTTTTACAGTATTTTTTTACATAAGTACTTGTACACCATGGACCAGGTATTTTAAAGCCCAGGTCCTCACCAGACTCAAATCTAAGTAATGGCATTCTCCTGACTGAATCCTCAGGGTTTAGGATGAAGCCCCAAACCCTCCCGGTCTCACTCTCCCCTCCACTGTCTCTCGCCCACCACGGCCTTCCAGCACTTGGCAGTCTGTGCTCCCCTAGCCCCAAGCTTTTGGCACGCTGCCCTCTGCAGAAGCTGCCCCTCCGTCACCTGCGTTTTTCCTGTTTGCTCTCAGCACTCAGCTCAGGTGTCACCACCTCTAAAAGCCTTCCCCGAAGCCCAGGGCCTTCCCAAACCCCCGACAGACTTCCGTCACACAACGTTTTAAACCCGGAACACGACCGACGTAAGTACGTCGTCTCTAGTTGACCGGGAACTTCTTAGGAACGGGGCCCTGCATCTCATCCATACATTCCTAGAGCCAAAACCAGTGTCTGACCCAAAGCAGGAGCCTCCGGGGAGAGCCAGAACTAACTGCTCTGCCTTAAAAGCCACACCTACAGTCATGCCACGCTTGCTACAAACACACTCAGGTAAACCGAGGCAGCACTTACCTTGATATCATTCTCTTTCAGTTCAAGTTCGGTGCCATCTTTGTATTTTACGGTGTAAAGCTGGGACTTGCTGTCATGGCTCAGAATTTCAACTTCATAATAAAGTGAACTCCCAGGCCATCGACCTCTTACCACTTCGCCATCGGCAAACTTCCTAGTTGGCATTTTCAAAAATCAGTCTGAATGGTTTTAAAGAAAACAAAAAAGGAGTCAAAGCAATGCACACTCACGTCTGTCTTGTTTCCTAGATTAAACACTAAAATACAGCTTTCCAAATGTTTAACTGGTCAGGATTTTAGGGCCAAAGAGACCTAGGGGAGAGGGAAGGTACAACCCCTGTGCTCCAGGTGAGAAACGAAAGCTCACTGGAACGCTAACCATTGCGTCCACGGGCATCAAAGAGCCAGCGGGAAATGGCAGTCAGGGCAACCCAGAGGTTGTTCTTCCCGCCACATCATGTCCCATCAGGAATCACTTCATACAGGACAACGTGGTCACTGTGGTACATACGACACTAAGGAGAAATTATCACCGCATACCAAATGGTCGCCTGTGCAAAACGCTATCACCTACAGTGACCATGTTTCTTGCTAATCAACAGGAACAATCTCACAAAGGATTCATTTTCTAATCTATAAATTTGCATCTAAGTCTTACAAAGCCTTTAAAAATATATTAATTTTTTTCAATGGACAGAACAGAGAGCCCAGAAATAAACCCACACCTTTATAGTCGATTAATATTCGACAGAGGAAGCAAGCACATACAATGGGCTAAAGATAGTTTATTCAATAAATGGTGTTGGGAACATTGGACAGATACACGCAGAAAAATGAAACCAGACCACCTTCTCACACCACACACAAGAATAAAGTGAAATCAGTACAGACTTAAATGTAAGACTCGAAACCATAAAAATCCTAGAAGAAAACACAGGCAGCAAAATCTCAGACACAGCCCCTAGCAATATATTTTTTAAAGATTTTATTTATTTATATTTAGAGAGGGGGAAGAGAGGGAGAAAGAGGGACAGAGATATATCAATCAGTTGCTTCTCGCACACCTCCAACCTACAACCCAGGCACGTGCCTTCACTGGGAATCGAACCAGCGACCCTTTGGTTCACAGGCCAGGGCTCAATCCACTGAGTCACACCAGCCAGGGCAGCCTGTAGCAATGTTTTATCAGATATACCTCCCTAGGCAAGGGAAACTAAAGAAAAAATAAACAAATGGAACTATATCAAACGAAAAATTTTTGCACAGCAAAGGAAAACAACAAAACAAAAAGACAGCTCACAGAATGGGAGAACATTCGCAGATACATCTGATAAGGGGTTAATATCCAGAATTTATACAGAAGTTACAAATTCAACACCAAAAAAAAAAAGAACAATCCAGTTAAAAAATGGGCAAAGGACCTGAACAGACACTTCTCCAAAGAGGACATACAGATGGCCAACAGACACATGAAAAGACATTCAATGTCACAAATCATCAGAGAAATGCACATTAAGCCCTGACTGGTGTGGCTCAGGGGACTGAGTGCTGGCCTCGAGCCAAATGGGTCATTGGTTTGGATTCCCAGTCAGGAGGGCACACGCCTGGGTCCCTGGATGGGGGCGTGTGACAGGCAACCAATCGATTTATCTCTTGTACCTTGCTGTTTCTCTCCCTTTCTTTCTCCCTCCCTTCCCCTCTCTCTAAAAGTAAACAAATAAAATCTTTTAAAAAAAGAAATGCAAATTAAAACCACAATGAGATTTCACATCACACCTGCCAGAATGGCCATCATCAATAAATCAACAAACAACAAGTGCTGACGAGGATGCGGAGAAAGGGGAACACTTCTGCACTGTTGGTGGGGATGCGGATTGACACAGCCACTGTAGAAAACAGTATGGAGATGCCTCAAAAAATTAAAAATGGATCTGCCTTTTGACCCAGTCATTCCACTTCTGGGAATATATCCAAAGGAACCCAAAACACTAATTTGAAAGTACACAAGCTCCCCTGTGTTCACTGCAGCGTTATTTACAATCGCCAGGCTATGGAAGCAGCCCGGGTGCCCGTCAGTAGATGAGCGGATAAAACAACTAGGGGAGATTTACACAATGGAATACTACTCAGCCCTAAAAAAGAAGAAAAGTTTACCCTTTGTGACAGCGTGGGTGGACCGGGAGAACATCATGCTAAGTGAAATAAGCCAGTCGGAGAAAGACAAATGCCATATGATCTCACTCATATGTAGAATCTAATGAAAAAACTGAACTAACACGCAAAATAGAGATGGACTCAATGATAGAGAGCAGGTGACAGCGGGGGGAGGGGGCGTAGGGGGTGGAGGGACTGAGCAAAAAGGAAAAAGGACTCATGGACATGAACAACACTGTGGTGATTGCTGGGAGAAAGAGGATATAAGGGTGACTAAATAATAATAGAAAAAATACAATAATAAAATTAAAATATTTTTTAATTTTTAACAAATTACCTTTATTAAAAATAACAACAAACTATGGAACAGATTAGTATGGAAAAATCAAGGATGTATAATTAACATTACTATAACCCAACAACAGGGAAGAAAAAAATTCCAAATCTACAATCAACAGCAAATTGGGGACTCTTCCATAAAGTTTTCAAGTCTTTTAAGGCCCAAATGCATAAGAAGTGACGCTGCCAATCTCACACCTTGGCTAATACGGACCTGGCCTTCATCCCTGAGTTAAAACATTCTTTGCCACCAAACCAAAACATGGCCCATGAAGCCTTCTATAAAGACATTCTACGAAGCCACAGGCAACCTACAGGGATTGCTACTTACAGTTTGTAAGTAAGGCCTTGCTACTTACAGTTTGTAAGTAAGGCCTGTCTGCGACCTTTCTGCAAGTATCAACTGATTGCTGGGCGCCCCAGCTGTTAGGAGGTAACACTTCTCCCTCCACTGACGAGCAGGTCCACTTTTCCACGTGACAAAACCAGTGCCTGACCTTCAGCACCAGCCGAACTGCCTGGGCTCAGGCCCAGAAGCAGGCAGCACACTAGTGAAGTCTCGCCCTGAATCGCCGTCACCTCGGCACGCCCCACTACACCATCTGGGCACAAAAACACCCATTCCTTACCCGGCTCCTGCCAGGACCTGATTATACAGCAACAACACCATTTAACAACTTTTGAAGACTCCGTGGCATTAGGAAAGGAGAAAGTTACCCTACCCCGCCCCTCCCGAGAGAAACATCGTTCAGAAGCACATTTCTTCAGTTAATCGCCTGAGATAAAACTTAATAAGCGTCGCTTGTTTAGAAGGACAGCAGCAAGGCTGGCAGATGAAAGGACACCCAGCTACTCACTGGAAAGAGGCAGCTTTCTTCCCAGCACCCACTGAGATAGCATCAGGGCTCGGGCTTGCAGTGGGGAGCAGAGGAGCCCGAAGCTCTGGGGAGGAAGTCACGCCTGCCTGAGGAGCCACCTGGGGGTGTGGGGAAGCAGGGGGCAGTGGACACCTTGGGACATGGCGGAAGGACACAAAAAAGGAAGGTGACAACAGCAAGCTTTGTCTGTTTCAACATTTAGCTTGAGCCTCCGAATTCTAAGAAAGAGGAAGGAAACGGCCCTCCTTCTCTCCTCTCTGGCCCCCCCTTCCTCCCTGGACCCCCAAAATCAGAGCCCTGTTATCAATACTAGTTGTCCCATGTTGGTCAACCGGGGCTGAAAGAAGGCAATTACACCTTCCTACGTAAGACGCCGTCCAAGCTTCAAACAACTCTTCACAGACTTCTGAAACACGGTCTCAGGGTCCTCCTGGGTTTTTAAGAAGGCCCTTGGGCAGATTCTGTACCTTTTTGGGAATTTATTTACTGGCACCTTTCTGTGACCAATTAAATATTTTGGGCTAAACAGATTAAGATATCTAGTGGGTATCTGTTAGGTCTCTAAGCTCAATTATTTTAAAAACAAATTAAGAATTGGGCCTTGAGAGCAATGTGTTCACATGGTGGTTAAAAGAGAAAAAAACAAACATACCAACAAACAAACGAGCTCTCCTGAGAAAACCACCACACTACCTTACATACAAATGTTCCAAAACACGAAACCACAACACTGCATCCACCTCCACTTTCCACAACAGGCAAGCCCCACGGCCACATGTGACAATGCTGTGCAATCGCGTCCTAATGTAATCTTGGGCAGGAGTGAATCAGCCCAGAAAGGACACGGATGCACCTTATCATGTACTCACCTAATGCGGGCAAGACACACCTGAACAGGCTTCCCTTGGGATGTTTCAGCCAAGTGTGTAAAGACTTGCTTACTGAACACAGTGGCCCCCCCCCCCCGCCTGCACCGGCAGGCTTCTCCCCATTAAGACACCTGCTAACACACCACAATCCTCCCTCGTTTGGCTCCAATATGGTACTATCTATCCACACGAGAGAAAGCTGCTATTCTCTGCCAGTCTGGGTCATACTAAGGATCTCTGGCCATCTTTCCTTCACTTTTCCAAATTAGCCTAAGTGTGGCAGAAAACAGGAAGCTCAAACGAAGTTCGACAGCTTCCCTTCAACATCGGAGCCCGAGACTGGCCTGCTAGGTAAATCACCAATAGGAACCGCTGGCCTTGCTCAGGAGGCAGAAGGCAGGCTACTTCTTGGCTGCAGAGGCAGAATGGCCTGATTTTCCCCTCCCCTAAGAAATAAAATGCGAAGGTAAGGCTCATTCCCCTCCTACTCACTCTTTTCCCTCCTCTCTAGATGTCTCGGAAAGAAAACCAACTGGGCGTGGGGCTCGGTCTAAATTAGGGTCCCGCTGTTCTCCTCGAGTGGCCCCTTCCTGCCCTTCACAGCAGGTGCTGCAAAGTGTAGTTACAGATTTGCTCGCGTTCATTTGCCAGGACCCTGAGGGCTCGGACTAGCTCGGCCCTGGCCGCGCCTCGCGTAGCAGGTGAGCACGCACACGGCTCCGGGCTGAACTCTTTGATCGTCCACGCGCTGTCCAGTGCAGCTACGGGGTCGTTCTGAGTAGCCCAGCCTGCCTTCACACCCGCTCATGCACCCGATCGGCGACGTGCCTGGAAACAGGCCCTGTGCCATCAAGTGTTTACTAAGTGCCCCTTAAGGCTGCTGGAAGGGGTCATTATGAAGCGTTTGCAAATGCCTTAAGCAGGTGAAAAAAACAGGACTGAGCTTTCGTAGCAGCACGCCGGCCTTCCCTAACGATCTGTTTTGGGTTGTGCGCACACACCAGGGGAGAGAGAATGCAACGCACGCAAGCGAGCAAGCCTGCAGTCCGCACTGGGGGGCCACCAAAGCGAGACAACCACGACCCTCAAGGCCAGTGACAACCAGCGCGAATTAGTCAACTTTGCAACCCCACTTCCCCGTTCGCCAGGCTGCCGCGCCTTTCCTGCTTCCCCACCAGCACAACCCGCCAAGCCACCCAGTTATCTGTCAAAAAGGCGCTCAGAGCGGGCCTGGGAGGGCGGGGGCTGCAGGGCGGGGACAAAGGGGCCGGGGAGGGTCACCGATCCCCAAACCTCCCCAACCAACAGCACTTTACAGCGACGCGGCGCGTCCAAAATGGAGGGAAACGTCCCCAATTTAAAACCGGCAGTTCCATTTCCGCAGCTGGCCGGGCTGGGCCGCGCGCAGTTCAAGCCCAGCCAGCAGCGGCCCCGACCGACCCGGAGCGGAGGGCGAGGCCGCGGCAGCAGGCCGGGCGCCCGGGGACCCCAGCCTACAAGCCGCGCCCCGCCGCCGGCCTCCCCCGGCCGCCCGCCCCCCGGGAGGCCGCACCGCAGGGCGCGGGCGGGGCTGGGGGCGCTCACCTGCGCTACACTCCGGCTGGGACACGAACGACTCTGGGAGAGTTGCCGAGCTGCTACCCGGTGGCTGTTCCACGCGCGCGACGCCACCCCGCCGCGTTCTCGCGCTCTCGGGCTCTCACGTCGCGCGATCCCGCAGTCCGGGCGCGCGCTCCCCGGCCCCGCCCCCTCGTCGCTCCGCCCCTTCAGCGGGGCCTGCGGGACTTGCATTGGCTCCTCGGCCTTTTGAATTGTCCCTGGCGCTGTCGATTGGCCGTGCGCCGTGGCGCCGCCGTGCCGTCCCGTCCCGCCGCGCGGCGAGGCACCAGATATGCGGGAGACGAGCCCCGTGGAGCTGCCCAGGTGCTTCCCTGCGGCGTCCGTCTGCAGGAGCCTTATCTCTGCCGCCCGGGGGCCCTTGCGCTCCCCGCTCTTCCCCTCCTGGCACTCGCCACAGTTACCTGGCGGTGCGCAGCTGAGTTTGGGGTGCGAGGTGGCTTGGCGAAAGAGATAATAAGAAGTTACAAAGAAAATGAAGTCTTATAGTGATAACTAAAGATCAGCTGACCGGGAGCGAAGGGGCTTCTTGCTAAAAAGCCATCAGCGCTCTCCTTAGGGTGCTAAAATCCGCCAGAAGCCTCCGGGCCACGCAGTGGCTCCGAAGGTGATCTGGGGCTTCTTTGTCTTGGTAATGGCTGCTGCGCCTGGATAGAAACCGATCTGGGGGCCTGTGGGCGGAAGGGGCTTTGGTAAGAGCTGCCCTAGGGTCCCCTGCAACTCACAGAGATCCAACGACTGCTGTGAAAAGGGGGATTAATATTGAGGTCCTGTGGTAGAAAATGCTCAATAATACAGCGTGGTCCAGGAAATTCTGTGCCTCCTTTCACACTGAGATAACTATTTAACCTGCTTCCCACAAGTCTGGTTTCAACATTGGCCTCCAAAACGCTGAATCATTATCTGTTACGGCTCCTAAACCTTTTCTCTTCTACAAGTTGTCATTATGGGTTAGTTGCTTTCCTTCCTTTAAGGTCGAGAGTTTAAAGCAGTCCAATCGAAGTTCCCTATTTTGCAGTGTGGTTTTAATCAAAGTATTTCTTAACCCAACTACTACGTTAACCTACCTTACTAGGTAAACTTAAGTGAGTTTCTATTTTGGAAGCACTGTCCATTAAATTATAATAATTAGTAGGCTTTCTCATTGATAGTCCAGCTTTAGGTACAAGAGCTCTCATTTTCTCAGTTACAACTACAAAACAACCAGATTTTCTTAAAAAAAAAAAAAAAAAATCTAGTACATTGCGTTTTCTTGGCCATTTGGTCGTTCACATCCTCTGTGAATGAGTTCATCAGAGCCTCTCTGGGGAGTAAGTTCTGACATCAAATTGGCCCTGGATGGAAACCTGAGCTACAGAAATGTGCACCGCACTTCAAAGTCAGAAAACCCCCCTGATTTTTGGCAAAGCCCTGGGCCTCAGTCGCCCTAACCCTTAAGGTAAGATAATATTAGCCCTCCCTCTTTTTTTTTTTTTTTTGCAGCAAATGACATAGAAATGAAAACACTATACCAGGTCCATGGGGACCTAAAATAGTTACTATCCCTAAAAGCCAAGCAGTGCTACATTCTTTTCTCATATATTCTACCCAGTGTGCAAAGTTTCACTGGGTTCCCCTTGAGGTTCACATTTCCTGCATTTTTCCATTTATGAAACAAAAGAAGATGCATTTTTCTGTGAAATAAATAAATACAACCTCATTTTAAAGATCAGGTTTATAAAGTCTCATCATAACAAAATGAGGTTAAAAGATTGTCAATTACTAGAATCAACTTAGTTCACATTCTACCTTGTCAATGATCTACTAAAGACATTTTTAAAACAGCTGATTTTGACAGCAGAGAAGCTAAACAATAATTATTGTTTATTTCTGGAGGGAATCATGTTGTGAAAAATCAGACTATCTAGGCAACTGTCTCAGTAAAGGAACTGCTGGTATTTTTCCTCTCCTTTTTCTTTTTTAAGGACTACTAAAGACTGTGTAGACTCGGGAGTGGAGAATGTCCAGGTTTAGTTTTCAAAGAGATGCTGTCAATCACAATTAGCAAGTTGTGAATAGTCAGAATATATCAAGTAAGAGTCTCTTAAAGAGGCATGTCTTTTGTTAATGTGGCCATGAGAGGCATGGTCCCTCCCCCTTTATAAGGAAAATGAAAAGTAATGGGGAAGCAACAGCCATCAGCACTGTCACTAAAGCAGCCAAAGGACATGCATAGGCCCAGGAAACCTTACGCAGAAAATACAGGAACCATAGTATAATGTGTTCCATTATTTGGCCCCACTCTCAGAGGTCATCACAACTGAAACATCTTTTAGGAAACAGGTCTAGGTAAATTTCACGTGGCAGAAAGTCCAGTTGAACCCATTTAGCTCTGCTTCATAAGGAACAAATCTGTGTACTCCAGGAGCTACAGAGAGTACCCCCAGAGCCATGGGATCAAAATACACTCCCCCAGATGTTTAATCTCAGAAGTTGGAGAAGTGGAGTTCATGATTGGCACGATGGAATAATGATATCTGTCTCCGTAACACGTTTTTTTCATTTTGATTGGAAACACGGACACTTAGGAACATTTGCAGAACTTACTTCACCTTTTTTTCTTAATATTTAACTATCAGAGGCCAGAAAGTGAAACTATTTGAACAGATGGGTCCAAGTTCACGCTCTCCTCAACTTCAGCGAAAGAGAGCAGGTGGGACACTCATATCTTAACGTGTTGGTGATAGAGAAAGAAAAGCAGCAGCAGGTTCAGGTGGGACAATCATAACATCGCAGTAACTAACCTTTATTTACGGAGTTCTCACCTCTGCAGACCGCTGCTCCAAGCTCTGCAAGTGTCTTGATCTATTTAACCCACAGGACAGGCCTGGGCCAGGCGCGCAGCAGGCGGCTGGAGGCAGATGCCTGCCGTCCCTAGCGCTCGCTCTCGGTCCTCCTCCAGCAATTTCTGTCCTGATTTCCTCATCTGGAAAATGGGGATCATAAATGTTCTTGCTCTGCAAGGTAATTGTGGTGGTTAAGTGCGATTATTCATGGTAGTATCACATTTTATTTCAATTCATTAAGTCGCTCTTTTTAATCAACTCTAAGTAAAGGGGGTTTTCAGTAGCAGGTATGTCAAGAAGTTTTTTAAATATTAAATATGTTTCATCTCAGTCTCTAAAGGCTTTGAATCCTCCTGTAACACGTGTGTAAATATAAGACTGTCATATCTTCACTCTTCTCATCCATTGTGTTCTAAATGAAAAATCTAAACCCGCTTGCTGGGTTAACCTTTTTTTTAATCCTCGCCCGAGGAGAATTTTTCCCCATTGCTTTTATAGAGAAAGGAAGACAGAGAAACACTGATACAAAACAGAAGCATCGCTTGGTTGCCTTCCGTACATGCCTGGACCAGGGATAGCACCCACCTGGACCCAGGACCGAACTCACAACCCAGGTATGAGCCCCGACTGGGAATCGAACCTGCAACCCTTCAGTTATGGATGACGCTCCAACCAACTGAACCACACCAGCCAGGGCTGCTGGGTTCAGCTTAAAACTTAAAGATGCTTTGTTCAGAGGGTAATTATTATTTAAATTTATATTGTTAACATTTACTGATTATTAACTGTTAAAAAGAATAGCCTACATTTTGTTTGGGTGTGTCAGGAGTCCTGAAATACCCACAGGAAAAAAATTTAAGCTCTGTGGCCTTCAAAAACTTGCCCTATTGGACCTTTGCCAGGCTGAGCGCTCTCTGTTCCTTTTTATATTTATCTTTCCTTCCCCACCCACTTCCCCCACCAGGTCTACAAAAATTCCCGATGGGGCCACAGACAAGCCTCTTTCTTACACCCCTTCCCGAGAGTGGCCTGTCCTTGCCCATCGCCACCAAGGCTCCCCCTGCCTCTCTGCCCGCATGTCACTTCCCACATGCGCCTGTCACTGCCGTACATGCTCTGGGTGTCTGCTCTCATGGCAGGCGGGCAGCATATTTTATTTCTCTTGGTGTCTCACCCGTTAAATAAATAAAGGATCGGTTCATTACGAAACAGTGACAGACGTGGTAAATTCTCTGCTTCTCGGGCTAGTGACTGAGCTTTTATGAGGCTGGATTAAGGAAAGAAGCAACAGAGCTTTCGCTGGTACTAACTGTTCCCTCTAACTAGGGTGGGTGAAGCAGATTTCTACCTGGGGTGCGCGGGGGCTCAACTGCCCCTCAGGGCTCCCCTGCCCTCTGCCCCCGTCTCTGCCCCCCTGCCGTCGCCATCCACTGCACTGAACGGCCTTCCCTTTGCCTTGGTCTTGATCTCTGTCTGCACCCTCATCTCTCTCTTCATCGAGAATAGGTAATGAAATGTTTCTTTTTAAAACCTGCTTATGTCATGTGGAGTTTAAACACAACGCGCAAAACGCGTGGTTTGTGTTGGCACAGTTGCTAAACTGTGAGTCCCTGAGGGCAGCCTCGTACCCCTCCCCCGCCTGCCTCCCACCCAGTTTGCACTTACAGGCAGCTTGTGGTTCAAGTGCCCGACTTGACTTTATGTAATAGTATGTAATTACCATGTTCTTGCTCACTTCCTGCCAAAGCTACGGCTTAGCACATCAGTGCTGATTTTAGCAATTACTTATCTGTTGCTTTGGTGACTGTTAGACCCTTTCACTAAAACTGCTCACCCTGCCCTTTACGGAAAATGGGGAGCACCCCCAGTTAGCAGCAAGGGAAAAAATGGGAAGGGACTGGTAGTGTCTAATGAGACCCTGCTGTGGGAAAGCACGTTCCATTCTTTACCTTATTTATGGCTCATACCAACTCAACAAAATACGTATCATTATCCCCATTTTCGGGATGAGGAAACTAAGACTCACACAGGTCAACACACTTGCACCAAGTCAGTGCTGGAGCAGAAAATCCAGCCCAGCTCCAAGGACTCCGAAGTGTCTGCTCCTCCGTCCCCTAAACCCATCTGGCCCCTAGGCAATGTTTTGGTTTTCCTGGCCATTGAATTCCAGTCCCCACACTTAACCCACTTACATCATCCCAGGCTGCTCAGAATACAGCTCCTGGGTTTTCAATCTACATCTCGGGGCAATGAACACTCGGGATTGTGCTCCCTGCACACACCTGGCATGTGAGCTGGCCCTTGGATTCTTTCCTCTATGACTCTTTATTTTAAATCCTCATCCTAATTCTTTTTTTTTTTTTAGAAAGGGAGAGAGAGAGAGTAGGGGAGGAACATCAATGTGAGAGAGAAACATCAATCAGTTGCCTCCCATACACACCTCTACTGGGGATCAAACCCATAACCCAGGCATGTGCCCTGACCAGGGATCGAACCCACAACCTTTTGGAGTACTGATGAAGCTCCAACCCACTGACCCGCCCGCCCAGGGCCCTGTATGACTCTTAACTCTGCTGCCCTAATTTCAGACTCTGTGGGCTGCCAACGCGCCTCTCTTCTGAAGGGCTGTCAGATTTGCTTTCAGATAACAAGGGCAGGATCCCTATTGTCTTGGTACCATATTTACTTCAGGACCCAGGGCAATTAAATCTGTTTAAAACATGGTTGAGGAGGATGATATAAAATATTTGAGACGTATGTTTAAAATCAAATGTGCACGATTATTTTAACTGTCTTCATTTTGCTTGAGTAAGAGCATTCTAACTGATTATACAATCTAAAACCTATTTGGAGCACAGAATGTATTGAATTTGTTTTATTCAGAACATATACCTAAACAACTAAAAACATAGTGCATGACTGTTGTATCTTTTTAAACAGATGAAATGTAACTGCAACATAGATTTATTTTTAAATCATACAGTGTCATCTTGAGTAGCTATTCAACAGCTCCGAATATTATTGAACATGATTATTTTGGCAGAAAAAAATTGCATATTTTACTAAGTTGCTGAAGATATTACTTTGCTTGTTTATGGTTTTACAAAACCTCAGACCCCAGAGGTAACCACTGCTGTAGCAAAGCATGGCATGGCAGTCAGAATTGGGAGTTCCAGCCTTTCTCCGGGGCATGTCATGTTGTCAAACAAAAGCCATTTTTAGGTCTGCTTCAAGCTTATCTGACTATGGTTTTTACATACTTAGATTTCAAAAATCTCAGTAAAATGACATCTTCCCTAGGTAATGTCAAAAGGAAGGTTTATCTTGGACCATCCAAAATGACCCCATGTGTTAAGTAGCAAAAGTACAAGGTTATAACCTTCCTATAGCATGCAACCTGCAGAAGAGCATAATAGTGGCACCCGTTAAAAATGTCATTTCTTTTTAACCGGTGGCAGAAAGTCTTGCAAATTACTTGAGCGTGCTCTTTGCCCACTACACGTAAGCCAATGGCTCTGCCACGTTCTCTGCCTTGAAGTACATTTTGCGAGGAATCTTCACTGCGTTCACACAAGGGCCCTGAGGATCTAATCCACAGGACAGTGTCCTGCAGACTGATCTGAGGCTACGGAAGAAAACACTCGCCTCAGATAGAGAGGGGAGGAGGGTGTGGGACAGGCCATGTGCCAGGCTCAGCAGTCGGAGTTGGAGAGTTACATGGCCCCCATGCCCATGTTGAAATGACCTTGGTTCGCCTGGCCATCAGCTCGGGAGTGTTTCATTGACAAGTAAGAGCTGGATCACTTTTAAAAGTCTGTTCCCATTTTCCACGTGTCAAATGTTAGACACTCTGAATCCACTTAATCAATAATTAATAACACCCCGAGCTCCCTCTGCTGGCTCTGCCTCAGCCAGTTGTGGCAGGGGACAGTTCTGTTTATATTCCTTCCAAGAAGAGAGCCGCATACACTCCCCACACAGAGGTGAGGGCGGAGAGGCTGGCGGATGTGCGTGGGCAGACTTGCCCTTCAAGGCAGAATCTGGATCATCTGCGCTGCTCCTGGCACGGGGAGGTGGTGCCCAGCCCAGGAGCCCTTCCAGAGCCTTATCGTGGTGACCAGATGAAACCAAAAGCAAAGGGCCTGGAAACTTTCCTTTGTCACGCACCTGAAGGACTTCAGAGGCGATAAAACAACATTGGGCCACTTTGTTCTCTCTTTCAAGTTCCTTAATGGGAAGACCAAAAAAAGGCTTGGTGTGCGGGAGAAGCCCCCCAGCGTGCCAGGGCCTGGACGTGCCACTGCCTTGCGAGGCTCTGCTTGAGCAGGAGGAAGGGGCTGCCACCTGGACGCTCTCAGGAGCGCTGCGGAGAGTGGCCGCAGAGGCCTGTCGGGCGTGGACGAGGCCCCGTGTGCCCGGCAGAGGGGCACCTCTGGGTTAACAGAGACTGTGCCGCACCTGCCCCTCGTAACCGCTATCACCACACGCAGGTCAGCGTGATGCCATGCGGGCCTCTCTCTTGCACAGAAGGCAGGCACTGTGCCATCATCTCTGCGGTCTTTGTGTCCTTGTCACAGTACAGGCCAATAAAGACTTGTTGGAGAGCCCCGGGCCGGTGACTCAGTTGGCTGGAACATCGTCTTGTGCACCAAAAGGTTGAGCGTTTGATCCCCCATCAGGGCACATACCTAGGCTGTGGTTTTGGTCCCTGGTTGGGGCACGTACAGGAGGCAACCATCAATGTTTCTCATACTAACGTCTCTCTCTCTCCCTGCCTCACTCTCTAAAGTCAATAATGAAGAAAAGTATCCTCAGGTGAGGCTTTAAAAACAAGACTTGTTGGATGGATAACAAAATAAACACGTGGGGGGGGACAATAAAGGGTAAGGAAGAAGGGGACAGAGGACATGGTTGCTATGGGAACACAGAAACATGGACATAGTGGCTCAGACAGTTTCATGACTCTCAGGGTCCGCCCGGTGACAATGCCCCTGTGGCCTGCTGTGCCCTCACCTGGGGAGGGAGGTGGCAGAGAGCTGGCTGAGTTCAGGACACCCCTGTGAACCTGGGTTCACAGCAGGCCACTCCAAAGCGTGTTCAGGGGCGGGGTGAGGGCTGTATGCCCTGGCAGGATTACTGAGAAGGGATATGCTGGGGGAAAGAGGAAAATGGGGCGTCCTGAAGAGTGAGGCCAATGCTTGCGCCCGCCCACCGTTCCACATACAGTCCCAGAGCCAGCCCCGCAGGTCAGCACGTCCGGGAGCACAAAGGTACCCGCCACCACCTAATGCTTATTACAACTCCTCTAGGTGCCAGCTTTTCACATGCAGTAGCTTTGTTAATCCTCCCAGCGCCCCTCTGAGTGGGAACATTTCTCCCCATCGGGCAGGTGAAGAAACTGAAGCATTTACAGACTTGCCAGGTTGACACGGAGTAAGTGGCAGGGCTGGGAAGAGACACCGAGGACATCGGACTCAGAGCCCACGGTGATGTACGAAGGACTGAGAGGGGACAGCCAGGAGCAGCTGAAATCCCACCTCGCTCCTGGAAGGCTGGGACAGGACTCAAAGGTGTCTCTGCGGCGGGAAGTGTCTGCTCCCTCCCTTCAGGCCCATAACTACATCCCCAGTGGGGGTGGGGGCTTGCCGGGGGTGTTGACTCAGAACGAGAAGGGCTAGGTACTGTCATGTGACCCATTATACGCCCCCCACGTTGGCAGCCAGGGTTGTGCACCAGTGTGCTGAAGACACCCGGTCGGTTGACTGCCGGTTGATTGACAGTTGGCCCAGCTGCCTTTAGGACACTGTCTACACCCCCTGCTGTCCCCAGACACCAGCCCCCTGCAGGGCTGTGTGACCTCCCACCGCCAGGTGCCCGCTTCTCCCTGAAGGGCCTTCTCTGTAGCTCGCTGGGAACCTGGGCTCCCCCGCCAAAGGAGAAAAAATGCAAGAGATAACAATCCACATCTTCCTGCAAAAATGTAGAGGTAATCCATGTTCAACTCCGAAGGCCTGGCATTGGTGAGATGGGCTGCGATTTGTTCGACAAGTGGTTACAGTTCTGAAGGCAGGCAGGTTCTGAGCAGGGAACCTGGGGGGCGCGCGGGCCTCTGGGAGTGGCCTCGCTATTGTTCAGCTTTCCTTTGACTTGGCTTCCTGGAGAAAAAGGTCTGCACGTGAGCAGGAAGTGGGCAGGGCTTACTGCAGTGCCCGGTGGTTCGTGAGCGAAGAAACAGAGAAGTCATAACCTCTGCGGTGTGGTCTGTGCTGTAATATGAAAACCAGGAAGCCTGTCTTAGAGGAGGCTGATGTGTAAAAGTCAGAACGGAGTGGGGCCTTGACTGTGGGCCCTTCGGAGGGGCACCTGGGTCCCTGCAGCTGGCAAAGCCACAGAACTCGGGAAACGTTCCCCCAAGTATAATCATGTTGTCAGCATGGGACAGTCGGAGACTGCTGGCAAGAAGGCAATTCTTGTCAACTCCGTGTGGCGGAGTTGGTTGGGTGTTGTCTCACAAAGCGAAAGGTCGCCAGTTCGATCCCAGGTCAGGGCACATGCCTGGGTTGCAGGTTCACTCCCCAGTCGGGGTGCATACAAGAGACCACTGCTCGATGTTCCTCTCTCACACCCATGTTTCTCTCCCTCCCTTCCTCCCTCCTTTCCCCTCTCTAAAAATAAATAAATAAAATCGTTAATTTAAAAAATTGAGTTTGATTCTTCTCAAAAAAACTAACAGCCCCTCTCTGTGGTTTGACTTGAGTGAGAAGCAATGGGGGTCCCTTGGTGAGAGGAGACAGCCAGACACTTACACCCTGTCTATCCCCTCCTGGGTCTCAGGGAATTTCAGTGAGTAGAACCAACCTGCCTTTCTAAGTCTGCAGGTCTGCTTGGTCTTGAAAACCTGTGGGGCAGCCTCATGGATGGTTGAGAATTACTGCCTGGATCAGTGCCAACAAAAATGTACGGCTAGAAATCCTGAAGTTTAGTGAAATGGAGCGTCCTCATGGAGCCACAAGAAGATACATCCCTGACAGTCACGATGAGGTGACCCTCACTGGCAGCTCTCTGCCACCTGCCACACCTACTCAGCAGGTAAGTCAAACTGGAAGAGCAAGACTGGGAGTTCTGCCATCCCTGTTTCAGGGAATGTCTCAATGTAACCTGTCAACATGATTCCACTTGAGCCCCTCAGCCTCCTCAAAGATCAGACATCATTAACTGAATTTCCAAGCGCACTCCCAACGTGGAAAATCATGCTAATGTTCCCTGGGAGCCCACAGCAGGCTGGCATCCCCAGAGGGCTGGCAAAGGTTGTGTTACAGCCTGCCCAGACCCTGGCGCCCCCCGGGGTGAATGGCAGAGGCACTTTGATCTTAATTAGGTTTTGGAGAAAATAATCACTAGGCTCCCAGAGCGGGGAGGTAACCCAGGAGCATCCCGGAGGTGGAGTTCTCAGGAGTGGGGGGCAGGCTGGCCTCCAGGGGTGGCCCTAGCCAGGGCTGTAGCTCACCTCTGCCCAGATGTTTCCTGGAAACCCCTCCTGGCTTTGGCGGGCTGGCTCTTTCTGGTTTCTGAGAACAAAGAGAAAAGTTGTGTGTGTGGCAGATCCTGAGACATGTGGGAAAGCCATTGCTGATCTGGACTGGCAACGTCACATAAACACACGGGCCCTAAAGCTCCAAGGTGATGACACTCTGCGTGGGGAGGAGGGAATTTTTTTACACGGAGGGAGGGTAATAGGTCTGCAAAGACCCCTAGTTCACAACCTTGGGGTTATGGCAGAAGGGACATCCTAGGGACAATCTGGGTTTCTGCCCTGGGGGCCCCTTGCTCTTCCCTAGGGGCCCCTCTTCTGACCCAGAGCACTGCCTGCCCCAGATTCTAAGTTTAAATAGCTGACCACAGAACAGTATGTGCATAATGCAGTTTTTTAAAGCTATTAACAACTTGTGTGCTTTTTATCCAGAAAAGAGGTAACATTAAGTGAAAAGAATTTTTTAAAGGCCTTTATTCAATTCTTTTCATTTAAAAATAATTTCTATTTGGTCTACTATCTAAAAGACCCACTGTAGGAGGTCCCACACACCCTGACCAGCACACGGGTGCTGGCTGGGCTGGGCTTGTCTGGGGAGGGCATCACCAGGGGCGGGGAGGTATCATGGTGGGGAGGGGGAGGACCCTCCCAGAGGCAGTGCTCCTCCTGTAATTAAGAGGTTGCATTTCAAAGACACTTTTAATGATCCAAAGGCTGTTGCCAGAAAGAAAATAATATCATTGGCATGTGGAGGGCTGGCAGGCCTGGCCCAGTGAGCCCCCAGAGGGGTCCTACCCTTTCAGGACGCCAGAAAAGGGGTTCTGGGGTCTTGCAGATGGACAGTGGACATGTGTTCCTGCCTTCTAGACAACACCTATTGAGCACCTACGGTGTACAGGCACCGTGCTAGGGCCTGGCCTCTGCCTAGTGGGAGAGACAGACAGGGTCTTAATGGGGCACCGTGTGGTCCTGCTCTCATGGAAGTGAGGGGCCCAAGGAGGGGACATCCATATGGGACTCACTCTGTCTTGTCACACTGGAGGAAAACCTACTGTCATGTAAAAGCAGCAACCGCACACAGGGATCCAGCCTGCACCAGTCAGCCCCCTCCCCATCCTTAACTTCTTTCAGCTCCATTCCTTCACAGCTCCCTCCACCCACCCCCAGACGTGACACTGCCCATCCTTCAGGACCTTTGTGTCTCCTCCTCAACACAAATATTTGCTGAATGAATGAATAAATGAATGAATGATTCTCCAACCAGAGAGCAAGGCTTTCAGGTGGCAAAGAAGGGCCCCCAACCTCTCATCAACCCCCTTCTCAGTGTTATCCCAACACGGACCCCACCCAAGGGTTTAGTTAAAAAGCAAAACCTTTTACTAATCCACATTGACTGGGTATAAGTGACAAAAAGTGAGGGTCTCCCGACCAGGACCCGCCAGGCCCCCGGCCCCACTGTGGAAGTCATTTCTCCTCTCTGTGGTCTCAGTGTCCATGACTGTTTGAGTCTGTCTCAGCTCAGCGGGAGGGCTGGGGTGGCCCTGAAGGATGAGGCACCCCTGCCCCACCCCCTGCATCTCTATCACTGCAGTTCCTTCCTATCTGGGTCCCAGGATGCCTGCTGGGGTCTAGAGAGCAGGGGTGCGTGGGGAGCAGAGAGGCCACAGGCACCGCATTCAAACACAAAAAACCAAATGGATCCAAGGTATATTAAGAAGTCCCCTAAAATCACCCTCCCCGAGGAGAGCCCTCTGTGGCTCTGGGTGGCCCCTGCCGCCTCCCAAGGCTGTGCCCTGCTCTCCGTGGGCAGGTGGCCTCGGAGGGTTCTGGCAAGTACCCCGTTACTCTGCTGAGACCGCGCGCGATGCCCGCGCCCTGCCTGCCGTGCCAGGTTAGAGAGACCGCAGGGTAAAGCCAGAGAGCGCAGCAGGAGCCTGACCCCGTCCCCAGGCGCCAGGCGGGGCAGCCCTGCTTTGCTTTGCGGACACCACCCTGGGCCCGCAGGCAAGTCCTGGGTGGACCAGGGGAAGGGGGGCAGCGCTTCAGGAATGGAGAGAACACAGGTGCCGAGACGGGGGTGGGGGCGGCCGCCCAGAGCGTGAGGGAGCTTCAGAAGCGGGGGGCAGAGGGCGGAAGCTCAGGGGCCCGGGACTGCGCCGGCGGGAGGACAGCCGAGGCCCCAGAGCCTGGACTGCCTACCGCGGGGCCACATCGCCCTTTTCTCGGGGTTTCCCTCCACACCTGAGCGGACCCCGCGCCGCTGCCCCGCGACCTTCTCACCCGATCCCGCCTGCACAGCTCGCTCTCGCTCTCGCTCTCTCCGTTCAGATGCTTCCCCAGCCCCGGGCCGGTGGAAATTCGCCCCCCACCCACCCACCCACCCAAAGCTCCCCCACACGCAGCCTAGGCCCACGCACCTAAGAAGCACCAACACTGTCTGCTTCCAAACTCCCAGGGGAGGACGGACACGCCAGCTGGGCTCCTGCTCCCCCGGGCGGAGGGCTCCTGCGGAACCAAGGGTAGGGACCCAGGACAGACCGCTGTGCCTAATGGATTGTTGTCAGCAGGGGAAACGCTCCCCAGACATGTCCAGCGAAGACGCCACCTCCCAGGAAGGGAAAGCGGGAGAGACGCAGGCCGGGGAGGAGGCCCGTGAGCCCAGAGCCGCCCGCTCTGCGGAGGCCCCGCCGGCGTGACACCTGCGAGCTTCCAGGGGTAAGTGAGCGCGGGCCGGGGAGAGGGCCAGGTGGGAGCAGGGAGGAGGGCCTGGGGGGGGGGGGGGAGCCGCGAGGGGGGAGCCTAGGGAAAAGGGGGCAAGACGGACTCCGTGGAAGAGGAGGGACAGGCTGGTGGTGTCAGAGGCCAGGCAAGAAGAAGCCTGAGACGGAGCCGCTGGGGTGGGTGAGCGTGGAACGGCCTCCAGCAAGAAGTGACACGGAACCTGCAGGCACATGCGGGTCTCCAGGTGGACAAGGGTAGCGGGGAGCCCGGGTGTCTCCGATGAGGAATCAGCAAACGCAGGAACAGACGGAGCACGATGCCTATGGCGGGGGTGGGGGGACGGGCTGTGAGTGCTACGGGTTGGCGGGGGGAGGGGGAGGGGGTGAAAGTGAAGAGGTAGAAAGAAATCACCCCTGGGGAGGCTTCCTCTGGCATGTTGAGCTGTGCACAGCTTATTTTGTGGAACGGGGCTGGCAAACAGTAGCCACAGGCCAAATCCAGCCTGAGCTTGTTTTTATAAATAAAGGTTTATTAGAACACAGGCCCGCCTATCATTCACACATTATCCATGGTCGCTTCCGCACTGCAATGATGGCAGGGCCAACCTTATGGCCCGAAAATACCCGGGTCTGACTCTACGGGGAGCGTTTGTCGCCCTCTGCTGTAAACAAGGTTTTATCACCGAGCAAGAATGGGGGCGGGGTGGGGGCTCAGACCGGGGGCTGCAGGTGGTGGTGAGCGAGGCTGCCGCTGGGGGGAGGGGGGATTCAGCAGGCCTGAGCTAAGGCGAGCCGGACTGGGGGGATGGCAAATAAAGTCCTTCGATTAGTGCCGGCTGCCTGAAGCCTTGGGCTGAGAAGGCCTGAGGCCGCAGCCAGGCTCAGCAGGAGTGAGCTCACCGCGCCATTAGCATCCTGCGGAGGAAGCGCAGGGAGGGGGTGGAGGTGCATGGACCTCATATACCGCCCCCCCCCGAATTAAAATGTCTGTTTCTGTTTCACTGATACTAGAGGCTAAAGCTGGGCCACAGGAACTTCTTTGCTAAAAGATGTTTCAAGATAAAAATCTCATCTGGAGATCTGCTCACATTTGAAAACTCTTAACGAATTCCCTTTTTTTCTCCCTCCCAGTGGCAGGCCGTGAGAGGTATGTCTGGGCATTTGCCTGGATAAAGGCCCCTGCCTGCAAGCCCGCTCTGCCTCCTGAAGGAGGAAATGACCAGAGAGGGGCTGGGGGGCGGGGGCCTGTGTCTCCCGCCCCGGGAGCCAGCACGGGCCTTGGCCAGCGGAGGCACAGCGGGGATGCAGCGGCAGGAAGCCGGGCTGTGGGCAGCAGGGAAGGAGGGCCGGGCCTGCGTACACCAGGCACTTGACACCTGCCAAGCATCCCTGTGAACAGGGAAGTAGACTGTGGCTTCCAGAGCCAGGCTGGGTATTCGGTGACCGCAGGGCAGGAGGCGGAGGAAGGTTAGCTGGGTGGTTCAGGGAACACGTGGGCCTGGGTGGGACAGGAAGTGGGATCGGAAAAATCGAAAAACCCGCTGCAACGGTGCTGGGTCAGCCCAGGCTCAGGGAAGGAAACACAAAGCCTCATCTTCCTCTGGGTGAGCAAAGCAGGCAGGACAGGTTCCCCCGCCCCAGGTCCCAGTGTTGGGGGTGGGTGTGGGCAGACAAGGGTTGTGGTCTGGCCCCACCAAGACTCATGCATCAGTTCCCCTGCACCGTGGCGCCTTGCCCCTCTGTGACACCGCAGCTGCCAGTGTGCAGACGTCTGTGACATTAACTGCACAGGAGGAACGAAATGATTGGAATGTTCCCTTCCCCCACCCCAGAAGGACAGTCAGGCCTTTGTGTTCCCAGCCGGGCTCCCAGAGGGAAAAGGGGCCGTGGGGTGGGGATAGGAACTGATTCTGCTCCAGCCCAGGCCACAGAGGCACCGCTTGTGTTGCCCAAGGTCCAGCAGGGAGGGATCCCAGGCCTCGGGGCTCCGGAAGTGGGAAAAGCCGCACCAGCCAGGGGACGTGGCATGGGACATGCCTTGACAAGTCCACAGAGTTCCCCAGGCTTAAAAGCAGTTTGAGGGGCTCCCCAGTGTGTGCCTGTAGCCACCCAGAAGGACCCTGTGGGGACATCTCAGAGCCCCTGGGGGTGGGGGCAGTGCTCAGGGAGCAGAAGGATCCGTGCAGGACTGTGGCCCAAGGCCCCTGTGGGTTGCCGATGGGCCCATGGAGTGGGGCAGGGTCCCCGGAAACTGGAGGATGACGACCCCCCAGGGAGGTGCAGGCTTGCAGTCAGATGCATTTCATTTAGGAAATGATGTTTGTTGCTTTTACACTCTAGTGTCATGGAGTGGTTCCCTGCTGGGAGTAACAGAGACCCTCACTTTTACAAGAAAGACAATTCACTGGAGAAAGGATGAGGAAGCAGGAAAAACCTGAAGGGACAGCTCAGCATGGGGGTCGGGCCTCGGGACACCAATAAGAATTCAGCAGTTTCCCTTTTGAAGTCTCCGCTCCATTTCCCCCAGGAACGGGCTGTCAGAGCTGCATGCGTGTTTAATCCTCATGAAAACCCCTTGAGTTAGGTATTATTATTATTACTCCCATTTTGGCACAGAGAGGTCAAGTAACTTTCTGAAGATCACACAGCCAATACATGGAGAGCCAGGATTCTTTCTCTCTACCACTCTACTGTGCTGCCTCCAGAGAAATGGGGGTCATCATGAACTGGATGGACACCCCAAATGTGCTTCCTACCCTTGACAAGTTCCCTCCCAACAGCTTGACAAGTCACCAGGGAGGACACGCAGGAAGAAGGCAAATAGGTTGTTATGCACCTGCTTGGCTTACTGTTTATATGATGATTTCACACATGTTTCAACCTCACCACAACCCCCCAGAGGAAACTGATCCCTAGTGAGTAAGTGACAGGCATGGGGCCACTGCAGCTGCTGAGAGCTGGGGCACAGCCCGGGTTTCAGGGGTGTTTCTCACTCACCTTGGCCATGGCCAGTGCAGGAGGGCTGCTGGCCCCGTCAGTGCAGCAGAGACTCTGGGTGTTCATAGCTGCTCCAGGACGCCAGATAAGCAATGGCTATATGCAAGGCCCTTCTGTTCAAGTCCTGGGTTCCAGGCCCCGAAGTTCTATAGAAACAGATAAAAGGGGAGGGTAGAGCTGGGAGCAAGGCCTCCTGTTTCTGAAACAGAACCACCTGCAGAACCTTCGGGGAGCCGCCCCCTTTGTAGCTGAGGCCACTGAGTTCATTTCCTTCAGAAAAAAAAGGGGCTGGGCTGGAGGGGCACAGTGAAGGGTCCTCCCTACCCACCCTCCACAGGCAGGAGAGCAGGGGCAGGGCGGGGGGTGGGGGGCAAAGGTGCTGGCCTTCAAGTGGCTCCTCAGACACTACCTGTGCCTCCAGCGACCTCCCAGATTGGCGCTGCCCTCCCTGGATCCCTTTGGGTCACTGCCCCAAGGTCCCTCCGAGAGGTCTTTCAAGTCATTTAGAGTCTAGGTCTGTCTCAGGCAATGTTTGGGAAATATACTAAAAAAAGGTTTGTTGTCAACCTAAAACTAAAATTTAACTGAACATTCTATATTTTTATTTGCAAAATCTGGCCGGGGGTTGTCTGCACCCCTGACCCCCTGACAGTAGGCTGCTTGCTGGGTGGAGCTTCCAGAAGCTGCCGCGGCCTGGGCACAGCCCTGCCCTGGAGAGGTGTGCGCAGAGATCTCTGGGCCGGAACGAGACCTCAGTGCTTTCTTCCCCCATTTTTTCCTCCTTTGGCCTGCTTCCTGCCCCAGAGTCCTCAAGTGATCACAGGTGCAGTCAACCGCGTGGGCTGGGGCAGGTGGGCTGTACTCAGTAACTGCTCTATGCAGGACACCAAGCCCCTGCTGCAGAGACAGGCATCGTAGGGCAGACTCAGAAATAGATTATGAGCTCCCTGCCCTTGACACTGGTAACTATGACAACTCGGAAGAGACTTAGGGGTTGAATTGTGTCCCCCTCTAATTCATATGCTGATGTCCAAACCACAGGTACCCCAGAATGTGACCTTATTGGGAGACAGGTTCTTTACCGAAGTTAATCAAGAGGTCATGAGGTCATTATGGCGTCCGTATAAGAAGGCGGCATTTGGACCGAGACATGTACGTAGGGAAGGCACGGAGAAGACGCAGAGAGAAGAATGGCCGTGGACCAGCAGAGGGCACTGTAAACCCGCGTTGGACGTGGTGCGCTGTGGAGTATGACCGCCAGAGGTCGCTGGTGGCTCCGGAGACACCACCACCCCCACCACCCCCGCCGCCGACCCCCACCCACAGGCCCTCACCTGCACCAGAGGACTGATACCCCTGGGGGCCGAGGGAAGCTGGCTTCACCCACCCTTGGGACTGGCTGCCGCTTCCCTGCGCCCTCCTGGAAGCCTCTGAATAGTTTGCTGCCACCCCACAACACCTGGCTACCCATCCAAACCCCAGGTGCTGTGGCCGAGGAGCAGGTGTGACGGCAGCGAAGGCCGAGTAGGAATCGGAGGATGGCATGACCAGGAGCGACCCCAAGGCTGAGGTAGATGAAAAGGACGCTGCTCAGAGATGCGGGGCACACCCATGAGCCAGGCCACATCCGAGAACATGATAGGGCAAGTCTGGCTCTGCGTTTCTTCCTGTCACCTGAGCTGGTGACACCCCCTAACCTCTCTCCACTGCATACTGTTCAGGGGCCGCCTGCCAGACACCAGGACAGGGTCTCCTTCATGGAGCACCCCCAGGGCCTTCCAAGACAGGCTGGGCCAGACAGATGAATTAGAAGGACCCGAGGAATGACAGATGGGGTGCAGTAGCCCCCCTTATCCCTGGGAGATAGGTTCCAAGCCCCCCAGTAGGTGCCTGAAGCCACAGATAATACCAAACCCTATATATACATTTTTCCTATAAATATGTACCTATGCTGAAGTTTCATTTATAAATTAGCACAGAAGATTAATAATGTAATAGAAGAGAGCAATTATGCTGTAAGTTACGAGGATGCACTTTCTCACACTATCCTACTGTACTGAACTCACCCCTCTTCTTGTGATGACGTGGATGACACAGGGCCCACATGACGAGGTGACGGGAGGTGCACACGCTGGACAAAAGGATTCTTCCTGGGAGGTTCGGAGCCGGACAGCGCAGGACCAGGAGAGAGCTCATCCGCCTACTCAGAAAGCATGCAATTTAAGTTACAAATTGTTTACTTCTGGAATTTTCCACTTAATATTTTTGGACTGCAGTTGACCGTGGGTAACTGAAACCAAGGACAGTGAAACCGTGGGTGGCGGGGGGGGGGGGGGTACTTCGGTATGGAGGAAAATTGTACACGATCGTATCAGCTGAGTCAACACTTCCTCTTTGGAATCTGTCCTCGGGCACCAACGACACGTGGCAGGGTGTCTTATGCACACGGTGCCCACTGCGCGCCGGTACAGGGGCTCTGGTCGGTCAGAGCCGTCCCTGCTCACAGTGATTACATCAGGATTACACACAGGGCCCAGGTCAGTTGGAGTACGTGAGGTTTTATTCACCATTCACAGAGGTGAGCCACAGCGGGATGGGGTCCCACAGCCCCTCCAGCGGACAGTAACCCCAGCACCGCTAGGAGTGTCCTTAAAAGTGGGACAGTTCCTATGGAAATTGAGCACAGGCAGAGGCTACGACCCAGCAATTCTGTTCCCGTTAGGCACCAGGAAGAACGCATCCATCTGTTCCCCAGAGACATACCCAGAGAATATTCAGAGGACTAGTCGCCGTAACAGAAACCAGTATGAGAGTGGCCACGCTACCGCTATGCACACCATAGGTGAATCTCACGTGTCATGTTGAGGGGAAGAAGCCAGACACACACAAAGCAACGTGCCACTTCCATAAAGTATAAAAACAGCCAAAAAACATCCAAGGGGTACGAAGTCGGGCAAGTGTTTACCCTGAGGGTGGACAGGGGCTGGAAGGGAACATGAAGGGGTTTTGGGGGTCACACCCATGTCATTTCTGGATCTGGTCACACGCATGTACTTGTGTGTTGTCATCAGCCATGAACGCATATGCACTTACAGATTCTATGTCTTTGACTTCAGTTAAAAGTTGAGAACACCATGGGGTGGGGACTCAAGACCTGAGAGCAGCCCTTTCCTGGGACAATCTGTCCTGGGAGGCGACCACCTGCATCTCACTGGGGCAGGTCAGGCCGCACGGGCGGGTGGGGGGGCCCTGTCTCCGCTGGCTGTGACAGGACCTGCCTGCAGGGTCCCAGCATCCCAGCCTCAGGAGCAGCAGCAGGAGTCACAATTCCAGCTCCAGCTTTTCACGTGAAGTTTTGTTTGGGGTCGGGTGACGATGACTATAAACGTCCAGGAATAACAGGAAACACTACCAGGTGACGCTGAAAGCTTTGAAGAACAGACCTGTTGTGCCCCTGCCTCCCACCAGGAGCGGCTTTAGGAGATTAACATCGGTCCAGTGCCACACGCACCTCAGCCTTTGCTGAGATGGCTGCTGTGGCCAGGGAGAGATGCCAGTGCTTCTTTGCACCCAGTTCACAGAGAAGAGCCTTGAACTTCACCTACATGACCTTGCCCAGATCATGCAGCAGCCAATGAGGTCAAGTGAGGCTGTCTATAGAGTTCTATGATACTGGATGTCACTGTCAGCCTGGCCCATCTGAGGTGGGGACCCTCAGGGGCTGCAGTGGGGTGTCCCTCAGCTCGCAAAACCCACGAAGCTAAAGCTGGAATGACTTCCAAAACCCCAAACACCGTTATTTCCAGCTGAGAACAGCAGCACTGAACACCCGCGCCAGAGCTCAGGGCGCACTCCGCCCAAGCTGCCTCCACTTGCACACAGCACCCAGCGGCCCCAATGGCCAAGGCAGCAGCTCAGATATCAGATCCCACAACAATCAGCTCCACGAGAGGCTCTTGCTTGGAACTGAAGGGTCTGGCAAATCTTCCTATCGTCTATCAGAGAATAACCTCTTGGCTGCAGGTGACGGGACTGAGCCCCAAATGCGCATCAGAGAATACAGGAGGCCGAGGGGAGGGCAAGATTTCAATGGCGAAGTCCACTCTCCCACAGCAACTTTCCTACAACCTTGGGGGCTTCTGAATATTCAAAAAGGGGAGGAGCGGTAAAGAAATTCAGCTTCCCTGTGCAGAAATGAAAGTGGGGCCATGACATGCTTACATCCTAACCAGCAAGCTTCTTACAAACCAGACTCACAGATGTTCCTAGGTGATGGGCACCCAGCTCTAAAGAAACCCACTGAGGCCAGGATGGGGACAAAAAAGGACACAGAGGCTAAGTTACCTGCACCTCCAGGCTTCGAACACACCAATGCTCACGCCATTAAGTGATTTTGCCGGGTTACCTCCCCTGGATCACAAACTAAATGCATTGACACTAAATGGCACAGGGTACGTGGTAGGGCCAGAGGGCAGCGGAGGGTGTGTGCACACTTGTCCCACAGGCTGCTCACCGAGTCTGGCCTTGGCCTTGGATGGCTCCTGCAAAGACAAACTGTTCCACAGATACTTATAGGTGAAGAGCAGCTTTCATGGGATGGACACAGATGACTTGACACCCTCCTCGGTGATGGGTTGAATGCAGAAAAACGCCTGTTCAAAGCTCTTCAAGTTTTCAGAACTAAGCATATTTTAAGGTCAGGATCACAATCACGTATGTGGAACACAACTCGTTTTCATGTCATACCTTTGGTGAATTAAGAGCAACCGATACAATAAAAACAAGTCTCCTTTGAATGAAGTATTTCATCTTTTTATTTCAAAAGAAGAAAGGATACCAAGTAGCAGAAGAAGGAAGCAGTTAAAACCAGCAAAGCTGAAGAGTAGGAAAGAAGTAGAAAGGGAGCCACGGGTCAGATTTCAATGATATGGTTGCTTAATGCAAACACAGGGGTCTAATGCTGCGAACCTAAGTCACATTAGGTCCGATGACTCCAGCAGGCCCGCCGATCCATCAGTGACAGGGCAAGGCCCCCTTTCTGCTGAGCCTTAACTTTACACATTCTGGACATGTCATGCATACAGGTCACACTTCATGGTTACATGGAATTGCATGCAGTTCACACAGATAATCATTTTGAAGGCACTGTTTGTGCAGCACAGGCTGCTACTATCTGGCAAGTCCTTCCTACATTGTCCTGTGTGTCCTCTTTTTATTTATCCCCGTTTGAAACTGGTGCAAACCCCAGGTGCCTCTAATCCTACCCACCCCGCCAAGCATGTTTTTAAAAAGATTTTATTTATTTTTAGAGAGAGGGGAAGGGAGGGAGAGAAAGAAACATCGATGAGAGAGAAAAACATTCATCAGTTGCCTCTCTTTCACGCCCTGACCGGGGAGAGAACCCCGCAACCCAGGCATGTGCCCTGACCAGGAATCGAACCTGCAACCTTTCAGTTTGTCGGATGACACCCAACCAACTGAGCCACCCTGGCCGGGGTCCTGCCAAGCATGTTGGTTTCACGTCTCAGCCTTTCTTCCCCTTCCCCTTCCCCTTCTCAAAGGGAGATGGCAAGCCTAGAAGATAATGTTTCCTGACAACAAGATCCGTTTTTATTTGGATTTACAAATGATCTGGGTCCAGCAGTAATTTACAATTCATTGCTTCAAATAAACGAGTTGCTACCTGTTTCCTTACCTCCTGAAATGCAGCAAGGCCGTAACTCAGGGATTCCGTAAGGTACACGAGGTTCCGTGTGCACGTTACATAATTTCTGACTACAATACAACCTTGTATATATCTACATCAACCTTGACTTTAACTCTGGAAGTGTTACTGCCGACCATGTCGCTTCAAGACTCGTGGCCTGCACACATTTCCGGGTTAAACAAAGGAAAAGCTCTGCACAATCTTTTCAGGACACAAATGCACATTTCTAGTTTTAGAATCTGTGGCCAAGTAAGTAATATTTGAACTGTAAGAAATTCGCCTTTACATTTCATCTGTGGTGCTATTCCACTCTATGCTTTTCCATCCGCTTGGTACGTCTGCAAAGGAAAATGGGTTAACGTTCTCCATCTCATCAAGGACACAGCGCACGCTGCTCCCTCACCTGAAAGGATCCCTCGCTCCTCAAAATACAAAGCCAGCGGCACTGAACAGCTTTCCTGGCATTCACTCACTCTCACACCGACTCCCCAAAGGGTCAGCAGAAAACCCAACAGAACTGCTTTGTGCTCGGGTCAAGGAAAAGGTCTGAAACCTCCTCCCAGAGGCGAGGCCACAGAGCCTCAAACCTGAACTTGCAAGGGGTCGCCCTCTGCCTGCTATGCTCAGAGCACCCACAGGACGGCCCTCACCCACCCCCCTCTCTCCTGGCTAGACCAGAGCCTCGCTGTGTTTCTGTAATTACAGGCTGTGGGAGGCTTCCCCAGCCGTAACAAGCGAATCAAAAAAAGACTTTCTATGAAAATATGTAAATACTATCATTGACTATTACGGAGTATTTTGCATCAACTACAGATGTCTCAAGATAGAATTCTCTTTCTGGCTCATTCGCTTCTGTTAGAAACACTTCCTTTTCTCCGCAGAGGAAAAACCACACACATTATGAAAGGCGTATCTTATTGCTAACAAAAAGAATTCCAAAGCACACTCACCCACCAAGAACTGGAGTGAAAGACACCCACAAAACAGAACTCATCTTTTATCGCCCCCAATGTGCCAGTTGGCCTCTGACTTCGCAACAATTATCTTTGTCTTCTGAGCAAGTCACTACTCAAATGGCACAGAAGAGCCATCTGGTCAAGAAATTGCTGTGACCGTCTTTTGATTAAAATAAAGTACCGGGGAGGAATGACAACTCACACGTAGTAAGTAGGGCAGAGCACGGAGGGTAATACTGCCTTTTTACTCTCAAGGATGGAGTGATAAAATCAACACCATCACGGCAGGTTCAAGGGCAGGAAAACCACTCGAGGGCCTTCCTTCCTCCTCAGAAAAAGACGGGCTGCACTCCATCCAGCTCTGGAGGGTCCACAAACCTACAAAGAGCTCCTGGACCAGAAAGTGTCCCAAGGACTTCCTTGTCAGGGAAGCTCTCAGAACTGGAACACGGGCCTCATGTCTCATGTGCTCATGTCATATTGTCAGTCTTTCTGAATGGCCGAGTGAGCCTCCAGGTTGAAGACCACAGAGAGGGGAGAAGGCAGTGAGCCAGCCCCGTCACCCCGTCCGTGAAAGCTCATGAAAGCTCATAAACGACGTGGAGGAAACTGGCCCCCCTGCACCACACCTTCTCACTCCCTACTGACCTCGGAATCGTCGTTCTGTTGATTTCTCCTTGAATGTGGTTAAGATTTTAAAATCATTAAAATCAGAGAACCAAACTCAGGCCCTTTTCCCTTCTCTTGGGTCAAAAAAGAATAAACCAACCAGTAGTCACATCGAATGAAAGACCCCGAGCTGGGGACAGCTGAAATGCTCTGCTGGTTAAGCCGGGGGGTCCCAGCCCAGTGAGAGGCCCTCAATCCCACTCACCCAAGGGAGGGACGGGACAGCAAAACAGGAGGGACGAAAGGGTGGCCACGTCTAAGGGCGAAGAGCATATTAAACAGAAATCGTTTGACCATCCCTTACTTTCAGAAACAGGCTCTTCTATGTGAAGACAGAAATATTATCCCTCCAAATTCAGTTAGCAATGGAATCGTAAAATGATAACAATGGAAACCACATTGTAAATTCCTGGCGCAGGTCTTGCTAATAATGAATTTTAAAAACGATGCCAGATTGTAATACGGCTTTCTCCTGAGTTATCTCAACAATCCCAGTACTGAACTAGCTGAGGTCTCCGAAAATCCCTCCGATGCGACTCCCTTGCCCGACTGGGCCGCGGTTCGGTTCGGCTGTCAGACGGGGTTTGCAATCCGTTACACGGGGAGTTAGCCCACCAGCAGGAACGACAAATCGCACCAAGTTTGAGGGTCCAGGGGGACTCAGAAACAGTGACTACCTAATGCCACGTAGGCAGGACCCACCAATTTCACACCCAGGCACAACCTGGTGGCGACCGTGAAAATCCGAAGGTGATACTTCTCACCTAAAATGTCAATGAAGTCCACTCAAAAACATTTTTTTTAATGCCTTTGCTCTTTAAAAAGCGGACTTGAGGCCCTGTGGATGTGACCAAGAGAATCACATTTTTAAAATGCCTTCTGTGGCACATTTTTTTTCATGAGGCTACAAAAGCATGTTTTAAATGTAAACCAAAAATCACTGTTTCTGTTTCTATAAATTTGAATGGAAGCTTTTGGACCTGACAGAGTACTGAATACCAATCAATGTAACTTTCTTTTCTTCCAAGAGCCATTTTCTGCACCTTTGAAACCAAATGCACCCTTCTTCTCTAGATATCCAAAGCCTTGGAGGAAGCCAAACCCACTCCTAACATCACTCACTGCCTGTATCAGTGATTTCTTTTTTAACAGTTATTGATTCGCCAAGATCTAAATAAAGCTTCCTACATGACTCATAGAAATGATTTTTTCTTCTTCATGTATTTTAAATATTCTGTTATCTGCTGCTAACAAAATCATTCTTGGAATCAAAGGGGAGTAAGTTAAATCAAATTCATAACATCACAAACCATGAGGTTGTCATTTGTATGTAGACTTAATGAAATTGACGTAAATTTAGTCCTTGAAGGAAATATATAAGCTTTTAAAATAATTTTTATTACAATGAAGAGCTGTATTCTCTCAGAACTTTCTAGATGAGTTTTCTAACTACTAGGGGTTAGTCATAAGCCTGTAAAAAGTGGGGTAAAGGGGAGACAGCTTTCTGGTTCCTCTCAGCTGCCTCCCTCTGGCCCCGATTTCCTCCCTCACTGGGAAGCCCCGAGGTCTGACACCCGAGGCTTCCAGAGGGGCTTCTGCACTCAGTATCTCTGAGTGTTTAACACGCTTCACGAATGTGGGGCACCACCATGGACTCTGATCTTTCGGTTCAAACACTGCACTGAATTTTGAGCTTTGTTTATTATTCTCTATGTTAAATTAATCAGCAGGTACTGAAGGCTCACAACATGCTTTAAAGGATGCTAACATTTCAGTTTAGAACATATGTGCAACGGACAACATCTATAATAACTGAAATTAATTTCATTTTCTCAATTTTCACTACTGATCTCTTTTTCATATTTAACAGAAATAACCAATACATGGGGCAGTAATTCTTTTAACATCCTAAATTATTATGACCAAGTCATTCGCTTACCCTCTCACAAGGATTTTACTTTATTTAAAAAAACAAACTATTTAGATAGATAAATCACAGAGCTCATACTTAGGCAGTTTATCTTCTTACCAAAATGCTCAATTTGCCTCGTATCTGAATCCCCGTTGGTATTCAACAAAGGATTTATGTTCAATGTCACTTACGTTAATGCTGAATAGCCCTAACGATCCTAAAATTAACTGTATTAGCATTTTTATTTTCTAATCAATTTTAGACTTTTCAAATGGAAGGTTTTACTTTTCCAGTATTGTTAACATATATAAAAATCTCAATTCTCAAAAGTTATCTTGAGACAATATGAAGAGAACCAAATCCACAGCCTACCTGGGTGTTGGGGACAATGAAAACATGCATGAGACCCCTCAACGGTACGTGACTCGCAAAAATGGCCTTTCTTGATGGATTACCAACTTTAGGTCTAGTCAAACGTGCTTATACGAAAAAGAAAACTATTCTTCGAAGTAAATGTTCTCCATTATGTCCTCATGTAGCCAAAAGTACTTAAGATTGCTTACACATACTTCAAGTTTTGACTTCAAAAGCATCTAAATATAAATATTAAATGGCTTTTCAGCAGAAAGTCAGAGGTATTAAGCATCACTAATTTCCATATTCTCTTGGGGTACCTTTCACATTCCTTAGAGCTTTCAAGAGAGGTACAGACACAAATTTATTTATTAAAAACAAAAATGGTGCTATCAGGATTAGGTTTGGAGTTCAGAAGTGAATCCTATAACAAATGTCCTTAGAAAAGTGGATTTTTAAATAGCTACATAAAGGAATTAAGAGCTCCTAGAGGATTCTCTCACTCAGCATGCTTGATATGGTGTCATTTTTATGCTTTTAATCGAGAGAATTTAAAGGGTAAGTTATGGTAGCTGCAAAAAGGAATTATAGAGGTCCTGCAGCATATCTGTGTAAACTGTGCTTCAAAGGATGACACTCCTTACAATTTAAAGGCCAGTTCTTCACAATGGCACAGAAAACATGTTCAAATTCAGGAGACACAGAAGTTGTAGCCAGGCAAATTTAAAAGGTTACCACCGGTTACTTAATTCATTCTTGAATGGGGAGTGACTTTTAGTTTGCAGACAAACATTCTATTTCTATATAAAGGAAGCGAGAACCTGAGACAGGAGAGAAAACACAGCTGGTATTTTCAGAGCTGTGGACTGTTCATGGCTACAAACACCAAGGAAAGAGGACACCTGCTCCATGAGATGTGGGAAGGATGAGGGAGGGGAACCTGGGTCTGCTAAAGGAAGAAAGACAAGATGGTTGTACTTCTGATGAAGTCACTGGGCTTGTGAAATGGAACTCAGAACTAATACTGTACAGGAGCGATTTCAAGAAACGGGCATGATGTTTAAACAGACACCATAGATACACAGATTTCACTACATTTAAACTTCAGTACTTGGTAAGGCTCTTGACCACACAGTGTCCTCAGCCCCGCAAACTGTATAAAGGAAAAGTTTAACCGTGTAAATGAGTTTAAGTATCTGACTATGTTGTTGGACAAAATGGAGTAAAATTAAACGTTTCTCATTCTCTTGACTGTAAGAGTAAGAACACCGTGTCAAGCGGGGCCGTGAGAAAATAAGAACAAACAGGGAACAGCCAACAGTTATTTCAAACAAAAAGCAGATATATTACATGTATTCCCTTTGTACACAGTCCTTAGTATTTATGACTTTTATGAAATCTTTAAAGGATAGTGACGTGATATGTAAACTTTAAGTAGTGAAGTCATGGACTCTAAAAAGTGATTTTTCACATTCGATATAACTTCCTTTAGAACCGACAGATTTGTTTAGAAGATGATCTAAGTGTCACAAACAAGCAACATATACATACTGCAATTTTTATTTCAATCGCACGAATGGCGTTAGCGTGTAGGAAATGTAAATGAAACAGTGCGGTCAAAATGGCCAAGAAACAAAAACTCGAAAAAGGAAGTAGAACCTAACACACAAGAAATTTGACATTCATTAGTGTTTCATCTTCAGTTGTGTTTCATCTTCAGTTTTGATTGACACTTGATGCTTGCAAATTTCAAAACAAACTCTGAGATCAGGATGACTATTCCGAAGAGATTTCAGCACCAGCACTAATAAGATTTGTACATTCAGTTGGTTTGCAGTTGACTTGTTAGCCATTTACATAGTGTATAGTACAGGTTTGTCACAGGTCCGGTCACAGTGTTGAGGACAGAAGTACCTTCCTGCAATCAGAAAGGATCCCCGCAACTGCCTAAGACGGCCAATGTAGAAGAGCGTGAAACCGTCATCACAATGGGGTTCCAACACAGTCTGGGTGAAGGAAAGTAACTTAAGCTTCTGTTTCTCGTTTTAATTACTGAAATCTCTAACAGCGACCACTGTCACAGTGGACAGCAGACGTGGACAGTAATTCAATCAAACACTTTGGAAAGAACACATTTTTTTTAGCAATCTGGGGTAATGCAAAATGATGGAAAACATAACATATTCAACACTGGTTCTTTTCTGTCATTTACACAGACATCATGTTAGTATTAGACCAAGGCACAAAACGTTCAGTGCATAAACCAGTTTCTTTTTAAGATCTAGCCTTTTATTGGAGTCTTCTATCTTACTTCGGACCCCTGTAACCAGAGTCCTCTACCCTACTACAGACTATTGAACTTAAACCAACCAAATCAAAAGTTACTTCTGACCAGACTTATAGGGAACACAAACGTTTATATCATGAGTGTTTACATAACCAAAAGGACAATAATAAAGATGGAAACGCCTCCTATTTCTTTTAGAAAACAGTACTTTATAAGCTTGCTGCATCTTTAAATTGCCTTTACTACTACTGTAGGCAACGAATAACTGATAGAAAAAGAACCATAGGCTTGAATTATGAGAGCTTATCCATCACAGATTACTCTACAAATGAAGTTTCTACAGAAACAGTAACTATTGTAACAAGGAAAAAAAAATCCCCTCCTTCAAACCTCTCTGCCGTGATAATGCAGCAAATAGGGAGCATTTAGAAAACTATGCCATCAACAAGCTCTGGCTTATGAATGGAGATGTATGAAATCTAGAAGGCAAATGAAAACTGATTACTTCTTCAAAATTTTAGTAAAACTTCTGATAACCAAAGATTTCAAAGCAAATATGGCACATAACAACTCAAGCATGAATCAAGATGGAGAGCCTGGAGAATTTTGACTTACTAAATATTAAAAAAAAAAAAAAAATCTATCATTGCAACAGACAGGATTTCTCCCCTATATTTTAATCTTACAAACTTCAAAGAAAAGGGAGTGGGTTACATACACACACGTGTGCACACAAACATGTGTGCACACAGTGTTAAGAGTATCTAATTCCTTGTTCCCACCACCCAAGTCTCACTTTATTTATTAAAAGGAAACTATACAGAATGCCTCACTGGTTTCCCCTTACCAAATGATTTCCGTGACCTTAATCGCCGCCATCTTTGTCAGTTCTTGTAACTCAACATAACGAAACTCAAAAGCAGCTTCGCGGCCAGGAGCGTGTCTCTGAACACCTGTAACCTGCAGGGCACCTACGTAACTCTAACTGCCTAATTCAAGGATTGGGCTGTTGAGTGGGGAAGATATACTTCATGTGAAGCTCAGACTCATGTTTCAGACCACTGAAATTACTGAAGTTCAAATACAAATAGCTGAAGACATGATGTAAAAGATTAAATACTTGGTTCTGTTAACATATTTACCAATTAAAGTCACAAAATAGTCCTCGTTATTTTTCATGCAGGTAATTGAGGAAAAAAAGATAGTGCAGAAATTAGCTTTAAATAAAAAATTATTCCTTCCCTCCCTCCCACTTCCCGATATGCTACAAAATGTTTTCCCTGGGACTAGGCCTTGAAAAGACCACTACATATTACTGTGACATGCATTACTGTCTGCAATTAAAAAAGCTACTTTTGTGGTGGTTGTAATTACATTATAAAAATGTCCACATGCATAAATCTAAAAAAGGTTGAAAACCTACAGCAAATCTACCATATATGGTTTTACATTTAACCACTGGTTTGCGTTATGTAGGAGTCATAGATTTGGTAAAGCATTGTAACAATTTAGGAAGGCATCTAAATCTTTAAATTCTGGACGAATTTTATGTTTTAATCTACAAAATTGCATGAAGGCTAACTCGAGAGACTTCCTATCATTCCTAAAATTCCTCAAGCTGGACAAATCATTTTTAGGACGCTTTCTTATAAATATCACCCTTTGAAAGCACGTAACGATCCCATTTGTTCCACATTTGATGATCTTAACCTACACAGGGCTCATCTCAATTTCATGGGATCATATGATAGGAAGACAAACCTGAGAGAAACAGTTACAATACAATCGCATAGCTCGCTGAATCCTTCATCAGCACTCTCTGAAAAAAAACTACTTAAGCCTTTCTTCTCTTTTATTTTAGCAATGTATTGTGGAAAATGTGAGATTTTTATCTTGACATGAAAATATTTCAACGCACGGTGATCTTGCCTCACGGGCTTAGTATTTTCTGCATAATTGTTCCGGGAACTCTTTCTTCCGCGACTCTGCCATCCTGTTGAAAAGGTCAGAACACAGCAGCAAACCAGGAGGGAAGTAGCTGATCACCAGAGTAATAACGTCTGAAGGCTTTCAAAGCATGTGGTGCTTCCCTCCTTCCGACTGTCTCCGTCTCTTACAGCTCACAAAGTGTAGGGGTCTCCACAGCTGTTGTTTGTAGGTGTTTTTTCCTTTCTCCAGAATCAAGTCCTACCCCCTCCTTAGTTTGTTTTCTATGCAGTATTTGACTTGCTCAGTTCCTGCCTGATGGCTGGGTAGGAAAAGGGAAAGGATTCAATAAATTTAATAAAATAAAATAAATGAGTGACTCAATATTAAGAAATTTTAATGACTGTTCAAACTCACAGTAGTAGAAGACACACTGATTTTGCATGTTTCATTGCACAGATCTTTTAATTTTCTTACTATAAAAATGGTACTAATTTCCAGGTGTGCATGTGTATTTATTCTCTCCCTTTTGTACACCAAATGGAAACACTTACGTTGTGGGCTCAAGAACAAGAGGGCCGTGTGGTGGAATGGGCGAGCAGAGGTAACCCGGAGAAAGACTTGTTCACCTCACTTCCCAGCCATTACTCCTCGGCAACTACAACAGGGATCACGTTTATCCCTATTTTTATGTCCATTATATGAAGGAGAGAGGGCTCCTCCGACATGCCAAGGAAAGGGCAGGCATACTAGGGAAAAGTATTTGTTTTATGCCCTCAAGTAATAAACTGGCTATTTCTTTATTTGCCATTTTCTTCATCTTTTTCTTTTATCCTCACCCAGCAGCATGCTACTGATTTTAGAGAGAGGGAGAGAAACATCAATGTGAGAGAGACACATCCATTGGCTGTCTCTTGTACACACCCTGACCTGACCGGGGACGCAACCCGCAGCCTACATATGTACCTATGTGCTGTGACCAGAATAGAACCCACCGCCCTTCGCTTTCTGGGATGACACTCCAACCAACTGACCAACACAAACCAGCGCTATCTGCGTTTTCTTAACATGTGCTATTCTTAAACACTATAGGAGTACCAAATTTGTTTAGACACTTACCATCGATGAGCTCTTCTTTTAGCTTTGTTAATTCTTTTCTCATTTCATCTAAAATGTCCTAAAATATTAGAGAAAAACATGAGAAATACAGGGGAAAAAATTACTACCAAAAAGACTCTTACCCGTATAAAATTTAAAGACTGTATAAAATATGACGTATGGTTTTTGTTTCCAGAGTCATGATGTATGTTTTAGAAGACTAGCCTGGGTCAATTTTAAGTTTTCCTTTCCCAATCTCTGCTTATTCCAGCCTAGCAAGACATGAAACAGATGCTTTCTAAAACTAAAACAATTACTCTGCCACGCAGTGAAAGGTATGATTCAGATCAGCTCCAGAAAAGATAAGAGCTCAGCTTTTAATCTGGTCTCCTGGGAGCAGTCTGAGGCTGACGCACAAAGACACATGAAAGAGGAAGCCAAGGAGCCTGGACGAGGAGCTCCGGGCAAATCTGTCGTCTGGTCTGAAACACAGGGACTCTTGAGGAACTGCCACAGCTGCCAGACTGTTTCCAGGAATCCAGGGTTCCCTGGAGAGCCCTCGGGGGCTGCCCTCGCATGGAGATGAAGGTGGAAGGGACCCTGCTGGACCTGCCCAGTCCCACCATCAGGCAGGCCCCAGACGCACGTAGCTGGTGAGCACTGGAGGTGGCTGGTCTGAAATGAGACGCATTCTAAATGATTTCAAAGGTTGAGTATGAAGAAAATAGTGTATAGTAACTCATTAGTTAATTTTAAAGTATTGTTTACAGATTGAAATACTATTTTGAAATTTTACATCTTTCCCTATACTTATTTAATGTGTCTACTAGACATTTTAAAATTCTTACGTGGCCTGTATTACATGCCCATTTTACAGTGATGCTCTGGACCCTCCTTCCTCCATGAAAACCAGGCCACCTTTATATATTTTGCAAAATTTCTACTTACAAGTTCAATTTGAAATAATGGACACCCCCACCCTCAACCCACTTAAAAAAAAAAAAAGATCAGGAACTCTGTAATGTGAAAGCTACAGACACAATGACAAGGGAACACAATTTTAACAGTGAAAATAACAGCTACCCTCAGGAAGGATTAGTTTTGAATTATGTGACTTTAATATTGCACACACCTCAGGTAAAATTAAATTGTTCTGTGTTTAAGATTCATTTTTTTTAAAGGTTTTCCTGTTTAAAATAAGGTTGAAAACTATCAAGTAATTCCTCCATTTTACCAATGAGAAAACTGAGGCACAGAAATTATTACTGGGACTAACAGATATCCTTATTCAAATTAACCTGAAAATCAGTACTAAAATCACTGTCACTCTTCAGCTAGCCAAGAACTTACCATAAAGTGCGTGCAAGTGCTCTGTTTTAAAACATTTTTCAAGAAAACAAAGGCGTATTTAATACACAGGAAAACAAGAGCTTTATCAATCATCACATGCTTCCTTTTCAAATTATGTAACTCTATTTACCTTTCCAAAAAGTCTGCAGTACAGAAACTAGATTAATCTGAAATTATTGTTAGGATTTCGTGCTTTAACCCCCGTTTAATTCTGAACTCATTACTGCAACGTCATTGCCTCTTTGAGCCCCACTCACACATTTGCTGGCATTTGAAAAAAGGAGTGACAGAAGGGGGAGAAAGCGGGTCTGAAGAAAGACCTGCGTTCTAACGCTAACTCAGCGCTTTCTCGGCTGCAGGACTGAGGACACCGGGCTTCTCTGAACCTTACGTGGGCGGAATTTGAGTATAAACACCACAGGACAGGACTACTATGAGGACTCGGAGATGCGTTATGCTAAGAACCTGGCATATGCCTGGCGCTAGGTCTGCCAGAGAGCGGGTCCCCGCTACTAGAGTGATCATCAGTATCATCATTTTCCGAGGCCACCCTGCAGCGCAGAGCAATAAGACAGAGATGACATTTCTCATCGCAGACCCTAATCTCTACTGAGGTCCGCAAAGCTGACGGTCGCTTTACTGAGAATCACTGCTGGCCATTTTGAATCTTTTTGATGCTACCTATTTTTTTGTTTTATTATTTTATTTCTTCTAGGAATAGTTTAAAGGTCCACACAGTTTCATCATCTACTTACTCCTTCCACTGTTCCCTGAGTACGTACGTATTAAATATAATGTGTATGTATCCAAAATATGGACAATATCTTTTTTTAAATAAAGGTGAGATAACTTCCTATTGTTTGGTTACCTGTGTGTTCCACCTAACTCGGGAATGTGTTCACAAGTCCCTGTTAAACACCCTCTCAATCATGACTCCTTCATAGCTGCAGAGCCCTCCTTCATGTTACACATTTATACACTTCTATGATCATTTCTTAGCATAAACTCTTAGAAGTGATGAGTTCAAAGTGATGGGTTCAAAGCTAAGACATTTATTTTTAAGGCTTCTGATTTATTTTCCCAAACTGTTTCCTAGAAAGCAGAAATATACGAGTGCCTGTTTTCCTCACATTCTCAATAAAACCAGGTTTGCTGGGTCCGTCTGGCCAGTGTTAAGTGAAAAGTGGGGGCCCGCTTCCCCTTTTAAACAAATATACAACAGGCACGTACATTTAAAACTTATACTAGACCATTAAACCATGGCCCACACCCTCCCCCACGGCTGAAACCTTCTGCAAACCCACTGAACCAAACATGAGATGAAAAAACAGTATCCTACTAATGCCACTGTTTAATTTATAGACAAAACTCTTAACCCTACATGCTTTTCAAGTACATTTATGATATGATCTGTCCAATAAATGCGCGCAAGATGTTTCTAGAAGCAGGAGCAAGGGTCGGCTGTCGCGCAGCGTCGCGCACCCACCTGCTTCAGCCGGTCGTAGTCCAGGCCCTCCGTCTGGACCCCGTTGGCACTAGGCTGCGACGAGGGCGCAGATTTTGGTCTGTACAAACAAAATGTCCAGGACAGGTAAACAACACTTGGGAAATTGAAAGAGTTCACAAATAACTGCAAATTACCAACCCAGCAGCAGATTTCAGTACATTACTTAAAACACACTGTGTTGAAAACTGTCAGAGCTGTCGGGCTGGTTCGAACATAACACGGGGAAGTGTTTTAATTTTTTTCAGTTTCCTCAGAATTTTCAGTTATTTGTAAAGAAGTTAGAAAAAGGTGCCAAGATGATGAGACTTCTTCCGGAAAGAGTAGAAGGCAGTGTTCTTTGGGCACAAGGCAGGTCACTGGGTAATGTGTGACATGTTGACCGAGACAGAGACAAAGGCCAGCTGCAGCACCTGAGGCCCAAGTGACACAATCTTGTTTTCTCCTTCTTTTGAAATTGTACATGATCTACCAAATAGCTGACAAACCAGTGGGAGGGAAAAGATAAAAACAAATATTTTGGCCCTGGCTGCCGTGGCTCAATGGATTGAGCGTCGGCCTGCGAGCCAAGTGTCACTGGTTCGATTCCCAGTCAGGGCACATGACTAGGTTGCACGTCAGGACCCCAGTTGGGGGCACGTGAGAGGCAACCACACAGTGATGTTTCTCTCCCTCTCTTTCTCCTTTCCCATCTGTCTAAAAATAAACAAACAAAAAAATAAATAAATAGAAATATTGTACTCTAATATGAATCAATTCTCAATTCCTACACCTTGGTTTGCGGGGTGGGAAAACTTTCAGCCAGCACAATGTCTATGTATATTTTTTATTCCATTTCAAACATTTTAAAAGAAAAAGAAAAAAGTTGGAAAAATGATTACTAAGTTAGAAGTATATTCACAACCAATTGGCTCTGCGGCCATTCCCCGATGAAGCTTCATGGAGACGTCATCTGAACGGTGTGTTCTGGCTAACACCCCCATAAACTCATTTTGCTTTGTTTTGTTTTTTAAAAAGGAAATGCCACACAGAAGCTGATCGTCAATGACTGTACTTCGAAAAGTTTAGCTTCTATTATAATTTTCACATCAAGAAATAAATTTTCAGGATTAGGTATATTTTAAGCAACAGTTTCAATATCAAATAAGTCAGTCATGGCTCCCTCTCCAATTCTGGCAATAAGAGAAAATACTAAGGGGAAAACCCACTGGTTTAGTACTGTAGGGCCACAAACCAACGCAGAGTACCAATGTTAAGCAATCTGAACCAAGACTCAACAGGTATTAATAACTTTTAAAAAGTTATAACCGCATTAATTCCTATAAGGCATCTTACACCTCAAACCCATAGGCATTGTTTGCAAAGATGAAATATTGAGTGAATTTGCTTTAACATCAAACATATGACTGCTTAACAGGTTGTGAAGAAAGTCAGCTATCTGCATATGCTACATGACCCAGGACAATAACTTTCAGAAAATCCCCTTCAATAAGCACGGACGTAGACACTGTGGGGGTGAGAAGATTTATATGGTGTATCTCCTCTCCCCATGTGAGGATACACTTCTTTTTCCTTCGCTGAGACTACTCAGTGCCATCGTCACTTCAGATGTACTGAGGTCCAGAGCACGCCAGTCACGGTGCTCTATGTAGAGTCTGGTCTAATAAAATATCCTGAAGGTCGACACACTGTGCATTTCATTTGCCCACGCTCTCTAGTTCTGCTCTCCAGAAGTAAGTCATCAATTACTGTGCTTTTCTTTTACTTTTCACATTTGAGTGTGACAACCAGCTGAATATTTTCTCCTAAGTTATAGAATGAATACCCTTAAATTTACATGAATAACTACCATCTGCTACTTAACCACGCAGTATGCTATCACTATATCCATATTGACTAAACAATGCAAGAAGTTATTATTGTTATAAAATAAACAATTGTGGAAGCATGCAATTTTTAAAAAACTGAATTCATGCTAACATGCAGTCCATCACCACCACCACCACCACCACCACCACCACCACCACCACCACCACCATCATCACCACCACCACCACCACCACCACCACCACCACCACCACCATGATAATTAACTACAGGGGGGAACTTTTCATACTGAAGGAAAGAAGTAATCACCACTTTTAAAAAAAGGTTTATCAACAACATTGTCCCAGGAGGCACTACCTGTGGAAGCAGCAAGATAACTGAGAAGACTTACAACAGAAAATCTCACTGTTAAATGCTATTTTTCTATCTACTAGCAAATTTCCTAAATAAGTCTTTTGGTCGTAAAAATTAAATCACCTCAATAAAAGGGGGGGCAGAAAAACCTATTTCACTATTGTGATAAAAACATTTTATGCTGATTTACCTGAAAAAAGTAATGTATTAAGTATTTTAATCATCAATGGCATGAAAATAACTTTAGCTAAATAACACTTTGGCCAAAAAGAGTCCAAAAAGAGTCTGATTTCAGAACTCCTTACTCAGGCTGTGAAAACCCCCTCCATATACTGTAATACTTAGTTCATGTTCCCAGGAGACTTGATATAGATTTTTAAAAACAGACATGTATAACTTGGGTAGATCTCAGTTATTTCTAATTTTATGGGTTTTCACCATAATTGATGACAAAATATGAGGTTTTCTCAGAGGTTTTTATTACCTTATAATGAGTGTGTTGCCTCTAGGTAACTGTACTACAATATTTATGTCCCTAGTCTGCCAAATTAATTCTCAATATAGCATAAGCATTTGAGGATTTTTTTTTTTAATTGCCATCTTTTCAATGAAGAAATATACATGGTTCACACCTTAAGTCTTCTTAACTTAAAAAGTGGACTCATCCTAGAAAACAAATAATCTGTTCAGGACCTTAGACAATAGGTTGTTAAAGATACTCAACTTACAACAAAGTATCTAGAAAAGAGATTTCCCTCAAAGAATAACTTGTCCACAACTGCGGTTATAATACTGTCCCATGTCCCAGTATCAAACGGTAGGATCTTGTATTCCACTTGTTAAAAGCCTTGTCCCATACTTCTAAGCTACAAACAGCCTCGATACATGTGGCCTCAGATTCCCATTCTAGTGTTTCTGATATGTTTACCATTTATACTTATCCTAATCCAACTATAAAGCGAGGGTGGGGAAACGAATACCATTAATTTTTCTAATTTAAGTCTCTTAGAATTTTTAAACTGTTCTAGATAAAGCTAAACATGAACGAGTCAATCTTCCTAAATATCTTCCTTGTGGTGATTACCAATCCATGTAGAAAAAGCTCAGCCCGAGCCTGAACATGTTATTAAAAGTCTCAAATCACAAAGTCACATCAGGATGATACCTGGGTAATGAATCATAGGACCTGTTGTCAAAAACAATCTGATTTCTCCTTGGAGAATCCCGTCTATGAAGGGGAAAAGCCATTTAAAGGGGTATACGATAAAACTTTAAAAATATTTCTCATTATGTTATTATTTTATAGGTTTTTTATCTTAGCAAACGAAATAAGAATGAAAGGAGTCCATTATCCTTAAAATAAGTTTTCCAACAAAATAGAAGGTATGTGGAGACTAATTATAATTATGTGAGGATACTATTTACTTAATCACAGAGGATTTTTTTTAATCATTATTTTTATAGATGGTAGACACAGTGAAATCTTCAGCACAAAGATTCAGCAACTGTCAAAACACATAAAAGACATTTCTATTAGCGTGAATATAAAGCTATACACTCTCAACTAAAAGCACAGTGAAAATCACTGTAGCCTGAAGTGTACAAAATTAACTCTTCTCAGGAGGCACACAAAGCACATTTTTTTCCACCCTGAATACAAGAACTGTAAGCTCTTACTAAAAACCAGGGTAAGAAATCACAAACTTTCCAACTTTTATCCCAATCATAGTTTTAAAAGTTTTAACTACAACGGTCTTGCTTTTACTATACTATCTGGCATCTTCCCTTAATAAAGACAGCACAAGGCGCCATCTCCTGTGTATTATTACAGGATATTAACCCAGTCTACCATTAACATAATTACAGCATGGATATTCGGAAGAGAAATGGGTGTTTTCACTACCACACAAGGATAAGGCATACTTAAATAAAAACATAAAATGGCCAATGTACTTGCTTCCAGAGGAACAGGGGAGACAACTTAGGAAGAAAAGAATACAGTTCTTATCCTTTAAACGTATTTTTAAAATCACTTATGGTTTAAAAGTGCTTTCAGTGAAATTTTAAGGCATACATCACACGTATTGGTGGTGGTTGGATCAAATCTATCAAAAAATGTATGAGTGGTCAGGAAATAATCAGACGTTTCAAAATTTCTGTTTTAGGAAAGAAAAGAAAACCATCTACGAGTTGGACCATGATTACAATGCACTACTTGATAATAAGAACCAATATTCCCTTAATCTGTATAAAAATGCCTTTTAAATGGTGGCCTTCAGAACACTTATTAAAATTCCTTTAGAAGTCTGAAAAATCTTTCAAGAAATAGTTTTTCCTTCACTAAACGAACCCAAACACATCAAGGAGCATCATCCATTTGGACAAGCTCTTCCTATCCCTTCTCAGATACTTTTGCCAGGAATTCAGGTGTAGCTGAAGGTTAGCTCACGATGGAATTCCTACCAATGAAGCAGGGATGAAGAGTAGTGGCAAAGAGGAGAAAAGAGTTCTTCCCCACAATTTACACCTCCCATGGACAAACGGTACGTCCTAGTCCTGTTCCCTGACATGTACATGGGTAAACGAGGCGTCCTAATGTGCTGCTGAAGAAAGGCTGTAACAACTCCTAGACACACATTCAAAGACGATGTCAATTAGGCATCGCAGAAACATATAAACAGGCAATTTTGCTACTCTCCTGAAAACATGTGTCCACCAAAAGAAATTCCTGCATTTTCCTCTAAAATCAAATACATTCATCTTTCAGTCACCTTAGGAACTGGAAGCATCTACACATTCAAAAAGGCCTGGTTTCTTTGGGGTGTTGAGATAACAGTGTCCTCAGCAAACCCTGTCTGCCACCAGGACAAGCACACAGAAACAAACGCAACCTTAGGCTCAGGCTGATGTGGGACAGATCTGTGACAATAGGAGGTCCATCCCCTGTACTTTTCTTTATCAGAATTCTGTAAGCAGAGTCAAATGTGCACTTTATGAGGCAAAAATAAGGCAAATGGCTCAGAAAGAAAAGGCAAAAAAACTTCTTTAGTCTCTAGGATAAATAGCTTTTGTTTCTGGGAGTTCTTTAAATTGTCTCATAAGTTTCATCTATGTTCAAAACCTGTGATATAAATTTAGTTATGAAATTAAGTATGCCCAGCTAAGGGATACTTGAATTTCCTTGACCACAGACACATGGCCCACTTGGAGAAACATGGATTAGCTGGTCTTGCCTCTGGGCACCATCTTTGTTGACTTGATTATAATTAGAAGTTTGAACTGAGAGCAAAAATCTTTCTACTTTACAAATTCAAAATTTTATTTTGCTCTCTCGTAAACACTGTAGTCTTTTCCCTCCAGCTGCTTTTCAGTTTAAAACATAAGCTTCTTTCAAAAATTACATTTACAAAAATACAGGATATCATTCAGACTAATGGGAAAACATGACTATATTATGTATTGTAATATTATCGTTCCGTGTTAAATTTCTTGAGAGTGAGAATTCTATTGAGGTTACATAGGAGAATGTCCTGGTTCTTAGGAAGAAACTCAAAAAGTATTCAGGCTAAAGCAACAAATATTCGCAAATTGCCTTCCAACTATTCAGAGGGGGGAAAAAAGTGAGAATGCGTAGGTAAGAGTTCAAGTCAATGTGGCAAAATGTTAATAACTGGTATGTTCAGGTGATGGGTAGATGGGTGTTCACTGTACTATTCTTTCAACTTTGCTGTAATTTTTAATCACTCAAAATAAAAAAACTGGGAGGGATAAAAGCTTCCTAAATTGCAGACAGCCTGGCTGGTAATAAGCACGGGGCACTACTAAAAACTCAAAGCAGCACAGTGCTTGTCTAACTGCAGTAGGAACACAGGTGTCCATTTCTTTTTTAGATAAAAATGTCATATAAAATGTAGAAAAAATATTGATACCTCGAGATAATAGGTGACTTGCTGCCATTCATTGTATTTGTTCTTTCCCAGGGTTTTCTTGTTGGTTCTTTAAAAATAAAGAGCATAAGTTACTAAATATCCTACACGCTCTCAGAGTTATTGTAAAACAAATAATAAAATACGAAATGCCATTATACGGGTTACTGTAGTAATATAGGTAAATAAGAAAAAATTAATTTCAATTCTGAACTTTATTAAAATCCATAAGGGTTCTAATTTGAACAACTTTAGACCTTAAAATGAGAAAAACAGGTAAGGGTGACAAGCTTCCCTGGGATATATTTAGATCGTTAAATCTAAAATACTGTAATTTGATGATCCAAATGATCCTCTAATTTTAAGAGCAAGTAATATACAATAATACATATGTAAAATTTTTAAAAAAGAAAGAAAAGGGAATAAAATAGAATACTGTCATTCTATACACTGGATGGAAAGAAGTTTCTCTAATAAAGGTAGGATAATCAGAATAAGAGTAGGATGTTTTTAAGTAGTTTGAATGAAATAGCATAAATTATTTTAAATTAAGAGAGAGTGTAAGTTTATTAGACTGAAACAGTATAGCTATACTATTTTAAACTATTTTTAATGCTACAAGTAAAATGCAAAGTAAAATCTTTAATGTGTTCATAAACTCTGATATTTAATCTAAAGTCAAAGTCCTCTTAGAAAAAAAATTCATACAACTTAAAATAAATTTCAGAATCATGCAATTCTGCTGTACTTCCTTGATTCTCCAAGTCAAGTTTATTTTGTTAATATTCTAAGTAATATAGCCTGTGCCCAAGAACTCTCAATGTTAAAAATGTCACTAAATTCAAGAATGTTTCCCGAAAGTTTTAAAAATTTTTTCCCTTACAAATCAGAAGCTTTATTTCCTTGATGATCACTATTAGCTCTACGGATGGTTAAAATGAAAACCTTCTTAATCTGAGAATGTTTTGAAAGAGACAATGCGACCTAGCATGCTCAATCTTTACCTTTAAAAATCAATTATTAAAAATACTTCCTTTTCCAGTCAGGGCACATGACTATGTTGCACATCAGGTCCCCAGTTGGGGGCGCAAGTGAGATGCAACCACACATTGATGTTTCTCTCCCTCTCTTTCTCATTCCCCCTCTCTCTAAATATAAAATAAATAAACAAACAAATAAATTATTTAAAAAAAAACAAACTTCCCTTTCATCTGCTGATGTATTTTGCTTGTTTTACTGAATAACTTCAAATCATCATCAATGATACACAGAAAATGTGTAAACATTATGATTTCAAAGAAAGATTCATCAGAGAAAAACGTGGGTGTTAATGAGTCTCCCAATATCAAAAAGAAATAACAGCTGCTTCTGGGATACCAGACAGCAGAGGAAAAAAGTCAATGCTTTCAAGTGGGAACAAAAACTCTTAACATTTATAGGCCAAGCAGTCACTTGATCCAAACATGGGGAAATGGGGAGTATTACTATATAGAGTAAGTTTATAAAAGGTAAAATACATCTCTCGAACTTACCAGGTGTAGCTGTTGAAGAGGCCTTAGAAGTCATGGGCTCTGGATCTTCCTAAATACACAGAAGTAAGTATTAATGATATGACAGATCTATTGTACAATTAGTGTTTATACTTGCATTTCCAATATTCTGCCTGCCGTTGCCCACTGTTTCGTCCAACCATCTTAGACTTCTTCCTTCTCTTACCTTCCCAGCATTCCCCCTCCTGTACCCCACACCTCCTTTCCTCAAGAACTGAGAACTACACTAGCCAATGTTATCAGGCCGGACGTAAGGGACAGGTGTGAGGAATGGCATCACAGAAGGCCCGATGGAGCAGAAAAAATAATCCTACTATTTGTTAAACACCCATCTAGAGAGCAGATAAAACAGAGATCCTAAGAGGGAAAACCAAGACAAAAACCAAAAAAACCTAGTGAAAGGTCATTCACTCATGTAACGATAGACTTAAGTAGAGAATTAAATTCTATAAGCCTGAATTTAGGGCTTTCCCCACAACTCCACATACTCAACCATTTTACGATGAATGTCATTAAAAATTATAAATATATGTGAAGAGTAAAAAAATAAGCAATTATAAATTCAGATTCAGTTCAAACCGATCTTTGACATGGTTTCCTGAGTGAGCTATGCTGGAGCCTCACACTTCCAGGCGTGTAGACCGTCTTCATTAACTTACATTTCTGTCCTCTTTTTGTTCTGTTTCTATTGTTGATCCCTTTTCGGCAATTCTTCTCCTAAAAAGAAGGTAAATCGGATTAAAAACTCATCTAACTCAGTATAAAAACTACTCCAAAGGGAAGAGCTGCGTCTAGTTAAATTATATTTCAGATGAAACTAAGACAAGGCTCTGAACACGCCCACAGACTCTCCCACTTACCTCCTGGCCAGCAGGGCACTCATTTCTTCCATTAAACCACTACCCGCTAAAGGAAGGGGTCCATTTCCACGACCCGTGTCCGTTTTGGATGAGGCCGAGTTCACACCAATGGTGTTGCCCCCGCTTGGGAAAGAGGCATCCTCCATCTTAATGAAACATACATACATAATAAACTCCTATGGCAAACAATACTGTGTTTATTATTATACTACATTCAAAACAGAAGACTGTATCAGCATTAATTTCAATAAAAACCTCTGTTTTAAAACTTCTTAAGCACCAGTGCGGGGAATAGCACTGGCCTCATTATACAGCAATAGAAGTTTCCTCAAAGTCAACATCACCAATAATGGGGAAAACTATATCCCATAGTCTTGTGTGTGATACACTGAAAAGGACACATTACTTTGGTGGTGAAAAATGCATAACCTGCTCCCAAAATGCATAACCTGAATCTTATCCTCAGGAAACACCAGATAAACCAAACTGAAGGATGAGCTACAAAATAATGGTTTTGCAGTCTTCAGAAATGTCAGTATCATGAAAGACTGAGGAATTGTTATAGATAAAAGCACACTGAAGGATACTACAAACTAAATATAATGAGTGATCTTGGACTAGAAAAAATTGCCATAAAAGACATTATTGGACAATAAGTGAAATTTGAATAGATTTATAGATTGTAATATTCTATCAATAACATTTCCTGATTTTGGAAGTTACACTGTGATCATGTAGGTGAATGTCCCTGGTCTTACAAAATACACAATGAAGTATTTCGGAAAATAGGGGCTTGGTTTCTATGACTTACTATTGATTCAGACAAAAGAAAAGTATGTATGTGTTTATGTAGAAGGAAACATACGCAGAGAAAAAAGAATAAAGGAAATACAGTAAAAATATTAACTGGTGAGTCTGCTTGTTGGATTGACAGAAATTATATTATTCTTGTACCTTTTCCCTAAATTTCAATCTTTCATTTTTAAAAAATCTTTTCAATTAAAAAAAAATTTCAATGAAGTTATTAACGTAAGATCCATAAAATTAGAGCGCAATAAATTCAGTACTTTAGATATTAAGAAAGAAATGCATTTACCCGTGACACTTTTCTAAGTTTTGCTCCAGCAATTGCAGCCGCCAGTCCAGTTAAGGGACGATTGTCTTCTGAAACGGATCCCCCAAAAAATCCAGATGCAGGGAGGGGAGGAGCAGGAGGCGGGGGAGGAGGGGGTACCTGGTTAGGAAGAGGGGGTGGAGGAGGGGGAGGGGGAGGCCCTGAGGACGGAAGTGGGGGAGGAGGAGGAGGGGGTCCTGGGGGAGGAGGAAGCACTCCTAGAGCCTGGGCAGGACCTGGTGGAAGTGGAGGAGGGGGTGGAGGTGCCGGTGGTCCCAAGACAACGCCTGAGAGAAAGAAATGTTAAACGAGACCATCAACAACAGAGCAAAATGACCGTCCCTTATGTGGAACTGCAGGTAGAACATCATGCTAAATTTAATGGATGACTGAAACATTTACTACATATTAACGAGTTTGATTTACTATACTGTTGAAAGTCTAGGTCAGTATTAAACATACTAAAATGTAAAACCAAAGTGTACAACTACTTAACTTTAATGTCAGAGCTTCATTAAACAGAACTATGCAACAGACCATTTAATTAGAATTTCTTTTTTGTTTGTGGGGATTTGGTAAATAAACAAAATAAGTGCTCATGAAATTTCGAAGGGAGGTAGTATCCCTGAAAAAACAAACCAGTGTACCTGATGGTAGTTAGTACTACTTGAAATAACAAACCCCCAAAAATCTGTGTAAACCCTAACTGTTGAGAGAATAAATTCTACAATAGTGAAAGCATGCATTTTTTTGCTTTGAGACAGCCAAAGGGGCTGGACCGAGGACATCAAGGACGGTGGGTCCCAGGCATCAACATGTCAAATCATAATACATCGCATTCCAACATGTAGTGAGAATGGGAATGACTGAGCTTAAGGAATCTGCTGGTATGAAGTAAAGCTCCAAATAACTACCCACAACCATTAAATGGCACAGAAGCTGAAGCACAGAGGTGTTTTCAGGCTAGAAGACGGGGTAAGAGGAAAATGGCCCACTCTTCTACAATCGCAAAGAGAGTGAAGAACTTAATATCAGAAAACTCGACTAGTAGGTGCTTCCTTCCTTTAGGCTTAAAAGGGGCATTTTAGGACAAATAAAATTTGCACAGTGGGGGGTACCATCTTTTTGAAACCGCCACCTTTGAGCAGTCACACAAGAAGCGTCTAGAACACAGGGCTGCCAGTCTCCCAGGAGTTGCCAGAGCCCTAGGTTCACAGCAGGCAGGCCGTCTGACCCGATCAGGCTAATCAGTGTGCCTCCCTTGTCCCCATTACAGCCACAGTGATACTGAATTAGGATTCTGGCTCAATGTGTAAGCAAATCTGAGAAGTCAACAAGAAAAAGGTATACATAGCAATAATGAGACTTATCTTGAGCAATGAGATTTTTAAAAAGAGGCGTGTTTAAATCCAGATTATAAATCACTATTTCTTTGTAAGCACCAAAGAGGGTTGCTAAGCATCTTCTTATTTACTTACAGAGCCAGGTCCTTCTCTACTTGCAAATAATCCATACTGAGAAGTACGTTACCATGACAGCAAGGTTGCGGCAACCAGGCAGGACGGGGGGCCTAACTACAGAAGATGCTCTCCCCCCTCTGCTAGCTCTCTGGCCCACTACTTCCTGCCATTCTGGACCTCGGGGCCCTTTGGGGCCGATGACAAGCCCGCCACCCTCTCCACCCCTGCTGCAGAGTCTGGCGGCTCCGCAGGGCTCGGGGAGCCCCACCCTGGACGTCCAATACGGGGCGCTCAGCACAGGAAAGAAAGGCCAGAAGGGAACTGGGGCCAGGCCTGGAACGGCTGCCGAGGAGACTCCACGTGAGACATGGCGTGAGGACAGCTGGCACTAAACCTCTCTCTACAGACCTGAAAGGGAGACGAGCTGCGCGTGTGTTTACGGTGGAGCTCGAGTATGCCAGGCGCTATTTTCTCGGTGAAATTTAAAGGAAATGTACTAAGGAAGCCTTCAAACATGGAAAACGCCTCCAACGGGGACCCCGCCGAAGGTACCAGGACCCAGTGCCCTGCGGAAATGCCTCCTACTGACCCTCCACATGCAGGGAATGCGACAGAAAGGAAAACCGCTCTGACTTGGTGAATCCGAAAAAAACACGGTGCTGTGGCCTACAGACGTCCGAACCACCCTCCCGCTCCTCTGGGCGATCCCGGAGGGCGCACGGGCCGTCTCAGGGGCCGGCTGGGGCGCAGCAGGGAAGCCTTACCCGGTGGGGCTGGAGTCTCGGCCGGCTGAGAGGCTGCCTGCAAGCCCGGCTCAGAAGCAGGGGAGTCTCCCAGCACAGAGTTTAGAGGAGGCTCCGCAGAGGCAGGGGCAGCTGCAGAGGGAGAAGGGAGAACACTAGGCTTGGATGAGGGAGTTGAGGCAACAGGGGCGCTCGGAGGAGGAGAAGCTGGAGGTCCACAGTGTGACAGTGGCACGAGGGGAGGCGGTGGCGGCGGCGGCGGCGGTGGCGGCGGCGGCGCTGGCCCTGAGGTAGGCGGTGGAGACACTGGATACGCGACAGGGTCCCGCAGCCCGTCGGGGGCTGTCGGTGACGGAGGCATTTGGGACACAGGAGAAGAAACACAGACAGGGAGGACAGGCCTCGGGCCGGCCGCTTTGCCGGGGGGGCTGCTAATCATTACAGGAGGGGACGGCGGGAGGGGCGAGAAGCTGGCAGGGGCCCAGGCACAGGGCTTCGCGGCGGGAGGCTGCGGAGAGGGTGTGTTCACGGGAGAAGAAGGCCGAGAGCTTTTGTTCAGAGGGCGAGGCACGGCAGCGCAGTGGGGGAGGACCGGGTGGAAGGCGGACCCTAAGGAGGCTGCGAAACGTGTCGCTGAGTGTCGCAGTGGTGGTGTGGGGGGTGTGGAAGGAGGTGGCAGGGCGGTCACTGCAGCGTAATCGGCAGTGGCCTCTGACACCGGAGCGGAGATGACTTTAGCGTGTGATGGAGGAGGTGCCGCAGCAGGCTGGCCACCGGCGCCCTCGGGCAGTGGAGCGCTATACAGGGAGCTGTCGGAAGGTGGCGCTGGGCAGAGGTGGGAAGCGGCAGCAAAGGACAGGGTGGAAAAGGAGAGAGAAAAAGGGAGCCAGTAAAGCCACAAAACCAGCACTCAGACAAATGTATAAAAGTAGACTACAGTTAGTACAGAGAATCAGGCACGTGTGCAAACAACTGCCTCCTCCCGAGAACCTGTCACTCATAAACACGCATCTCTGAGATCCGGAAGAGGTTGGAGTAAGTTTTCTTTCTCTCTAACCGGGAGATTGATCAATTCAACTGATTGGCTTATCCTTTACAAGAAAAAACACAGTACTTGTAGTCTTAATTTTCCTCACTTAGTCCACCAAAAGTACGTTAAGATGATACGAATCAGGGCCACAAACAGAAGAATAAGTTTAGCTGTTTTTTAAAAAACAACAAAGAGCTAAACTAGCAGAGGTTTATTATAAAGGACTACGAGCCCCCTATTCAATGCTTATTTGTGGAAAAGTTTTGTTTTGTTGGCTATAACCCCCTCCCCCAAATAAGTAGGGAGGTAGTGGCAAAAAATTAACTCAAACAACCAACCAGTCAACCAATGTTTAACCAGCTGACACTGAGACTTTTCATATAGGCCATAAGGAATAAAAACGAATTCTTAAATCTATGATAAATGTTAATTTCAATCAATGTCAAAAGACCTCAAACTTTCAGTCCTATCTTAATTTGTAGGTCTTTCAATAAATTCCATCCTTGAGTGATTTTCACACTACTAAAAAATATATTGAAATAACTAGTCAGTTTTAGGATATCTTTCACCTACTGTTTTTAATACCTCCTTCAAAACTTAGGGATACCATCAGGCAAATAAATGTCCTGCTGAATGGCATTATAATATTACAGTATTCAAAACAATTTAAGCAACCTCAAAAGGGAAATATAGTCAAGTTCGTCCAATATAAAAAATTTCATAAAAACACTGATACTTTAGAGCCAGTTTATAGGGAGTTAGAATTCCAGAATAAAAATTTCCAAGAGCTTTCTTTAAGTCTCCAAGCAATAAAAATACAGAGAGAAATAAAAAGAAAATGTTAATGTAGCAATTGCTGCTTTATGAACTTTTTCCTAATTTCCGATTGTACTGCTTAATCCCAAGGATCTCAAGTGTGAAATATCTAATATATGACTCCACCAAAGACCATCCATCACCCAAGCTCGGATACCAAGACCACGAAATAACACGTACAGTTCTTACCAGTGTTGGGTATTCTCCGCTCTCGCTCCCATTCCAGCTGCTCCCTTTCTAGCTGTTCCTGGCGCTCCCTCTCTTGTCGCTCCCGCTCCAGTCTCTCCAGTCTCTCCCGCTCCAGGCGGTCCTGCCGCTCCCGTTCTTGTCTCTCTCTCTCCAGCTGCTCCTGTTCCAGGCGCTCCCTCTCCAGCCTTTCTCTCTCCTGCCTTTCCCGCTCCAGCTCCTTCTGTCGCTGCTGTTCTTGAAGTTGCCTACAATTTTAAAAAATATATTTTAAAATACGCATCTCTGGCTACTCATCATGACAAAATCTGTTTCTTTCCCAAGAAAACCCATGTGGAGCTCACTGCTGATTCAAATACAAAGCCATGTAGATAGAGCAGGCAATCAACACCTCTCCCCACGTGAAGAAAGGCTACTCTGGGTGGCGTTGACTTACCAGTTTCATATAAACGAAAACAATTTCTCTTACTACTAAGACTGCTGCAGCACATTACACTAATGTCTCTTTAAAAAAAATAAAGGTTAGCCTTTTAAAACAGATTTTATTCATTTATTTTTAGAGAGGGGGAACAGAGGGAGGAAGAGAAGGAGAGAAACATTGATGCATGAGAAACATCCAGTCGGCTGCCTCTCACATGCACCCCAACCGGGGACGGGACCCACAAACCAGGCACAAGCCCTGACTGGAATTTGAACCAGCGTCCTTTTGCTTTGCAGGATAGCGTCCAACCAACTAAGGCACACCAGTCAGGGCACACTGTCTCATTTTATTCGGTACTTTTCATGAATAAAATGTTGCAGATAAATGGATTTTCCAAATAACTGAACACATCACTTTAATGACTAAGGCATTATGTTAATCACTCAATAAAAATTACAAATTTTAATTTACTTCCTAAAACATGACACCAAATCTTCAGTGTACAAGTAATTCATTATCATTTTAGAAAATACAATAGCTGATCACAGGAATAGCTTGAACAAAGTTTCCTAAGTGGAAAAAAAAAAAAATCCACAGTTAAGTAAAAAGAAAAGAAATAAAGTTAAGGCACCTTAAGTCTCATACCCAGAGGGAACTATCATTAACATTCTGGCATTCACACTTGCAGACTTTTCTTTCTGTAAAAGTAGACGTATAAACTTTAAAAACAAATGAGAAAGAACAATATTTAGCTATCATTCTCAAATCTGTTTTCTTCTCTCCCATTTAATATACTATTAAAGGTATTCTAAGGCACTAAGTATAGTTTTGCATCTTTATTTTTCGCAACTGCATAGCATTCTATTATTTACCTGTCCGTGGTTCAAGCAGTCGCTGATAGCCAGATTATCAAGTCTAATATCATTACTACTACTGACTGAATAAACGTTTCACCTTCATTCCCCTTTGAATCCTTTTCTAACTGCATCTCAAGGATCATTACTCACACATTATTTGCTAGGTGAAAAGATGTTAGGTTTCATTTTGTTATGTGGCTTTTAATCTTCATGTAGAAATCTAGCAGTATTCCTTTCTGTGATCTGCCTTGGATACCCTTCTTAGGTGACCCTCTCACATCAACACTTTCTTTTTTTACTTTCATTTTTTTCCAAAGAAATCCGTAGTTCATCTGAAGTTCATCATGGGTGGGAGAAGGGAAGCAGTACTCTACCTCACACACCGTTTCCTGAACAGCTGACAACCCCCATTTAAGATGGTACCCCTCTATATATGTGTGTGCTGACTGCGTCTGAACTTCCAGAATGTTTTGGTTCATAGGTCTGTCTGTCTAGAAGGGCACCACCATCTTGATCCTTTGATATCTGATAGGTTCGTATTTTAATATCTAGTAAAGCGTGTCCATCCTTACTACTCTCCTTACATTAAAAACCTATGGAGGCCTGTTGCATGTGGCTCTGAAACAGTTTGCTTAGTACCTTCCATACACATATGTAAAAGAGCAACAAAATGTCCCCAAGTCCCCATCTGGACCTAAACGATATTCTTGCTTATAAAAGTTAACTCTCCAAAAAATAAAGGATAAAAAGTTATCCTCATCAGCACTGTGAGGAATATTAAGTGAGGTAATGCCTTAAAACCCCTTTAGGAAGTATCTGGAACATAAGACCATTTGATAAATGTGAGCTATAATAATAATGATTGAGAAATTTCAAACTGGGACTTGCCCTGGCCTGGCTAGGAAACTGGCCATGTTTGGCTTACAGGTGGAGCTAAATGATAGAATGGATATGATAACTTTCATTCCTCCCAGCAGTATCAATAAACCAGTAAGCCCTTCCCAGTAATCCCTCCCCTCCATGCTTCCTAAACTGACTCTAAAACCCAAGGAAAAGCCCATTTGACCAGTAAATTAATCCCACTTCTCTCACAAAAACACAAAGCCTCTCTCTGGCCAAGACACCATACTTCACAATAACTGCCAGAGGAAACCTACGGTAGTGCTTATTATAAGCAGCAGTTGTTTAGTATTTTTAGGATCCAGCACTGACTTCATTATGCATTTGGTTAACCACTAGCTACAAGTTTCTGAGGGATGACGGTATCACCGCAAGGCTGAGGGCAAGAAATTAGGTGTACTCAGAAGAATGCTTTTAAAAATAAACCAGACAGAAAAAGTCAGTTATTATTATTTATAATAACCTGCATCTAATGAACAAACTCAGCTAGGTCTTATATTAAAATGAAAACCCCTAACTTGTGTTAAAAAAAATTAGAGCATTTAAAATGTAATACTCTAAGCAATCTAGTGGGTCCAAAAGGCAAATGATACCCACATCTCTCTAACTAGAATATATCTGAATGCAGAAGCTCAGGAAAAGTGCTTCGCTTTAGGTTACTTTAGTAGCTGCACCAAGAAATCAGTAATGACAAGATCCAAGTTACTAGCTCGTCTGACATCTCTGTGCCACCTTTTATGTTTTTGTTTTATTAAAATAATATAAGCACACAGTTTTTAAAGCTTGTAACAAAACCAGTAGTTCATTCCCCCAACCCTCCCACCCATTTTCAACACATCAAAGACAATTACTGTCAACTCTTTGGTTGTTTATGTTTTAACTTTAGACATTATGTACTGACTTTCTAATAAAATATGTCTTTGCCAACTCTCTCACCACACATAAAGTCTTCCCAGCCATCATGGGAGAACATTGATTTCTGCCGATTAAATCAACATTCAGAGGTTGTTGTACATGGGACAATGTAAATACTATTCACAGCTGGGTCACCTAGTATTCTAAGGCTGCATCCCATTTCTTACTCAACTCCTTAGTTTTCTTCCCCCCAAGTTAGTGCCTGCTTCTTTAAGCAATACAATGCTTTTAACACAAAAAAGTTGAAGTCACAGGTAGAAGGAGGACAGGCATGAGTTACTCGCGAATCTGAAATAATTATGCATGATGGCATTTACAACGAAGGGTGTCCTGACTTGAGAAGGCTGTTCCGTAATGTCTTCATAGTCTAGGGTTTTCAGTCTGTAAAGACAGACTGTTTGCTGATGAACAAACACAATGGCAGAGATTTTCAAGTCACTGACAGTCGCTGAGGTATGCAGCTCAGACAGCTGCAGGAGATCCTGCTAATTTAATATTTTCTTGATTCAAGGGTAAGAAAGAAGTGTTGTGAGTCCTAGCTAATTTTTAGCCTGCTCACTAAAAAAGATGCACATCTAACTATATTTCCCACGGCAGTGTTGTCAAACAGAAAATTTCAGGTTTATAAATCTTTGGTAGCTATCCCCCCCCTAAACTGGATGGTATATGAACTTTCTGACTTTCATGTCCTCTGAAGCAAAAATTTGTATAAACTTTTATGGGGCAGTTTACAAAGGTATGAAACCCTGCTTTTTCTTAGAAACATCACTGCCAACTCACAGACTGGAAATGAATGTGATTCCCCATCCTGGAGCTCTGTCTGCAACAGCCTGTCCTCTTCACTCACCAATGCAGCTGTTCGTATGGAAAGTAATGGAACTCCATCCCTGTGTCTGCCCCACCCTGGAGAATCATCTGAAGACTTTCTGGAATACAAGAGCCCTATTTCTGAACTATGGAAAAATTCTGGAAGACTACTTTTTCTTTGAAGTGAGGATATTCATTTAAAAATAATTTAAAATACATATCTTTTCTCAGAAACGATTATAGTGCTAATGACCAAAATTATAGCCAAGAACACTTAAAAAATAGTATCAGAAATAGTTACCCCATCACCAAAACATCTTTCTCCAAAAAGATGAAGAAATGTACAAAGCGCTGGCCAACGAGATTAGTGGCTTCTGCATATACTCAAACACATATTTCGTTTACGCTGACTCAAAGACTGATGTTTGAAAGCAAGCAAAATATAAATAACAACATTTAAAACTCTCTTTCATTCAGCCTTACCTATAATGAAGTGTTAGGGAAATAAAGTGATTTAAATTTTGACATAATGAAAGTAGGAGGGCAGACTCAGAAGGATGTTCTGGGTTGACAACAGTCAATAACACTCTGATATTACTGACGTTTGCCAGAAAATAAAACGGAATAAATATGTTTGGATCATATAACGTGGGCATTTCACATCTCTATTAGTAAACAAATGACGATGGATAAAACTAACAGTATAATTAGGCTTTAACATTAGAGAGCCCCAGAGACAGGGGACAACACTCACAAGAGAAGGCGGCCGACGTCTGGCCCATCCGGCCTCTGCAGGCTAACCTGAGGTCTGTACACCTTCATGGCTGGTTCCCTGCTTCTCCACGGGGTTTGTTACTCCCCTTTTATAACATCCAGGTAGTAGTGGTGATTTGCAAGCTATTTATAGATATTAACTAAATTGAGTTCTATGTTGAGACTAACAGAGGACTGACTCATGTTTCTCAGAATATGTTTTTTCATCACAGTAGGCCAAGGAAGCCAAACATTAATGAGTAGGAATCAAAAACCAATATTAGAAATGATACACATATGACAAAAACTAAACTATATTACCATCATGTGACTAATGTAAAGGTATTAGACTAGTAAGATTTAACATCGAGAGTAAATGTTTAATCAACTCAATCTTACTTTCATTAAAAATAAAAAAGTTAAACTTATAAAATGTTGTATATACGAGGAGAGACCCCTCCCAAAAAAAATCAGAATTATTTTCTGAAAGGCAGACCCCTTGTAGTACAGCCTTCCCCCACTAGGTGAGTGTCCTAGGAACCTGTCTGTAACAGTGTACCAGCTGGTGGTATTGTGAGAGGCTGTGTTCAGCTTCAGTGAATTTTCTGAAGACGTTTTCAACGCGTTTGCCAATTTCATGATGGGTGACTGACAAGCGCACCTGCCCACACCACGCTGTGTGTTCAGCAGTTTTTGACCAAAAGCAGCTTGACCCACTTGCCTCACCCTCCCCATTCACCCGATCTCTCTCCAAGAGACTTTTTTTTGTTTGTTTCCCCGGATGAAATAAGTCCCCAAAGGGAATCATTTTGCCCGTGTGGAAGAGGTGAAACAAAGAACAGCAGAAGCCCTAAAAGGCATCAAAATCCACGAGTTCAAAAACTGTTTTGAGCTGTGGGGAAAAAAATGTCTCAATAGGTGTATCACACCAAATGGCAAGTGCTTTGAAAGTGACTGAAGTTTAAACATATAAAAATAAATATGCAAATTTTTTATAAATAAGTTTTATAAAATTTTATAAGAAGAGACACTAGAGTATGGAAAGGAAGGTAGAAAACTTAAACTAGAAGTGAACAGCATATCCAGCAGGTTTGTGGAGACACAAAGCAAATGGTGAAGAATAGAGATGAAATTAATACTGAAAGAGAAAGAAACTGGTTTGGAGGGTCTACCTAAAAGGAAGAAGAGCCTGCATGACTATGGAAAGAAAATAATTTAACAATCTGTACCAACGTTTCAGAAACTTGGATTTCACGCTTCAAAATGGCTAAGTTAAAGTCTTCCACTAAACAAGTATAAACAGCATCTCCACATTTCAGACCCTTCAGTACCTACTTATAGACAAACAGAAAAACCTCAAGTCTGGATGAGCACTGTTAGGGCTGGCAATTCAACTGGAGAAAAAATATCTAACAATGATGAAGAATTCACTCAATACTCATTTCCAACTATCAGCGGGTGATGCCAGTTCTTGGCCGCCCTCTGTGCAGTGGGTCACCCATCTGTGTGACCCCTAGCAAGCCAGCAGTCCCTCGATGGTCCGTTTCTATCCTGAATTGTCCTGGCCTCTAGCAACTCTGACTCAGATTACTTGTTGCCCACTCCATACTTACCCAAATTATGTGTTATGTTTTGGGTTTTTCCTGGTTCTTCCTAGTTTTCTATAAAGTTGTTAGTCCCAATAATACTGTGATCATTTTTTATTAATTACTTTCCTCTCTGTGTGTGTGTGTGTGTGTGTGTGTGTGTGTGTGTGTGTGTATGATATCATTACAGTTTCTAAGTGGAATTCTGGTATGTTTAAAACTCTCAATATGCAACTGAAATTATTCTTTTAAGCTTTCCTTATTTCTACAGAAACTTTGGTTAAAAAAAAAAAAAAAAGCAGAAAAACCCCATCATTTTGGGAGATCCTGGAGGGCTTTCCTCAAGAGATAAGTAGTTTTACAGCAAAGCAGCAGACACGGAACCATGGCAAGAGATTCCTTTGACTGTTTGTCAGGGAAACACGATACATGCATTAAGACAGCATAGAGAATATGAGGACTGTTTCAAATATAAGCTCCAAATCAAAGGTCACAGGAAGAAATGCTGGCTTGTCATCCAACTAATGCTTCTCAACTGGAAAAGTCCATCTATACAACAGGTATCAATTCTGCAGAACCGGGTGACGTACTAGTGATAGGTCTGAAACATCCCCCCCAAACTTTCATTTGTTTAAAATGGGACGCCTGGTTTGACTGGCTCAATTGTAGTTACCAAATACACCCGAATTTTTGGAAACAATTTTGTTACGAAGTAGCTTATTATGCAGAGGTTCTGCTAATTCAGAAAAATTACCCCTAAATGAGTCCGTATTTTAATTTCAAATATATTTATAAACTGCGCTGGCATAATGAAGATGTTATTGATCTCAGCCAGCAGTCCTGTCATAAACAGAATGGTTTCATATTCCATTACTACACCCAATGGTAATATCTCAAGATCAATGCCTTATACAAAAGGCTAGCACTATTTCAACTTTCTAGTTAAGGTACTCATGTGAAAATCATAACAATCATAGATTAATTTATAACTACAATAAAAACAAGATTCCTTGAAGTACAAAGACATTTTATGCTGTTTAAAATATTTAAATATACATGAGTATGATTTTTACCAAAAAGAAAGCAGACATGAAATTTTATTAACATCTTTTGTCCACCAGAACAACAATCAGCTCATTTATTAATGCTGATTCTAAAACTTAATAAGATAACAACAAAAGTTCTGAATTTCAAATGGCTAACAAGACAATCTACTTTCAATGTTAGGATGTTCATAGTTTGGTCTTCCAACAGTGGAATGAAAAAGAATAAACAATAACTAGTAAATTTACCTTCTTTGAATTTCCAATTCTTCTTGTGATGGGCCATTCTGAACTTGGGCAGGTAGTTGTGAGTTTTGTCTAGGCAATGTTGGCCCTAAAAAGGGAGGAAAACATTACAGATGAACATTATTTCGGTATTTAGCTGGCGAGAGATAAAAAACCATGAGAAAAACATAAAACCATCACATATTTACAGATGTATCTTCTTTTTGTTTAGCAAAATAAAATAGAAGCTTTACATGACACACAGCAAATGAAAGACGGCAACGTAATACTGTCATCATCCCCAAAGGCTTACTTGGAACAAATGGAAACAACAATAAAGGAAAAAATAAACATTTATATATGAAGAACTTGAGTAAAACAAGTGTTCAATAAGCATCCGGAGAGGCACCTAAGCCTGACATTTTCTAAGACAATGAGACATTCTCTTTGGGGCACTTATTCATGGAGTGGGGAGGGAGAACTTAAAATGAAAAATCAGAATTCAAAAACTCACCTAAATAGAACACTGGAAATGAAAAACAGGAGAGAGAGAGAGCATGAGAACCTTATTACTGGACTGATGGATGCTAATACATTTATCAAATTCGCTCAATTTGAGCTGCCATTCTCATTTCATGGCCTGGCACTGTCAGCACTGGTGAGAACAAACTTCTGCTAAACTTAATATATAATTAACCTACTCATCTGAATTTTTAATGTAACAGAGGTAATCTTAACTTTTCATCTGAGGTTTAAAAAAAAAACCTGCATTCAAATCAACATGGTTCTGTCACAAGAAACTAATGACCGTCCATTCCCACACATCATGTACAAGGTAGAGCTATTTTTAGCATCTGATAAAGAATGCCACTAAATTAGGGACATTTTAATGTCACTGTCTATAAAAATTAAATGTGTCACAGATTGAGATAAATACTGGACCTAATTATACAAAGCCTAGGGTTACAATAGAACAGTCGTGAAATCTAATCCAGTGAACAAGAGAATAAAGACACAGTTATCTTCCACGCTTGGAGAGAAATACACATATCTGGGAATTCTAGTATGCTAGCAAATGTCCCAGCACATATCTTAAAAGTGTTTCATAGACCACTAGGATAAAAATTTTAAGAAATAAATGCTTCTAAAGCAAATTCTTGTAATCTATGAAGCAACTACATAAAGTATTTTATACTAGTGGAGTAGACTTTACAACCAGAAGGTGGGGGGTCATTTAAATGTAACACAGAACTGGTTATCCCAAGTGTAGGAAGACAAATTAAGGAACAACTGCAGTGACATATTCCATCGGATTTCCCAAGAGTCTGCTATGTTGAGAACCACAAAATATATTAATCCCATGTAATCAGTAACAAAAAAACTATTGAAATTAAAATTATACACTTAAATGTTTGCATAAATGAAAATATATAACTTGTCTAATGAACAGAATGAAATTCCTTCCTTCTTTAGAAAATTAATATAACAATGTAAAAATACTGTAGTACACTAATGTTTAATACTTTACAGGGAAAAGATGCCTCTTCTTTTTTGGCAGAAGGGGTCCATACAAGGTAGGAGGTTAAATTTGAGGAAATGTAAATTTGGGGGAAATATTGTATATATCCAGAATCATATTTATCCAAAAATATTAAGTGGGCAACTCACAAGGCTATTTTGGTTTAACTGTTTTTATAAAATAATGTTAATGTATGTAAGTGGAAACCTCAGGCTGCTCAGATAATTAAACAGCTGGATGTCGATAGGTTAGACTTTTCTGGTATCCACCTCAAATAAGAAGGCAATCATACCACTATATCTAGGGCAGACATTACATCTCAAGATCATATTAATATAAACTCACCAATTAAAATCTAGCAATATAAGTTTTAACTCAAATATATAAATTCAAGAAAAAGATGTCAAAGTGTCAAGTTAATTCTACTGGTTTTAGTAAACAGGTATTTTTAGAAAAAACTAACAAAAGTTGATATAATTCACAATAGAATCGGAATGAGAGAAAGTCTCTTAGCTACTCACAGAAACTGTTTTAGTGGGTTTTTTTTTTAAGTTAAAAGTTTACTACAATTTATTCATGAAGCTGAGAAGCATAGATCGTTTTAAAATGGGGGTGAGGTGGGGGTATTTGATCCAAAAACAACTCTTAAAATTCTTTCTACACAGCTCTTTGTGACAATGGGCTATTTGTCTTTCCACAGACATTCTTTAAACAGGGGGCAGGGGAGGGGAAGCGTTCCCCTTGGCGTTTTCTCACGTCTATTATATATTTAATCTGGTTGTTGTGTCTGTTTCTTCTTCATCAATACTGTCAAGTCACAATAATGAGCACTCTGAAGTAGTGCACTTAAAAATAATATAAACATACCAGAAGCATTATATAAAAGAGTTCTAGATAAATTATGAACTTCAGGTACACAATTACATCTTTTCTTCTTGGCAAGCATTCTGCTGGGTTAGACAATTGGTAAGTTATACCAGAGGCACCACACACAGCATGAAGCAGCAACTGAGATCGGGCAAGGTTGGCAGCTGCCGCCGTATTTTCTGGAATAGAACTATTACTTCACACAGGCATATTCCTAGATGATTATCTGTGTTCTTTCCTAACCAGTGGGCAAATGACAATAGTTTATGAGCATCATGGGGTGGTTAACAGTTCTCTTTTGGAAAAAAAGAGAACAAACAAGTAAACCTGCTTTCTTCCTACTATCTTATCGTAAAGAACAGCAGCTATCTGAGGATTAGCTTGGTTAGTTTTCTCTGTTTAATTACCACAGCCAAAGACAATGGTTAATCTTAATTGTCCTTGCCAGAATTCATATGGCCAAGTATGTGAATTACAGTTTCTAATAAAGAAAATATGTCCATGTTGCTGAAATGGTACCCTACAAATGACAGAGAGTCAGAACAAAATCTCTCTAAACCAGGAATGAATGGCAATTCGGTCTTGACTTCAATATTGAGTTTTGGCTAAAGCACATTTTACTTACTGTAACATTTTAATTTTCACAAATACAGTTTCATACTTAGCCACAGACTATTTAAAAACACAGGACCAAAAAGACATATAGGTGTTATTATACACAATACAATCAAATTTAAACTCAGCAATGTGGTAATTAAATTGTTTGTACAATTCAAGATAAGAATGGGGGAAATCTGCTTTTTAACACATAATTTTACAACTTAAAAAATTTACTTCTATTAAGGCCAAATCAATCTTCTCTCCTCAATTAGGCCAAGTGTACCTATCATTCTGCAGGTGGAACTCAACATATTCAGTAGCAAGTATAGGGCATCAAGTAGGTTTCCAAAAAGATCTCCAGAGTCCTAACAACACAAATACGAATAATAAATCATGGCTGGTTCAGAAGAAAGACTGGAAGAATCCCCAAGAGGAGGCAGAACATTCAGAATTAAAAGTTACTGATGAAACACTTAATCTGCAATGACTAATTGTGGATTCTGGGGAGGAAGGGGATTTAAGACGAGCCGAACTCTAGGCTCACCGCTACCACTGCGTGACCTGGAGAATCGTTAAAATAAAACAAGTACACTAGAATGTTCATTTTTGAAAATTTATAACACACACTTTTTTGCCTAACCCAGCAAGTACATAAATTTTAAAATAATTTTCTTTATAATAAACAATATCAGTAATACTGAAGAGTCACATCAAAGTGTGAGTCATGTGGATAAAACACAAATACACAGCTGAACTGTTTATATAAAACTTTAGCAGTATATCATTTTATAATTTTATCTCTCATTAAAAAAATATGGCCAGGTATACAGGAACCAAAAAAGGGTATATATATGAGTTATAAAAAAAAAAAAACAACTAAAATGCACTAAGATTTGAAAGTTACTTTCTAAACATGGGTTTTCAAAACAGAAAATTTGAGACTCAAATAAGGACCAGAAAAATTCAGAAATGGTGAGTGCGTGCGTGTGTGTGCGTGCAGATATACCCCTGTATAAGGATGCGGCTATGCATATATCTAACTAACTGGAGTTTGGGGTGGCTAAGTGGCATATTTGGTTTGCCACACAAACAATACATACATGTACACACTTGTGTATATAAGTGTGAAAGAAAACACTCTATAAAGCCTAAATTCACCCCTCAGCCACAGATACATAAACTACTGACAAGAAGAGGCTGGTGATCAGAAATCAACCTTTAAAGCAAGAAATGGCATACATCTGCCCAGCAACATGTACACCTACAAATTAATTCAAGTTAAGCAAAAGCTCCCTTCTAAGAAGGCACATTTACATTCCCCAAATCACAGTGAGATGGATTCTCCCCCTTAAATTCCAAATTAAAAGACTGCTCTCCAACAAAAGTTAAAAACAAAAACGAACAAAAAAAACCTCTTTCATTCGTGTTAAAAGAAGCAAAAGAAAATTATTTTTAAGATGCTAATTCTAACTAAATCCTCAGACGCCAACTCAAAAGCTGACCAAATACCTACATGAACCACAACAAATATCACAACATAAAACAGTAGCTTGCTCTAGATCCCAAGTACCACAAAACCAGACTATGGCCTAAGGAAACAAAAGTTATGGAAATGTGCAAGTAGTATGTACCACAGCTTGAAAAAGGAATGTAAACATAATATTGCTTACCACAGAAAATACATCGCAAATTAGTGCTGTCCTGGGTAGCAGTAACCTTGCTCTGGGCTGCAACAGACACCTTGGTGTTAGAAGCTTCAAAGGACAGTGGGGCCATCTGAAGAACGTCACATAAACTAAAAGGTGCTTTGAACGGTTCACAATGTATTTATACATACTTCCTATCTAAATCCTCCTTCTAGAAGCTCTGTAATTTCATAAAAATGTATCCTCTTTAACATTAGCTTTAAATATTGCTAGGTGTAATCTTATTTGTGGAAAAACCCTGTAAGCCACAGCTCAAATGATGCTCTTACAGCTTATTTCCTGAGTTATACAATCAGAGAGTGCAATCGATTTCTGTATTACAATTATATGCTGAAAAAAGTAAATAATGCTGAGGTACAGGAAGTCAAAATCTATGGCCATTAGAGTTAACTTCTTGATATCTACCCCCTTTTAGTACTGCTCACACAGGAGAATTTGCAGCTGAAAAAAAAATTAGGGGAAATGCTTAGGATTAACTTAACAAGAGAAATACTCATTTCTACTAGTTCAAAAAGACCAAAGCCATTTTAAACCGTCTATAGCAATTAAAGTATTTTATAGTCAATGCTGTAAAATATGAATATCTTCATCAGGTTTTCACGCTGAAAAACAGCAAAACTATTCATTGTTTTACCAAGCCACACTGTCCCTTTTTTCCTCAATATATGTACACATATTTGACAAATTATCTTATTAAAATGTGTGACCACATCAAATAATCATTTAATATTTAGGCTATCTATATTAAAATTTACCTTAGGCATTAATGAAGTGAATTCTTTTTTATGAGACAAAACTCAATGAGAAGAAGTGATAACTTATGAAAAGGAAAGGGCTTTTATAAAATTAGGGTAACATTCAAAATTGGGACAGAAAAAAATTAATTTTTTTGTATTACATTAGTGACATTCAAAATTTTTACATCAATAATTTTCTATAAAAACCTCAAGAAATCCTTTTCAGCACAAGAAATATTTTCTTTTTCCATTGGCATTAACCAGAAATAATGAACAGTTTAGAAATATATCCACTTCCACTTAAAAAGGATTACATAAAGGCAAACAAGACAGTATTTTAGATTTCCTCTACAACTGTATTCTTCAAATAATATGTTATGCTAACTAGTTTGCATAAAATCAGAACCAAACCAATGTATATTTAAAGGATGCACATCTGAAAATGGTAATAAATCTTAAAATTCAAGATTTACTATAGTCCAATAAAGTATAAATCTTGTTTTAAAAGTATTATATTCAGCAGATATTTTTAAACACAAAGATTGGTAAATGGCCTCTTTGCTAAGGACTTCCAACCATCCAATCTATTATTAAAGCTGCATGCACAATATTTACAGTAATGAAATTAAAAAGACCACAGGCATACATATAAAAAGTCTACCAAGCTAATTAGATCATTCCAAAGGAGAAACAATTTAGAAATTTTTTAATAATTATAATTTAGGTTTAAACTTTAAAAAACAGTCTTACCAATGACTGTAAATGACTTTATAAAGCCTTTATTAAATAAACATGCCTAGTCTCCAGGTTTTACCCTTCAGTTCCGTTAATTCAAATGGGGGGGGGGAGCAGAAGGCAAATATAAACACTTACAGGAAAAACCTGAGAAATTATCTCGTCTCTGACAACAAAGAAACGACCACGATCCATTACCAATCATTTTGGCAGAAAGTCACCTGACAATTGTCAGAATGCAGGTAAACCATTATTGCTGCATGAGACAAAACATTTTTAACCAAAAACTCCCAATCTTGTCCCAGTCAGTTGAAAGTATTATGTACCATTCTTACACCTGGTTTCTTTAAGCACCTTCCTTCTACTGACTTTTACTTCTTACCATCATGTAAAAAAAAACAACACCGATCTAAATTCTGATACGGTTGCTTGAATTCTACTGCAGTTTGCATTTCCCAAAGATACTAAATTATTCATTCCGTCATATGCATACAGCTAGCAGCATTTCCTGCTAATACTGATGCTATTAACTCTTTGTTCACTCAGCCAGGGTAGAAGGTAGACAGAATATGGGAAAGAACATTCCTGGTCCAGATTGAATAAATTCAGCAAAGTGCTGGCTACAGCCTAATTATTTTCAGTACAAGCTTCGCTAGTCCCTAGACCTCACACTTTACCTATGAAAGGCTATTTCTCTTTAAGTTAGCCATATTAAAATAGGCTTAGGACCAGAATAAATTAGGATGGGTTCTAAAGAAAAGCATGAAGTGAGGAGGTTATGTATCAAAAAAGCAAAATTTAACATTCATTTAGGCTTAAGGAGAAGAAAAATGGCCACTGCTCTCAGCTCCTCTAACCTTAAAATAGTCTCGTCATGGTGTTCATTTATTTCTAATGGAGTCTGTAAAACGGCTATTCCTCAGGCTTCTCCCCCTGCCTTTTAACATTCTTTACCATTAACTGTTTTCTATGAGCAGGGAAAGGCAGAAACCTTGGGTAACATATTAGTAGCAGGAAGAGAAGGCCATTTAGATTTGATCAGCATTACTATATTTTATTGCTACATATAATTACCATAGTATGCCCTTAGCCTTCATGTTTCAAACATCAGAGGTTTCCACTATTAGCAGTTAGTCCCAAGGCAATTTGTAACACGGACCCATCTCAGCATTTTTTCGGAGGATTAAATGAGGTGATGTTTGCCCAAAGCTGGTTATAATTTGATTTGCACTCTACAGAGCCGGTCTGTTCAGTGAGCAGAGCATCAGCGTCCAAATTAGCAGCGTTCACGCTTTTTAACGGTCAGTAAGGGCCCCCAGGTAGCCCCTCGTGGTTGCATTTAGGAGAGAGAGGAAAGCAAACGTGCTGTGTTTGTTCCAAGGCAGCTGGAGAAAGACACTGCAGTGGGGTGGCTGCCTGCGCCTCAGAAGACAGGCACTAGGGGCAAGTGAATTGGGGCACTCACTCAGGAACACAGCATGGAGGTTCCTCCAAAAAGCAAAATAGGACCCCCACCTGATCTAGCAATCCCGCTTCCGGGTGCATAAGCAAAGGAAATGAAAACAGAATCTCAGAGATACCTGCACCCCCATGTTCACTGCAGCATTATCCACAGTAGTCAAGGCAGTGAAACAACCTAAGCGCCCAGCACCGGATGAACGATACAGGAGACACGGAGGACCCGGGGCGGGTAACCGTACAGGGTTTCTTTTCGGTGTGATGAAATGTCCAAAAATTACCTGTGGTGATAACTGCACAACCCTGTGAATATACGAAAGGCCCCTGAATTGTGCACTTGGAATGTGTGAACTGCGTGGATGTGGAGTAAGGCTCGTGAAGCTGCTAAGGGGGAAAAGGGGCTGTGTTCTTCAGCTCAGCCCTGACTACAACACAGCACTGCAAAATGCCTGAATGCCTGTCACTTCTCCACTACGGAAAATATGGAAGGTAATTACCTCTGGGTGGTGGGATTTTAGGGAACTTTACTGTCTTCATTCTGCTTTTCTGTACTGCTTACATTTTTATAATAAGCACAATCAGAAAAAAGAAAAGCTTATTTTCACTTGAAAAACAAAGTGCTGTGCTGGAAATTAGAGTTCTTGTCAGGCAGCGCCCTCACTGGCTCTAGTTTCTGACAAGAGAACTGAATGTGAACAACGAAGAAAAGTGACTCCACTGATAATACCAACGTGACCCGAGCGCCTGCAAGGGCCGCAGAGCAGAGCGGGGAGCTGGACGCGCTCCCCAAACGCGGGAGCCGGCCCGGGAAGGCGCGCGGCAGGCCCTGCCACCAGGCTGGTTTTTCAGCGGGAATCAGAACCAAAGGCATGGCTTAGGTCATGACTCTGAATACATCTCCATTCAGGACGGTTCATCGAAAACCAGGGCTGTCCTAGTTAAACGGGGACAGCTGTCTGCGTCTCCATGGGAACCCCAGTGCCCTTGCTCTTCTCCTTTCTCTGCACCCTAACTCCTGACACTTCATCGGCTAAACCAAGAAGCAGCTTCTATCTCTAAAACGGCAATGTCCAAATGTACTTCTTACAATTCAAAAGTATATAAAATTTTATAATAAAATGTTTTTTTTTTAATAGTTCTGTTGAAAACATAAAAAATTTAAACTGGGTTTGTTTACTTCACATGGAGTTTATTAAAGTTACATGAAGTCAAGTTATTGGTGTGGGCTGTCAGCAAGAGCATAAAAATAAATCTGTTCTACAAACTAAGCATCGTTAACTTCAGTCTCTGAAATGTAATTATATCCCTAACAATATGTATTTTCTTTTACTACTCTTTAAAAATATATACGTTCTCAGAATTAGTAGGTCGTAATTTTGGCATGCAAATTCAAACACGATGGGATGTTGTTTAGAGGAAACATCAGTATAGTCAGACAAAGAAAATGAAAAAGGCCACCACCTAAGTTGCCAAACATAAGAAACTTTAAATTAGGAATGTCATGTTCCCACTCTTAAGACTCAATAAAGTACACTTCTTTTTCAGGAAATCTATGCATAAAATACTTCTTGCCATATTTGAAAAGATATTTTTAGTATTTTAGTTCAGTCTGTAGGCTTGTATTACTGCACGTTTGTTAGACATTTTCCACGTTAAATCTTGGTCTTTTACTTACTCTCCCTCTAAAAATGAAAGATACAAAGGTAACGGCAATTCACTGTTATATAAAAACAAAGCAAAACAAAACAAAACGGGAGAGGAAAAAGAAAACTTCAATACCAGCAAGAGCCCAGAAGGAAACCCATTATAAAACCCCAATACCAACTGGTAGAGACTCAGGGACTTTCCAATTTATCGTGTGGCTGCTAAATCATTACTTTATATTAATCTATTTAGATCAGCAGTCTGCTTCACTAGACTTCAAGTGAGCATAGAGCTTGGCATATCATAGGCAATGAATACATTTCTTAAAACTAAATTGGAGTTTTACAGAATTAACGCAACTTAGACGGAACTCATTAAAGGTATATCATGTGCTGGCTGTAGACAAAGTAGCTTTACATTTATCAATCCCCCTAAATAATGCAAATGGAGAATAAATATAAGAATGAATGGCTCTGTATAATTTTATAATAAAGGGGCAGAAAAAAAACACAAGGTCAGAAACATTTAAACAGAAGTTAAGAAAATAAAACTGTCCTGCTAAAGAAAACAGCCTTTATGTCGATGGGAAAGTGCAGGTTCCACACAGCCAAATTCAGTGTAATGTCAAGAAATAACCCAGATTACCTATATCTGAAGTTTTTAATGGACTGTGAAGTTGGGATCCCACAAGTTTCCAGGAAAAAAATTAACTCCTAAAAAAAAAGCAAGAAAGAGCTCTGATCCAAAGTCAATTCTCAAGAGTGCAGAAATCCAGGCAAAAGCAAGTTCTTTACCCAAGCCTTCTGACCTAGGGCACCAGAAAGCACAGCACAAGAGCAACATTAAAGCGGGGCAGGGGGTGGGGGTATCTTTAGAGCGGCAATCTGGCTGTATCTCCTCTGGAAACAACATTATACTACGCTTGCTTTTAAGCAAGTCGAGACTCTAAGCCGGCTGCTGGGCTCATATACCATCACTCTTTGCAGAAAAATAAAATGCACAAAAAATACTGGTGGAAAAGTTTTAAATAACACTTGTTTAAATTCATACTTTAATGAATAAAAGGATAAGTTCTGGCAGAGAAATAACTGCTGAGCCTATTGACAATGTGGAAATATCACAGAGTCCTGAAAACCCAGCTGTTGTCTGGGATGTGACACTTGAAACTAAGATTGTACTATCTAAACTGAGGCAAAAGTACCTACTTCAGAGGGAAAAAATGTAATTCAAGCTGATTTACCAAAAGAACCGTATCACTCTGGGGCAGAAAATAGGTATGGCTTCCTAAGAACAAAATTCTAGAAATTCAAACATCTGTTCATGTAAATAATACTATATGTTACTACAGCTGCATTAAACAGACTCAGGGGCTGTTTATATATCACATCTTGGTCCAGTTAATAGGATTGTATGCAACATTCAATATGTGTGTGTGTGTCTTCTGGCCTTCAGCAGAGACACTTTGAATAATTTGATCTTTTTTGAACATAAAATCTGCTAGTGTCACTACATTAGCATTGTCACTAACTCTGGTTCTGCCAAATTCCTTATACAGTCCAGAAATGGATAGTTTAAAGTGTTTTGATAACAGTTCCATAGCGGTGAAAAGAGGAACAAACAGTGCAAGGACCCGGATGCAGGAGAGGGTGTCTACTTAACACAGAGTCAGAAAGGACCAGCTCATGCAGGAGCCAGAAGTCACGTGGAGGAGTCTGTCCTTTATTCTGTGAGCGATAGAAAGCCATTGGGAGATTATCTGATACACACACACACAACAGTAGGTATGCAAAACTCCACCCTGCCACCTGCTAGTATAGGGTCCGTCCCAAAGAGACTAGAGTCCCATTCCCTGGGAATTAATGTCACTCATCTAGTCAGTATCTTCCAATTGGCTTAAGGAAATTTTTAGATCAACGCGCACCAGTGAGTCTTAATCTGTGTTTAGTATAGTATGACCACAGTGAAGATCCAGTCAGTATTTGCCCAGGAAACTCCAAAAGAAAAATGTGTTTCTTCCTATATGAATGGCACTGTCGCTGCCAAATACCCCTGTAAGTTTCCAGGAGCCACTTGCTTCCTAGCATGAGTCACCTCTGATATTGCACAAGTCCACGGAAATAGCAGGTCTACCACAGAAGAATTATTTTTAGTAGCTTTACATGAGTAGTGTGCTATTTCTCCTTATTCCACTTCCTAATTTCCACCTTGTGCCATTTATGGTACTTATACTGTCTATACATTTTTGATGTCTTATTTTCTCTACATAATTAACAGAGCCTTAAGATCAACAATTCCGAATTATTCATCTTTGTTTCTCTCACAGCATGGAAGATAGTACCTTATTAGGAGTACAAATAATTCAGTTCACTGTGGCTTTTCTTCTTTTAGATTATGAGCCCATCTCGCTCTTAGGGATTTTTTAATGGATTTTATAAAACATTGTCACAGCATTCTTTACATATGAAATACTGACATCAAAGATACCACTACTTAATACCATCTTCAAAAGTCTGATGAGAATTTTTGTCTTGCCTAGATCATAAACCAGAAATGCCCAAAGTTAATTCAGGGGCACATGGTCTTTGCTCAATGTACACAGGGACGGCCCATCACACTTAGCCTCGTAGCTGCCTTTTCAAAGCACCACTAGCTTCCTAAGTACGGCTTTGTTCACGTTATTCCACTGGCTCAAAACCTTACACTCTACCTCTGCGGCCCATAGCTCTTTGCTGTATCTGTCTTAGTTCCCCTACAACAGAAGGATCATTCAGGGCAGGACTTCACCCTAATTTCCCCTTGCATAGAGAGGGACTCAAATGATACAGAAATCAATGAATTTTCTTGGGGAAAAAAGAAACATAACTAAATATGTCTTTAATGAGCAGTAAAGACAAAAAAAGAAGTCAGAAAAAAATTTCTCTACCACTTTTTATTTCTCTGCATAAATTAATCCACACAGAATTTTCTGTGTACTTTTAAACATTAACATCCAGAAATAACATTTTATGGGTTGGTAATTCTAATGTCTTTATCACATTTAATTTCCATAATGATATCCTAACATGGGTATTCTTGTGACCACATTTTACACACAAGGAAACAGTTTAGAGAAGGCAACCTGCTTCCAGGGGAGAAACAAGACTGGAGTCTTGACTCCGATTTTAAGTTCTTTCCACTGAATCACAATAAAGACCTTAATTTTACTACAAAACATAAAACAATACTAAGTGGAAGTTTGTCCCTTTCCTACTTTCTCACCCTAAACTGACTTCCCTGAAAAGCCTTCTAAAATACGCTTTGAAGATCTTGAATTGAAAGGCAGAAAAACAGAATAAAACGGCTTGAAGGTCGCAAGACCCAACCCCAGGTGTGCCTTCCTTTCTAGGCAGACCCAGCTTGAAGAAGTCCCATCTCTCCATGTCAGTCTTCCCCACATTACTGGGAAGATGGTGAGTTTATAAATGAGGAAGACAGCGGAAGCGGGACGTATGGGAGTGAAGCACCTGCAAAAAGACGGTCCCACCCCCACCCCAAAACCTGTTTAAAAATGTTACTTCCCCAGGAAGATTAGTTGACTTAGGAAAGCTCAAAGCGCAAGACGCTGTCCAAGGTTACCTTGGGGTTCTTTTGTGATACAATTTCACACGATTTTCTTGTTATGTGTTTTTATGTATTACAAGTATTAACGAAGGGCCGCAAATGTGCTACCTCTAGAATCAAAGGTGTTATGTCTGCCCAGTATTCCCATTCTCTTCCTCTCCACCTCTGGCTAGTGCAACCATCTTCACCAGTGGCCCAAAGTGACACATCTCATCTCCTCCTCCTGGCCTGTCTACCACATCTCCCTGAAATATGGAAAGAGGATGCATTGTACAACTAGATCTGGGTACAAATGCCAGTTATGCCAGCTTCGCTGTGGGCCCTCAGACACATCCTATGACCTTCTGTAAGCCTGAATCACATCTCTAAAACAAAGACAATACCGCCAATAATGTACAGTTGTTATAAAGATCATCGGTAATATATGAGCCCAGTTAGGAACTGGCATGCAGAAGATACTCACACCTCAGAAGTGTTTTAACGACTAAATGAGAAGGCCTAGAGCAACAGCTTGACAGGTATAGTAGGCCCTAAATAAAAGTTTGTCATGTCCTCTTTGCTGTTTTTTTAAAATACATATACTCTATTTGAGGGAAAGGGAAGGAGGAAGGGAGTCAGAGAAACACCTGGGGACCTGGCCCGAAACCCAGGCATGGGCCCTGACCTGGAGCAGGACTGGTGACCTTTCAGTTCACAAGAGGGTGCCCAACCAACTGAGCCACACCAGTCAGGGCCTCTTCACTCTGTTCCTTTCCTCTTACACTGTGTCATTTCAGGCCTCATCTTCCTCACCAATATTATTGCCACGCTGTCCTAAATTGATCTCCATCCTCACCAATCCCATTACAACTGGTCTAAAGCACAAACCTGATTAATTACATCAAGCATTTATTTACCACCCTTCAATGACTGGACCGCTAACCAACGTAACAGGCACGCTGCTCAGCAATAATGCAAGGTCCTGCCCAGCCTGCTCAGCCTTCCCAGCCTTGTTTCTTAGGATTTCTCTCTCCCTGAAAATATTCTCACACCCAAGCCCCTCCATAGTCCCACTGTTGCTTCCCAACTGCTCCACGCTCTCATGCCTCCACGCCTACCCAGAATGTTCTGGAGGCCTACTCATTCTTCAAAACATAGTTCACCTAGCATCTGCTCTGCAGAAATTGCCTTCACCCTAGAATTTTCTTCAGTATTCCAAAGGCCTTTCGGCACCCTCATTCACAACATTTCGTGAACCGTGTTCTAATTCTGCTGACCTTGTTTCTAGTGGCTCCAGCCCAGCTGAGACATCCCGGAAGGCAAAGAACAGGCCACCTCATCATGCTCGTACGACTCCCAGTGCCCAGCACAGCACCCGTGCTCAAAACATGTCTGATGGTTTCTTTGCTGTAACCTTGACATTGCTCTCATGAATACTGGCAATCTGTGACGGACATAAGGTATTTCTAGAAACTTTTCGGGATTTTTAAAAAATCCAACTGACTTCAAAAAGATATCTCAAAAAGATTAAAAAAATGCTGAGATAAAATTTATTCAAATGCTCATATTAGAAGGTATATCAGGCCAAATTATCAGTAAGGAAAAAATGAATGGACTCTCAATATTTATATTTATTTATACAACCTAAAGAAGATTTCAAATATCAGGGTATCTTTGACTATGTTCTCATTTTCAATAGATATTTTTTTTAAATTTAGCAAAAGCGGTTTTACCAATGGCAAAACATTAAGGTTTTCCTCTCACAAAGGCATACTTAATCTTGGTTGAGCAGAACACAGCAGTAGAGCAATCTTACTACCTATGCATATGATTTTCCTTTTTAAAAATACATTTAAAAACTATTTTCTATTTTCAAATGACTTAAACCTTGCTCAAAATTCACCTCCGACAATCATCACAAGGACTGACTTTTAACTATTCTCTACAAGATTGCTATACAAGCACTTGGTAAATAATCCAGAAGTCCAAAATTATCAGTCTGAAGAATGCGTTTTCAATGCACTTGTTTAAAATCCAGTCCATCTCCGTTAGGCAATGGAAAGAGATAAACTGTAGTATTTGGGAAAAAAGGAAGACCACTATTTCAACTCTTTCTCAAAAATGTTACAGCACGTGATTTGTGTTTTTTAAATTCCCAATATAACTCACTGTATTTAACAGCTTCTGTGCTTTCCAGTATATTAGATAATTGCATACCAAGTTAAAACAAAATTAAGGAAAACAGTTTTGCCACCCACCTTTCCCCTAAGAAATGGAAATATTGAACACAGACAGAGCACCTTGTCAGGGTTAGCATGAGGAACTCAAAAGAAAGCTATTTTTTCTCAATTTTAAAACATTGGTTTGAAAATTTAAAAGACTTACGGAGCAAGGGAGACAGGAAGGGAGAATTGTGCAATTATTGGTTTTGGTAAAAAAAATATAGGTTAGTAATTTTCAAATCCTGCCCTGGAGAACCATGTATGTGCCTCAGTAGCTGTGGGGCTCCCGAGTCCCCACATTCATTAGAGAAGCATGTGTGCATGTGTGTGTGTGTGTGTGTGTGTGTGTGTGTGTGTTTATGCATTGTGTTTCTGAAAAAAACACTGTTTAAACAAAGGTGTCCATGACTTTAGAAAGTCTGAAAATCACTAAGGATTCACTGATATTCAACGGATAATACTGATGTTAACACCTAAGAAAATAGTAAACAGAAGCATGATTATGAGAAAATTGTCTTTTAAAGTGGTAAAGCATTAAGTAAGAAAGACTAATGTCTGTAGTTGCTTTACCTTTATGAATACAATTCTTTTGCTTCTGGTCAGAGATTCATTGGGTATGCTGTTTATTTAGGGAGGGGACACACAAGGTAACCTTTTTCAACTTGGTTTTGGCAAAAAAAAACACTGGGTGGTTTTACCAAGAAATTGGCTGTGAACCCAAAAGAAGCAGCTGTGAAATGGAAAGACATGTTCAAGATGAGAGGTGACATTATTGGGCATGTTTGTTTAGGTGGATGGCAGAGGGCCTACAGAATAAGCCCAGGAGAGGGTACCTGCCTATCCTACTTCGGCGGAGATTTACAGAAAAAAATTAAGTCCTTCCCCAAGAACACTTCTGCTTCTTAGCATCTACCTCTTCCCATGACTCCACTTCCAAACCAATGAATAGCATAAAAAATCAGAAATTAGTGAAGCTACAGTAATTTATGAAAAGTCATTTCCTAAATAAATCGGACTATGAAAAACACCAATCACTTTACATGCTTTGTTTTCTCTGATGAAAAGGCTTTAGGCCCAAAAGCCTCTTTGCCATTGACTTCAGCTGTGATGCAAGCAGATGGCAAGGATGGACCGACTTCTTCCCCCTTCTCTCTGTCCGTGGCCTGCGGGATTACAGGCTGAGGTTGTGAGAGAGAAGAGAATAAAGTTTCCGAATCATCTAAGAAGGATCTACTAAACTTCTTTGCCTTTCCAAAATGCTTGGGTCAGTGATGGCCATTTTCTCACTTGCCAAACTTTCTATAATCTAGAAATTAGAGACCATAATTGAGTCTCTCCACATTAGGACTCATTAATATTTCAAAAGATCAAGAGCAGAAAAACAAAACACCATGAATTAGCATTGCATTTTGAAAGCAAACTATGACTATACACTGATAAAAAGCAATGCTTTCCATTTGGTTAAAAAAAATTGATGACAAGATAACAACAATAATTTTAACTTTAAATTAGTAACTTTTAGCTACTAATATTAGTAAATACTCTTTTGAAGATTTAGAAATTAAAATTCTAGTTTGTTCCAAACATGGGGAAGCGATATATGATCGTCATACATACACTGTCTAAACTTTGGTCTTTTAATTATCCTTAAATTAATATGTAGTTGACCCATTTAATAAGATATTAAGAACCATAATTCCAGTTTCTTTCCTACAATAAAACTATGGTGAAATAAAAGCAATTCTATACCTACAACAGAATGCTGATAAGGTCAGTACAGTGACTCAGACAATGTACTTACAAGATTGGACACATGCAGACTTTCCTATGCTATTTTCTGGACTTACTGACAAACCAGGAGTAGTTCCAGTGGTTTATTTTCTCAAAAGAGATAAGATATGAAAGCTATGTGCAAATTATTTATACAGATATTAATTTCCTTAAAGGAGATCTAATGCAAACCACCTTCAGGCATCATATTTAGTTTCCAACAAGATTCCAAAACGTCTTCTTGCTCTGATTCACATTTGAAATAAACTAAAACATGGCGATGTTTCTAACCTTTTTACAATACAGGGAGGAATAAATAAAATTTAATGTATCTGTAATGGGTTCTGAAGTTCTATACCTTCAACAAAATATCAAGTCTTAATCTGACTATTTAAGTCCTTTCTCTTGAAATATATAAATTTTGCTTATAAAACGTTTATATCATATGGACCACTAGTAAATACATGGCAAAGTCAAGAATGATCACATTTGCATTGTTTTATATATAAACTTATTTTCTGATTACAAAAATCTACCTCCCCAAAGAGATAACAATATGTTGGTGTATTTCTTGTTTTTTAAACAAAAATAGAGCTCATCTCTGACATATACACCGTCTTAAATTCTGGGTTAAGTGAAATTATTTCTACATAGCTGTCTAACATGCATGTCGGAGAGACGGAAGTCGCAGCTTATACCACCTGAGGGCATGCCTAAATTTAGTCTTGAAATTACATTTAGAATCAAATTTTTATCTCCTAGGATGAAGGAGACCTACTCCTACTTGAGGTTCAGGCCTCAGTAGTGGCTTACAAAACATGTTTCAGAAACCATGTGTTTCTCACAAAATCTGAGATGAAGACGAATGTGCGTAACTTCCATCCACTGCATATTCTCTGGGCCTCATATCCTTGCAACAAAAGTTGGGGTTCTAGAGCAGGAAGAACAGAACTAAATGGCTTCCAATGAGAGTGTTTAAAAGTTATTAATGAACCAATCTCATACGACTCTCCGGATGCACTACATGTTTACATCAACAAATAAAAGCTCACATTTCTCTAGAGAATAAGAGATATTCAAGAATCACTTTAAATACATAAACGACTTAACAGCTGGTCAGAAAAGATTTTTTTAGCTCATACATGGCACTTCAGTTCAAGAGCACAAGTCAGCCACAGGCACCTTACCTGTCTCCTGTGAATTCAGCACTTCTAACGCGTGCATCATGGCACTTGCAAAGACATTGGCATCCTCTTTGCTGCCAAAGTTGAGACCATACACCTGTCTAGCATCTCGCCATTGGTGGAAGGTCTGTGTAGCTTGATTGTACTTCAACCCTTTAGGAATGGCACAATTTATCACCACCTGAAAGACAATAATTCTTTGTAAAGTCAAGCTAATAACTAACAAAACCAACAAAGTCAACAAACCCTGACTGAACAGATAGTCATTCATTCAAACCTATTCCAGGCACACCTTGGCAAAAAAGTGGTTAAAACAATTGTCCGGGGTAAAATCAGTCCACAGAAATAACAGTCTGATGGAAAATCTATATCCTTCATAAATATGTTTTAACATGTCTATGAAAGTATGATAAAATCACAAAGTGTATAAAACTTAAGCATGTACCCTGGCCAGGTGGCTCAGCTGGGTGGAGCACCATCCCATATATCAAAAGGCCGCGGGTTCCATTCCTGGTCAGGGCACATACCAAGGCTGCAGGTTCAATCCCTGGTCAGGGCACACGCAGGAAGCAACCAATCGAAGTTTCTCTCTCAAATGGCCGTTCCTCTTTCTTCCCCTCCCCTGCCCTGCCCTCTAAAATCAATAAACATATCCTCTTGTAAGAATTGTTTTTTAAAAAACTTTTTTTTAATTATAGGCATGTATCTCAGTGAACATTCCCATGTAGCCAAACTCCTGATCAAGAAATAGGATGTCATTCTTCTATGTGTATTTTAAACCCCATAAAGCACTATCTTTAGTTTTATACACTTAATGACACCGACAATCAATGTGGATACTGTCTCTTGCTTTTTATTCCTTCTATCCTCTTCAAGCTTCTGCTGGGCCCATTTTTAATCTGGACAAATTTCTTCCAACGCAGATCTGGTGATAAATTCTCTCCATTTTTGGCTGTCAGAAAATATCTGAATTTCACCTTCATCTTTTAAGGTATGGAAATTTAAGTGGTTGTTCATTCTCTGGCATCCCTCTAAAGTCCATTGCCACCTAGCTCTGGCTGTTTCTATTAAGACATCAGATGACACCTGCTTGTTCTACTTCAGAGTCGTCTTATTTTCAATGATTGCTCAAAAGTTTTACCTCGGTATTTAGTTTACAGTGGTTTTAACACAATAAATTTATGCAGGGTTTTCTTTGTATTTTTCCCACTCAAGGTTTATAGAATTTCTAAACTGATATTTTCATCACTTTTGAAAATCTTTGTTCATTATCTTTTTAATTATTATTCTGCCCCACTCTCCCCTCTCCTCTGGGACGCTAATTATACACACAGTACACTTTTTTACTCTATTCCCTATGTCTCTTAAGCTCTTTTTATATTACATTTTTCTGTCAAAATATCTTAGCTTCAGTGTGAATATTTTTTTCTGACATACATATGTTCCAGTTTACTAATTCTTTTTAGCTGTTTCTAAATTGTTATAAAACTCATCTCTGAATTGTTAATAGCAGTTACTTCATTTTTTAATTCTTAAATTCCCACATGGTTCTTTTTTTCAAGTATCCAGCTCTCAGCCGAAATTCTCAATCTTGCCGTATATCTCCTTAAATAAATTAAGCAGAGTTATTTTAAAGTCACTTTCTGATCGTTCCATTAACTAGATTCCCAGTGGATCTGTTCTATTGCTATTCCTCTTTTTTCCCCGTATGCCTAGGTATTCGGATTGAGTGCCAGACACTGTGTATGGCCAAACCTGAGGACATTTTGAGACCTATGATGATGTGATATTTTTTGCCAGTGAGAATTCCTATTTGCTTCTGACAAACAGCTAGGAAAATTATCAGTCTTAAATCATCTTAATTCAAAAGCAACTGAAATAAATGAGGCTGGCCTCCAAGAGTGGGATTTCTAGGCCCCAAATCACAGGCTAGGCAATGACCAACCCTCCCTCATTAGCACGGCCTGACTTTCCATTCCGCTCTACTAGTTCCATGACTCTCTCCAAAATCTGCTTCGTTTCTCAGTCTCCTCTTTCAAAAGTGGCACATGCCTCTAATAAACACAGGTCCAAAGCTGGGTTCACGACTGTGGTTCTTTCTTTCAGATCATAACAACTTACTCTTCAGTAGGGCAGCTTCTGTGTTAATACTTTCTATTTATTTTTAGTATTTCCTCCTGCTTCCTTCTGAAGCTCATTTTATGTCATTAAGATCTGTCCATCGAAGGGCAGCTGAGACGGCCCACAGGTTTCTATATATAATAATTTGTCACTCAGTCGAAGTACTGTCTTACTTCCTAAACACTTTCCAATCTTCATAATGATTTCATCCTAGTGTCATGAATCACTTAGAAGTGTTTTCAAATTTCCATACATTTTAAAAACACTCCATTTGTCAAAAGCTGGAAGTCATAGGATAGTTTACTTCTCTTATGAATACAAATTTCAGTGTTTCATTGAGAAATTGCCTTACTTATAGAGACATCTTTCTAAATATTTTTAAATATTCATTTTCTTTTTTGCCAACATTTAGACAGTTTTAGAATTGTTCTTCAGTACTATCTAAAGACTATTTTGATTACAGTTTTAAACCTCTACTGCCTTTTACTGAATACACCAAGTCCTTTCGTAATACAAGATGACTTTAAGAATTTAACAGAACCTTACCTGATGGTCCTGAATCTTCCTGCCCACCACTCTGAAGGTGTTGTTGCCTGTGTGGTGATAGATATGAACTCTGCTGAACCCAGTTGAGCCACCAGCTGGCACCCACTTCTTATTGGCATCATCATAAACCATCACAGCAGCTCTTGCCTGACAGATACTCTGTTCACTGTTTAAAAAAAGAAAGCAAAGTTGACATATTTAAAATATGCTAAGTTGCCCACATAGCCATATAAGTCAGTGACAGAGATAGCCAACCTAGCAGTCAGTCACAATCAGTGCTTCAGCGGGTACGAGAAACAACAGTGGACAAGACAGAAGCTTCCTGCCTCATGGGAACGGTTCAATGGATTAAAAAATAAAGTGTAATGAAGGACCATGAGGAGGAGATCGGGATCCATGAACACACAAGCAACACACACACAAACATGTTTTCTTCTGAATCTGCATATCTAACACACTCATTAAACTGAATACAAGTACGGGTACAGGTGAATCATCGTTTGTTTAATCGTGTGTTATGTTTATAGCATCGGTGACCTGTTTGTGAATCCCTCTTTACTGAAAATCATCTTCATCATCAGGCTTGCTTCAAGATCTATACAGCAAATTCTGACAAGCTTATCTGCCCCTTAAGATATGGAGTGGTCACTAGCAGTCGATGGATGGCAATGTGACTCAGTCCTCGATTCCCCTTGGGCAAGATAACATCCTATGTTTCAAATTTCTTCATTTAAAAATGAAAAAGTAAAATGAGATGCTTTTAAGGAGCCCTCTAAATTTTAATGCTAACCTTCACAGGTAAATGTTTTTTAAAAAGAACAAGTCCAATATAATGTCTTTAAATCTCAGCTTCATCTCAATTATTTGTTACCAAGTGAGGCTGAGAATCGTGAACAAAGAAAATGCGAGCTCACCTTAATTTCATATTAAGCACTAACTTCATCATTCAAAAATTCTCCGCCATCGGCGAAAAAAGACATTTGAATTTTACTTTATTTCATAGCGTATTTTACTTTTAAAAAATTAAATACGAAAGGTAAGTAACAGAAGAAAACAGGTACATTAACTCTAATGCTATTAACCCAATTAATTCACTCCCCACATAGGAGACTTATCTGATGTTTAAGCCCCAGTTAAGGCAGACGCTCCAACGCAGCTCTCCAACCGCATATTTAATGAAAGCTTTGCTCATTCCAACCTACGCTAGCCTCAAAGACCTTACACAGTAACTCATGGGGGCTCTTCCCCAACGCCCTCAGAGAGTCACTTCCACAACCTCTTCCCGTACCCACACTTCTGCCCCGTCTCTCAACACTGCATGTACGCATTTTATTCGACTTCCCGAGTGACCTGACCTAAGACGGCCATTGGAGACATAAGAGGTCACAGCACTGAGAGGTAACACTGCTTCCGAGCAGTGGGGTGGTACTTGTTCCTCATGTTCCATTAGAGAAATTTTATAAACACGTGTATAATATTTGTGCAGCACAAACACTGAAATCAACCCAGTGACAGTCTAAATTTTTATGCTGCACTGAAACTTTTTGGTAAAATAGTTCTGGGAATAAAGACAAGCCAATGACTGTAGCTTCGATTATTTTGTAAAGCCCAATTAAAAAGCGTTTGTCGGCACAACAGTTGACATCTCTTTGTCACTCGCAAGAGAAACACTGAAGTGACAACGTTCACAAAACCCTACAGAAGAGGACACGAGATAAGGTAAGCAAAGTGCCTCTTCCAGCACACAATCCAGGATACAAATTTGCTACTAACTAACTGTAAGTCGCAATTCAATGAGCAAATCTGTAAATTAAAAGAAGAACAGCATTTTCTAGCTTTCAAAAATTATTATTTTTGGACATACAATATGATTCCCATGGTTCAAGAAATAATGTTTCTTCAAGGAGGTCCCAACGGGATCACACAAGCTAGGGAACAGAAAACCCCAATTTTGTAAATTAGGTCATTCCATGCCTCAAAAAAGGACAAAAAAAGTTTTCAAAAAATATACAAAAAATCCAAAACCAGGGCAGTCAGATATATTGTCCCAATTTCTTCTTCCACTTCTTCTTCCCCCACTGCTCTACAGTCGGTACCTGGAGACATTCCAAAGATTGAAGCACACAGTTAATTTAATCGACAGTTTCTAAATGGTGCTTATCATACAAACCTCTAGTCAACAATCAAATGTCTGGTCACTTCAACTTCCCTGGGAAAGCTATAACCACTGAAACAAAGACATCTGCAAGGGAACGTATCAAAGTACTGTAGTCAACGAAGGCCAAAAATGCAAAAATAGTAGTAGATTTGTTTTCTAATGAAGATGAAAAGAAATGTTCAAACTGGATATTAAGAATACAAATGTGACCTCCCGTCAAGATGGCGGCACAGGTAAACAGGGCTCGCCTCCTCACACAACCACATCAAAATGACCACTAAAATATAGAACCACCATCATTGAAAACCATCAGAAGTCGAGTGGAATGGAAGTCTGACAACTACAGAATTAAAGAAGCTACATTCATCCAGAATGGTAGGAGGAGCACAGACATGAAATGGGCTTCTCCAACACCCACGTGTGATGCGTAAAAATTCGGGAGGGCTATCTCAGGAGTGAGGAGTCACAGACCCACACCAGCCCCCCAGCCCAGGGCTCCAGTGACAGGAAGATAAGTTCCCTTAACTTCTGGCTGCAAAAACCAGCAGGGATCAAGTCGGTGGTAGTAATTTCTGGACTCCCAAGCAGTTCCCCACTTCAAGTCCCAGGCAGTTCCCCTTAAAGAACCCACGGAAGGACTTACTCAGCCTCGCTCCCTCTGAGCTCCAGCACGGGGGTGGCAGCTTGAAAGGCACCGGTGGCACACAGGGAGGAACTGAAGTGTCTGGCATCAAGGTGAGCACTGGGGGACAGCTTTCTCCCAGACAGACAGGCGGGCAGAGGCCAATGAGCCTTCACTGAGCCCTCCCTGCACACAGCCACAGAGCCACCTGGCTGGTGCCATACCTGAGACTCCATCAGCCTGGCCAACACTGTTTGCCCCACCCTGGAGATCCCTGAGACTCCATCCCACCTGATTTACGGGCCCACCCAAACTGTGCACCATGACTTTAGATATGAACGGCTGGTCTTGGCTCACAATTCACAGCTTCCTAAATCCTATCAAAGAAGCAACAGTGGGCCTCAGTAAGCCCCTAGCCCCCGTACCTCTTGCTAAGTGGCAGAGTTCAAAACACTGGTTATAAGGATGCTCAAGGAACTTAGTGAGGACCTCAACAGCATAAAACAGATCCAGTCAGAAACAAAGGATTCACTAATTGAAACAAAGAACAATTTACAGGGAAACAACAGTCACATGGATGAAACCAAGAATCATATCAATGATTTGGAACATAAAGAAGCAAAAACAACCAAACAGAACAAGAAGAAGAAAAAAGAAAGCAAAAAACTAGGACAATGTAAGGAGCCTGTGGGACAACTTCAAGCATTCCAACATTCGTATCATAGGGGTACCAGAAAGAGAAGAGAAAGAGCAAGAAACTGGAAATCTATTTGAAAAAAAAATGAAAAGAAAACATCTCTACTTTGGTGAAGGAAACAGACATGAAAGTCCAGGAAGCACAGAGAGTCCCAAACAAGATGGATGCAGAGTCCCACTCCAAGACACATCATGATTAAAACGCCAAAGGTTAAAGATAAAGAGAGAATGTTAAAAGCGGCAAGAGAAACGCAGTTAGTTACCTACAGGGAAGTTCCCATAAGACTGTCAGCTGATTTCTCAAAAGAAACTTTACAGACTAGAAAGGATTGGCAAGAAATATTCAAAGTTATGAAAAGCAGTAAACTACAGCCAAGATTACTCTGCCCAACAAAGATACCATTTAGGATCAAAGGACAGATAAAGAGCTTCCCAGAGAAGAAAAAAACCAAAGGAGTTCATCATCACCAAACCATTATTACATGAAATGTTAAAAGGGAGTTATTTAAGAAAAAGAAGTTCAAAACTATCAACAATAAAATGGCAATAAACACATATTTGTCAACAATTGAATCTAAAAATCAAACTAAGCAAACAAGAAGAACAAGACAGAATCATGGATATGGAGAGCGTTTTGATGACTGTCAGGAGGGGGTGGGGGGGATGGGTGAAGAGATGAGGGGATTAAGAAGCACAAATAGGTAGTTACAGAACAGCCATAGGAATGTAAAGTCCAGAATGGGTAATGGAGTAGCCAAAGAACTCATACGCATGACCCATGGACATGAACATGGTGGGGGCTTAACTGAGGGGGCAAAGGGGGAAAAAATCAGGATGACTGTAATAGCATAATCAATAAAATATAATTTTAAAAAAGAATACAGGGGAAAAGGGGACAACTGTAATTGAAAAACCAAAATAAAAAAATTTAAAAAAAAAAAAAAAAAGAATACAAATCTAACTCTGAACAAAGCCAAGGAGCACGAGGAAGAGCGAAGGTTAGAGAGAAGAAAAACTAAGGCGTGGGTAAGAGCTGCAGTGCTGTTGGGAAAGCATGTGGCAAGCTGAGAAGGAAGAGGTTAAGCCCAAATAAGTCGGCAGTCCTAGAAGACACCAGGCACTCAGAGAAGCCACATCAAGGGCCAGCCAGGAAGAGATGGCACCGCCCATGGGAGTCCTGAGTGACAAATTCAAGTCAAGTCTTCCCATTCCTTTCCACAACGTCTGAGGACCTTTCTTACTAGAGACAGGCATCCTGTGGTATAAAAAATATCGGTCTTTGTCCCGGTTCCTGGCACAGAGCTCCTCAAAGAAGCCCTGGCATCTCTAGAGCAGGAAGAGAGTTTTTGGTGTGCTAATGAGATGACCCCAGGTTTCAGGACAGAGGCCCATGGCCAGAAATACTAAGCCATGATTAGAGGGTTGAAATTTTCAGTACCACCCCACCCCCACCTCTGGGGAGGGTAGAAGGGCCAGAAATTGAGTTCACTCACCAATGGCCAATGAGTTCACCAATCATGCCTATGTCAAGAATCCTGCATACAAACACCCAAGCAGCCCGCTGCGGGGCGCTGGGTGGGCGGCATGCCCACAATGGGCATGGAAACTGTGCCCACGCCACACCTTGCCCTACGCACCTCTTCCCTTTGGCTGTGGCTGAGTTACGTCCTTTATAATAAATTAGTAACAGTAAGTAAAGTACTTTCCTAAGTTCAGGGAGTCAATCTAGTGAATTCTCAAACCTGAAGGGGGACCCGTGGAACCCCTGAGTTTGTAGTCAGCAGGACATAAGTGAAGTACTCCATTGGCAGCCGGCGTCTGAAGTGGGGACAGTCTTGTGGGATTGAGCCCTTAGCCTGTGGCATCTGTGCTAACTCCAGTGTCACAAGTGAATTCAACTGATGGACACCCAGATGGTGTCAAAGACATAATTGGTTGTGACATGATAAGAAAACCACTCAATACACCAACTCCCATTACAAGGTGTGCACAAACAAGCCAGTGGCTACCCTGTTTTGGATTTCGGACTCATGAAGTTCAAGGACAAACCGGATGAATCCATGCAGAAGGCTGACACTATTGTGGCCTACTTGCCAGGTAGGAGACTGGGGGTATGGGCGGGATCACCATGACTTAATAAAATGAGGATATGCTGGAACTTAAACATCCCACAAGGAAGACAACGTACTGTCATATACTATAAATGCCATAACTAGCTTTGTATACAATTCTCCTCATATTGTCTTTTTTTTTCCATTTCTCTTTCGTGCAGTGAAACACTTACAAGGGCCTGCTTTAAAGTGTGCCTGGCCCAGGCCGCAACAGAACTGCCTACACAGCTGTGTGTACACAGGCAAGAGAGCAGTGGGAGAGAGGGCTCGGAAGTTCTACCGACAGGAATGTCCAGCCTTCTCTTGGAGGATTTTTAGCTGAAAAAGTCAACAAATGAGTTTCTGAAACTGTACACATCTGTGCGGTTTTTCAGGGACAGTAACAAGGAAGGAAGGCAAGATTTAACAACCATAGCTACTGAAGTCAAAAAGGAAAAGAGTGAAGATCTAAACAAGCACAGCAAAAAAAAACCCACTAATTTTATACGTCTTACATGACCGTTTTCTCTGCGTTATAACAAGCCTCAAAATGAACACTGATCAAAGCCTTCAACATCCTGAGTCAGCAGAGGAACTGCAAAAGATTAAATCAGTAAACTACTCAGTTATAGTTTTGGGGAGATCAGGCACTAAACTGGTTGTAAACATCAATTTCACTTTGTGACCCAAGGCAGTTGGTATATATAATTGATACCGTTTTTCTTTCGGATGTTAACTTTTGTATTTGAAAATAAAATGTGGCATTAGAAGGCTAGAGATAGCCGATTTTCTTTTTAAGTATAAAAACCATGATACTACATTACCATTCTGTGGCTCTGTCAAGTAATCCATTCCTGAACATAGTCAAACTTTCCCAACAGTTGTATATGACGGCAGAGATGGCTGCCAAACCCTGTCCTCACAGGTACTAGCGAATGAAAAGCTTCCTGGTATTTAAGCAAATGAAGGATGGCTTGACTCTTTATTAAGATTACAACAAAGCCAAGTCTTTGCCAATAGCAACTTTCTTTCGAAGACGCCACTCATTAATCACTACTTGTCAAAGAAAGCACGACCATGACAGTGCCTAGCACATAGCAGACAATATTTAAATGCTTGTTCAGTACAGAATTTCATCTAACGAAATCCTGCTTATCAAGCGAGACCTGGATCAAATTCCATCTCTGTGGAGTGCTTCTGGGGTCCCCAGAGCCAGAATCCACTGCACCCTCCTGAGCTCTCACAGCATCTGTTAATCTTTTCACAAGGATGGCCCTCTGAGGGATAATGTCTGAGCCACAGGAAGGAGTGGGCACTTCACTCCAAACACACTGGGAAGCCCCTCAAGGGCTTTAAGCAGAACATGACTTACATTTTTAAAAGATGGCTCAAGCTACTACGTAGACAGAGAAGGGATTCAGGAAGATGGCGCAGAAATCAAGAATGGAAGCAGGGAGACCAGTACAAGATGCACGTAAGGGGACCCTGGAGCCTGACTAGACACACAGGACAGGGAAGCGTGCCGACTTGCTAGTAAACAGAGAGGAGACAACCAAAGACAGGAGGGAAGTTATGGATGTCCCCTAGCATTTTACAGATACAGTAGTCCCTCTCTATATCATGGTTCACTTATCACGGCCTCACTGTATCGAGGGATTTTTAAAAATATTATATTTAATTATTTATCGCGGATTTTTCGTTATATCGTGGGATTTTGCGGTACTGTATACGTATGTTGTTAAAGTTACATAGGTTTAAAAGTGTAGAATAAATGTAAGGTTCCTACTTCGCAGAGGCGTCTAGAACATAATACCCGTGGTAAGGGAATACTGTATATAAAAGGGGGTAATCTAGAGCAGAATGCCATATTCAGAACGCTTTGCATATGTCTAAGTTCTCTCTCCACCTGAAAGAAACCAAAGCTGAATCTTCGGAGATAAAAGATGGGCATAGTTTAGAAAATAAAAATAGTGTGGAGTCTGCGATCCAAAGGGTTGCCGGTTCGATTCCCAGTGAGGACACATGCCTGGGGTGCAGGTCAGGTCCCCAATTGGGGGCACATGAGAGGCAGCCATACATTGGATGTTTCTCTCCCTCTCTTTCTCCCTCCCTTCCCCCTCTCTAAAAATAAATTTTTTAAAATATTTTTAAAAAATAGTGTGGGATTCTCATTACCAGGCTAACATAAAAACTTTACAGAAGAAGGATACGGAACTGGCAGGTAATATTATAAAGTAGGCTAAAATATTTAAAGGTATATGTCATTTTTAAGGACACCAAACTTTTAACTAGTTCAATTAACCAACCATCATAATCAGCACAGATCACATTAGATACTGGGCTTCTTCTCCAGTGTACATTTATGAAATACTAAATAGTTTTCTCCTTTCATATTCCATCAAAAAGGAAAACTTGCTAAGAATGGGGGGGGAGCTGCTTGCTAGGAACAACCGGGTGTTGTCATGGCTCCCTGACTGCAGGATACAGGAAAACACTATGAGCGCCCCTGACCAAGAGCAGGCACAAATAATGTCTTTTCTGCAAGGCAAGAAAACCATCTGGGAGGCAGCAGCTCTGAAGAAGCAGAGGCAAAATTTCCCATCAGGACCACACGGTTCCGTATCATTCATGTTTCTAAGAAATACGAAAGGTTAAAAACAAAAAAGGTACAAAGAGCAATGTCACTACTAAGCTCTTTATCCCATAACACCTATATTCATGTGCAAGGTACCAATGCCCTCTAGCAGAATACTGATCCTCAGTAACCTTAGATAATAATCAATACATCTTAAGGCAGATAGCATGTCTCAGAAAACAAATCTGCTGGGTTATCCTAGAGAATGAAAAAAACCTCTTAAATTGCTAGGCTAATAAGTGGGAAAAGGACCCTAAAGTAGGAGCTTACTACATGCAGTCATGTGTTTAGGAATAATTGAGAGGAATCTTTTTTTTTTTTTTTAATAAATCTTTGTGGTACTATTTGGCTTTAATTATGAATACTTCTTCCTTGAATAAACATGGCCAAAAAAAAAAAAAAAAAAAAAGAACTGCCTCTGCCAACAATAAACCTGGAGAGAGAAATAATAAAGAAAATGAAAAGGCACAATTTCAATATACTTAGAACCACAAGAGAGAAAAGACAACTAGTGGGAGATGTATGAGTTTGTGGAGACAAAAGAAATGAAATCATATTGGGCAGGAAATAAAAAGAGATATTAAGAAACTAGTAAGACTGAAAATATCTTGGATGAGGACCTGCCTCAACTGTGCTACTCTGGCTGGGCACACACCGGAGAGGGCCTGCTGCTGAGGAGCAGAGATAAATCCAAGCCCCCCTGCCTTTCCTGGGATACAGAAGGCTAACAAAAATAAAATAAACACTTTTTTTTAAAATTAAAATCAACTGTTTCAGGAGACTACACTCTACAAGTATCCATACATAAATATTTTCGGAGCCTATGCTTCAAAGTATTACTTAACTGAACGCACAAAAGTCATAGTCAATGAGAAAAATGTATTAATGAGTTACTACCTCTAGTATTAGTATAGACTGACATATCCCCAGTTAGTTATAGTCATGAAGAATTCAAATCTCTTCACATTATGAAAGAACTAAAACCCAGACAATTAAGTGACGTAAGTAATTAATTATGGAGCCTGTGCTATAATGGTAATAATATTAATAATAAAAACAAATACTAATATGAAAACCAAGTGCCATACACTTTGTGCTTTGTCTTTACTAATTCATTTATTTATTCAACAACCTTATTTGGTGGATACTTACTAATATCCCCAATTTTACAGATAGTAAGTGGAGACAAATATACCAATGAAACAACAGTCCAGAAATAAAATGATACATATATGGACAACTGATTTTTACAAAGATACAAAGGCTTATTAGTACAGAAAAGATAGTCTTTTCAATAAATGGTACTGGAACAATTAAATATGCACAAAGATAAACATGACTCAACCCATACCTTACACCATATACAAGATTAAGACATATCATGCTTAAACATAAAAGCTAGACTTGTAAAACTTTTAGAAGGAAACATACAAGAATAACTTGATGAGCTCAGGGTAGGCAAAGGTTTCGGCAATAATTATAGAAGAAAAAAATGGACAAGTTGAAATTTTCTTCCATTAAAAAACACCTTTAAGAAAATGCATATGTATGGTATATGAATTACATCTCAAGAAAGCTGTTACAGAAAGGAAGGAAAGCCAGGAGAAAAGGAATGTACAGGCAAGACAGAGATGAGAAAAAATATTTGCAAAACATAAATCCAACATACATCCAGGATGTATTTCTAAAACTCCTGCAACTAAATAAATAAAAGACAGGCAACCAATAAAACATTGGGCAAATAATTTCAACAGACATCACAAAACATGATACATAAACAGCTGGTAAAGCCATGTAACAGTGCTATTCAATATTAATCATCAGGGAAATACAAATTAAAAATCACAATGAGATGCTGCTACATACCCACCAGAATGGCTATGATCTGGGGCGACAGGTAATTCCCACACACTGTTGGTGGGAGTGCCTAAAATGGTTCAACGGCTTGGAAAGATACTGCTTTTTACAGAACTAAATATACCCTCTGACCCTTTCATTCCAATGCTCAGTAGTGCCACAGTGTGGAAGCAGCCCAGGTACCCATCAGTAGACTACATAAACAATCGTTCATACAATGGTATATTACTGATCAAGACAAACAACTGATACATACAAGAACACAGATGAATAGCAAAAACATTATGCCGTGAGGAAGCATCACAGGAGTATGTATTTTAGGATGCCTAGGTGAAGTTCGGAAACAGGAAATCCCAATGGACGGTGGAAATAAATCAGAACGGCTTTTTGTCTGTGAGGGAGAGGCTGAAAGTGAAGATGACACGGAAAGGGGCTTCAGGGGACTTTGCCATCGCCCTGGAATGTTCTGTATCTGGAAAGACGTTTTAGGTTACGCAGGTGTGTGCATCTGGCAAAAGCCACGCAATGGTCTGGGCATGTCACTGTACATATTTTACCTCAAAAGGAATAAAAATGGTATACTGAGCCCTAGTTAGGAAATAGTGCGCTGATGACTCTAACTTTATTTTTTTGAAATGCATCAAAATAAGTAAATTATATATGGTTAGACAGCTATGTGATAAAGCAATTATGGTAAATGTTAATGTGGAATCAAGATGGTGAGTATGCAGATTTTCACTGAACAGATAACTGTTCTGTACGTTTTAAATTTTTCATAGTCAGCTGTTGGGGGTGGGGTGGAGAGGTAAATTCACCAAGTATTCATTCCTGTACAGCCTTCTCTACAAAGGAGCTAATTATTCACAGACCTTATGCCCACGACAAAAATTATGTAAATGAGTACATTTTCGCAGCTTCATTAATAAAAAGGAAAGACAAAAGACTGGCATGTTTTATTTCTCCATATTCACTCCAATCAGAACTCCAAAAACTTTCAACTGAATGGGTTGAGAAACAATGTGTAGATGAAAATAACCCAGACCCGCCCACTGCCGCCGCCACGGCTTTACATCAGGACCCAACTAACAGTTTGCAACTAATACCTGTTAAAAAGTGCCAGAAAATTCTTTACAGCCCATTCTGGTCTCCTAAGCCCCAAACCAACACAGACAGGTGTCTAAATTCCTACCTAAATTTCACAAATCTGTTTACCTCTGAAGCCCTACCTGCTCCTCCCTCCCTCTTTCCCATCCCAGGGGAAGGGTACCGAATACTGGAGTCAGATTTGAGTGTATTTAAATCCCAACTCTCTCGTTTTCATACATATTCATGAGGCCTTACGCAATTGCTATTCAGCCTCCTTAAGCCTCAGTTTCCTCACTCCTGAGGGGAATAATAATAGTACCTACCTCATAGAATAGAACCACGTACATAAAGCACTTAAAAGCATTTGGCACTCAATGTTAACCATCACTAGTACTGGCAACAGCATTTCGGTCAATGAGGAAAGCAAATAAACGGGGTTCCGGAATCACACGTGAGCGCGATACTACCAAACAACTACCATGCACCCTTAACCTCTGGTGTGTTGACAAACAAACCTGCAGAGCCGTGTGGCGTGCGTGGAACCATCCTTTGATCAATACAAGCATCAGAACTTCCCGCTCTGCCAGCCCGATGTGGGAGGACGAGCTTGACCATCTTCCTGTCACCTGCATGCCCCATGGGGCTTCCTTCATTTCCCCTTGTCCCTGCGTCCTCGTTTTACCTGGTGGCTGTTACAGGCTACAGTGGTTATTTAAGGAACTGGGAATTCATAGCGGCCTTGAAATGACCCAAGTATCCTGCTGCAAATGGCTGTCGCTCAGCACATCTCCAGCTTCTAACTTCTTGTTTCAATTTAACTGCTACTGCATGCGACTTAATATTTGCTAAATTTGTTCATTTTTAATATTTGAATTAAAAGTCAACTTAAAGTAAGGTATATATGAATACGGATATTCAGGTACATTGGACACTTAGTCAAACTAAGTTTATTGCAAACTGATGCTTCTCATGCTTTAAAATAATCGCTTGAGGAAAGCCTGGTTTTCCTATTATCTTAACAAAACCCTTAATTTTCCAAGAGTATTTCTTGGACATTCATGGCTTCAGACCACATATTTATAGTTTGGCAACTGCAGTCAACATTCAACAGCTGCCAACTCTTGCTCAAAACTACTTTATAAGTTGTGAAATTCTGTCCTGAAAACCAGTCCGTCCCCTACAGCTGGGCAAGCATACTTCTCTCCTCTTTTTCCATATATAGTTCTTCCAACCAGGCAAGGAATTCAGCCCCTGAATGTGACATACCAGATCCCCCTCGGCACAAATCAGCTACATCAAACAAGGTCTGCATACTTTAAGTTCTGAGGACCAGACTATGGTGACTACCATAACACAGAAATTCCAGGAAAAGTATTTGAAGATTTTAGAAGATGGCACACAGACCCTGAGTGCACATACCCTAAAAAGAAGCTCAGGAACCCCGAAGAGCCCACAACAAACAGACTTCCTGGAAGTTACATGTTTCATTATTAAAATTTAATGTGTATTTTGCAATTCATTCCGTGGCCTCCCCCAAAATGGCTCAAGAACATTGATGCTCCAGGTAGATACACCACGTTTGCCTTATAGTCTCTGTACACAGCACACCACAGTATGTCTCTGATGGGGTCAACAGGGGCTCCAGTGCTGTGAGAGAGCAGGTACCAGAGAGTGAAGTGCTCCAAGAGGAAGCCTGAATTTCAAAGTGAACACCAAAGCTTCAGACAGGCACTGGGAGGTGGAGATACGTGTACAGAGCTGGAAAGTTGGCCATCACGCGATTGTCACAGACAAGGGAATAAACGTGACGAAAGCTAAGAGGGACCTAGGAATCACGAGCATGTGATGTTTTGTCCACACACGTGGGCAGTGTGTTGAGAAGGTAATTGTAGCACAGCGCAATCAAAGAGAACTACTGGCCGTAATCTGAAAAACAGCAGCCCGCTTTTATCATTCGTTCTCAGCCGAATACAAACTTCACGACATCCAAGAGATTTTGGAAGTCCTTGTCCTGTACTTCTACAAAATGTTCAGGGAAGGCATAATGGTAGTTACTCCATTTTTTTAAAGCTGCTTGACTACAGAAGGCCTTAGTGCTGTGATTGTCTAATATTATCAACAAAGTGGAGTTATTAGCAAATCAATGGTGGCTTGCAGAAAAGACTATTTGCCTGGAAGAAACCAGACGAATGGCCCTTAAGAGGACACCTACTATTCTTACATGCTATCAGCTGTAAAAATTCTCTTTTCAATCTACCTGAAGAAGCTGGAATGAGTGTGCACTCAATAAAAGTTCAGGTGAGGCTAGAAATGCAGAAGTATTACATTGCTTCTCTGGCCCATTTGCTAGATTCGAAGTTCAAGGGTAGGTGTTCATTAATGGTTGTAAAAAGTGATAAACACATGCAATCATTTTAATGTTTCTAATGTGAGTGAGGACATCGTCAAGCAGTGCACCACTACCCGTTTCTGGGACTGCTTAATGACATTACCTCATTATAATCTACGTCATCTGGTCGTTCCCACTGGGCCAACGGTCTGTCTTCTCTCCACCCGTTTAATCATGCTGTTTCTGGACGTTCACGGAGAAAGCCTCCTTTGCCTCACTGTCTTAATTGTTTCTGCTGTCAGTAACCCACAGCCCTCCTCTGAGCCGTCTTTTCGAACTGGCGTCTTCCCACACCACCCCCATGAAGGCCTGCAAGCACCACAGGACTCCTGGTAGGCTCCTACCCCAGTGCGGTTCTTACTGTGGTATGACAATTTGTCTAGCGGACAGTGCACATCCTAGCGGAGAGAACTGTATCACCTCTACCTACAGTGTTAACACCTGAATGTCAAATGAGCAAATGAATGGCAAGGCCCAGCACAAAATGTGGACAACCACTATTTAATCTTTTTTTTTTTTAAGAGGTCACTTCCCACAGAAATAGTATGCAGTGTTGTACTGCAAGTCAATAGGGAAATTCCTCTTACTCTATAGATATCTTTGCTAAATGTACAAAATACTTTACAGAAAGCTTTCCTAAAAGCATAATCAGTGAAGGCTAGAAACTATGTATGTACTGATTCGATATGGTTGAGGGAAAATAGGCATATAAAAACCTCAACACGTATAGTGTCAGATCTATTTAATTGAAGCTTGGAAACAATTCAATCTTAAAACTACCAAATTGATCAGGCCACAAAGATTCAAACTAAATATTTCTACTAGTCAATTAATTTTAATCAGATGAAGTTCAAAACCAGAGCTGATTTAATGAAATGTATCTTGGCATGAATAAGTCGTTCACACTCTAATTTCTAACAAAATGAAGAGAAAATACTCCCTGCTTTCCAACAGAAAACCTAAGCCGGTCTCCTAATCATGACATGTACTTTGTCATGACAAAGAGGTACCCAAAACACGGCAGGACCACTCGGGACATTCTAAAGTACGATGTTTATACCCATATCCTCAGTGTTAATCTTTTATTTGTGTAGCAGCTGACTATCAGCTGGCACAAGACCTAAATCATGATCCCGTTTCTCAAAGTAATGCACATACATCGCCAAGCAACAGCTGCGGTAATTTTTATAGTATATCTAAAAATATAAAGGTCAAAACATTAGGTGAATTTTATCTAACAGGAGGAACACAACTGAACAAAATATATTCAACTCAATTCATAGTAAAGGAGCAATTTAAGCAGAAGGCAATATTCAAAATGGTGAGTACTGCAATTCACAACAATAAAAATGCTTATGGGCTGCATTTTAATTTTGTAAGTGTCCTCTTCTTTTCGAGATATGTAAGACCTGCAACTGCACTTCAAGTATTTTTATTATTTTTATTTCCCTGCTGCTAAAGAGGACACTCTTTTTGGCTAAAAATTTAGAAACCAGTTTTCTCAATATCTTGACATAGTTCTATGCCCTCCCACAATTTTAATCGGGATTTTTCTGAAGCGGCTTATTTTGTCTTTCCTTGGCTGACCTCATAAGCCAGTTAGTTGCAAAAGGCTCGTGCTGTCTTTTAATACACTGTCCCAGAAGTCCCGCTGCTAGTGAGACAGACAGCTGTGTCTACCACAAAACTCCCCAATGAAAAACCCAATTTTCAGATACTTTCTCCCTGTATAATGACAATCACAATAGGGACACATATTGCACTTAGGCTAAGCCCTACCAGGCAAACCCCGTGACTGATCCCTTTGTAAGTAAAACCTGGCACTGGATCAGCAAAGAGTCTGAGGGACTAAAGTTGAGTTCAGCCCTCTTTCGTCTTCAGCTTCCTGATCTCTAAAATAACAGGCTTCCTGAAACTACTACCTAAGTCAGAGTACAACACTAGACAGCCAAGGTGAAGCTAGGCAGCTTCAGATTAAGGCAGGGAGTTGGGTGGTAACTGCCTTTAAAAAGTACTTTTACAGAAAGTTTATTTATATTCACCAAACAGCACTTAAATAACACAACAAAAAGACTATGAATATTTTTCTTCACTTATTAAGCCTGAAAAGAGTGGTTTAGCTTACATATATTGCTCTGAATCAGTTGTAAAAGTTTCCAGAAATTCTGACTTATTTGATCTAGGCACACAGTTGAAAATGTGGTCTTAGAGACTAGCCATTTCATTTCAAAAGCCACTAAATAAAAGCATCGTAATCAGTTGGGGGAGATGTACCTTGGGCAGCAGCAGAGGGTTAAAAAGTATTGTTTCTCTTGTTCTTGGATAGGTTATTCCTCACACACAACTGCCACCTTAAGACTCTGCTCTTTCACCAGGTAGTCAAATGAAAATTAAAACCTAACATCTGACCAGTGATATAAAAATGCTAAAGAAGTTCAACCCGTGCCCTCAGCTGTTAGTTGCACAGCTTCTGCCATTCGGGTGAGAGGTCTGGGACACAAGACCTAATGACACCCCATTCTCATCTCTCCCCTCCTTTCACCAACATGCTTGAAAAAAGACTGTAAGTGCTCTCCAGTCAGGTACTGGGCACCATTCCTACACGCAGGACATATACCAATGGCACCTGATTATTCAAAATGAGGACTCCACCATGTAAGTCATTTTCCCCGAGTTAAAAATAACTAAATAATTTACCCAACATTTAAAATTACATGTGGAACTTTTTGAAACCTAAACTATATGTATAGGTAAAACTTCTTTTAACTACACGTATAGTTCTTTAGTACTGTTCAAGACACATGCTGAAAAGCTAGTTTATTACTACTTAACCCCTGAAGTTATTTAAGATATGGTAATTTGCAGCATCTATAAAAGTATTTTTAATTATAATATTAATACTGTAAATTAGAGAAAATTGGGGAAAGTATAGCTTCAAATATAACCTTGCATTTCTTTCTCCAAAATTGCAGTTCTATGAATCTTTAAATTTAACACTAGTTTTGAGCTTCAGTTTCAAAAAGGAAAGGAATTGCTATGTTTATTCTTCCACGGCCTCAGAATGTACAGAGACATTCATTACAGGCATGACTCACATTTATTTTCAAAGCAAAACGGAGGGGGAAGTTTCACAGTTTTAAGGGGTCTACCTTATTCGACTACAAAACAATGTAAAACTTTTTGTATGTACGGTTTATTCCTGTCAGAATCTTCAAATTAGCAAAAACTTGTATCTATGTCAAAATATCTCTAGTAATAATACACTCGGTTAAAATAACAACACTGTTATTCTACTAAATAAACTCAGAAGCTTAAAAACAGGTCTTTTTTAGTAGCAGGTATAAAAAGCAGAATTCCTTGTCTCTTTCCTTTTGGAAAAAAACAATCTCTTAGGGGTATTCCAGGCGCTTTTACCATTTTTGGTCAGTGAAGTTGGACAAATGAAGCTAACGGGGAAAATAAGGACTTAATCTAAAAGGGGGTAAATAAATAAGTGGAGAAATATGCACTAAATGACTATTAAAGGAGTCCAAACTGAGTGACTTAGCCGCTAGAGATAAATATCAATATTTTAAAATTATGTTCATGAAGCACTGGAATATATTAATAATAGTATTTAAAAGACCAAACAGTACAAATCCTCATTTTTATTCCCAATAAAAGCAGCTAATATTTGTAAATGGTAAAAAATAAAAAAATAAAAAGCCAAGATCTGAAAATAAGCATACCTCCAACTGTATAAGGAAGGTCTAAGAGTAAGATCACCAGACTACTGCACACTCACTTCAGTCAACACCAACGAGATGCTCCACTGGGGCCGTGAAGGGTTAAACAGTTTATACCCAACAGGGATGAGGGCAGCATACAGTATTAATTTCTCACGGGGCTTATGAAAGATAATCTCACAACAGAAAAACAACTCCAAAAACATGAACTAAGAACAATCAGGTAAGCTCTGAAATTCTGAAATGCAAATAGGAAATATCAAGTTACAATCTCAAACAAACACAACTTGTAAACAGCATAACATTATTTGTAAAAGACAGTAAGAACATGACAAAGCTTAAAACATGGAAAACAAAGTGCTGCCCCTGCCTTTTAAACTGTCCTGCTATACCCAGAAAAAGTACTATTAATGATAGCTAAACAAGTAGTGGGTGTATTATAATCTAACTTAAAAATAACTGGATACAAGATCTTAGCTTTTAAATTGTATTGAAGAGCGAGAGAGAGAGAGAGAGAGAGAGAGAGAGAGAGAGAGAGAGAGGGATGGATGAAGGAAGGGAGGGAGGGAGGCGGGAGGGAGGGAGGGGAGGGAGGGAAAAGGAAGAGAGGGGAGGGGAGGGTCACCAATTTTTCTTAGTATTTAGCCAAGCAAGATCTAACAGGTAAAGTGCGTTTAGATCAAACAGTTGTGTGCCCTGCCTGCTTTAACTCTTCCAACAATCAAGACACGCGGAGGGTGCGCACGCTTTGTAGCGTGACCAGGTACACGCAAAACTTGAGCACTGTCATGAGCATGAATCAGTTGGCGAAAACTAAGGGTGATTTACGATAGGAATCCCTCTTAAATATGGTGTGTTATATCCTGTACTGTTTTAAAACTACTATCACAAAATTACACAAGAAAGCAACTAAATAGAGGCATTCAAGAAATCATTTTAAGACTAACTACAATTAGCTGGAAATCTATACTCTATCTTGAAATGAAAAATAGTAAATACTGTTTTAAATGAACACTTCCTTCCTATCACATGCTGAGGAGGCTTCTAGTGGGAGGATTAAGAATGAAAAGAAAAAAGAAAAAAAAAAAGGCACTGCATCAAGGATTCTACCCCCACAGCTATTATTAAGTAAGTACCTTATCATCACTGACGGCTAACCTTCTGTGGTACTTACTTCGTGGTATCATTGGATAGGAGCTTTAGGACCACTGTCTAACTGAATTCTTGCAATAACCATGAAACAGGTACTGTTGTTATATTTTGCAGACAAGGAAACTGAGAAGTTAAAGACCCTGCCTAAGGTCGCAAAGGCACTCAGCCATAAAACCAGGGTTCAGACCTGAGCAACCTGAGCCCAGAATCGTTCTCTTAACTACCTACCGAGTGTGTGTGTACTTGGTCTTTTTGGTTTCAATTTCTTCATCCTGGAAATGAAAGGTTCTAGTCTCTTTAGTTTCATTACCAAATGGGAAAACAAAACAGAGTTTTCAACTTTTAAGCAAGACAAATCTAGAAGGAATGGAAAAGAGATCTTTAAAGCTAGGAAGAACACAAACGCCCAATATAAAAATGAACAAACCAAAAAATCATTTGGAGAAGACAGATAAAGTTATGAAAAAATGCTGAAGCTCACTATCCACAGAAATATAAGTTAAAAACAAGATACCAGAGTGGGGAAAGTTCAGTGACAAACAGCATTTAAGGGCATTAGTTTTTGAAATGCAGACATCCACTAATTCAGACTACGTGTCTGTAGGATTCACGTAAGGAAATCAGTAAGTGTATGATGTATGATAAGGATGTTAAACCACTGTGAAGTTAAAAATAAATTTGTGATTTTTATAATCATTATAGAAATACTGGGGACACTCAAAAATCTGATAACAAAACAAAACAATGTCAGTCCCCAGGTCACAAAATATTCTCATTTTTGGAAATTTTCAGATCTCAAAACTCTCGATACAGCAATCACTTTCTAAACTTAAAAGGGAAAACTCTTAAAACTTCTCTATGTCCAAAACAGAATAAAATTAAAAGGAAAAATGTCAACCAGCACAGCAGAGGAAATGTTTTCACTGAAGACAACACTGCAAAACTATGAGAACCAAAGCCAGTACAACCACTGCAAAAGCTGAATTCAGCCCGCACGCACGAGCAAGAAAAAAGCAAATACTAGGATGTTCGTGACACTGTAATATCCCAAAACTACAAAACAGTCCAAATGATCATCCACAGCAGAGTGGATTTTAAAAGCTAGTGTATTTCACACAATGAAATGAAATGAATGATCTGAACGGCACAAACCATATGTTAAGCTAAAGCAGCCAGACACAGGCTATATACTCGATGATTCTATTTCTGTGAGTACGAAAGCAGGCACAACTAACCCAGGCTGTTACAAAGCACACAGTGGTGACCTGCTGGGAGCGGCTGGGACTGTAAGAGGGCAATAAGGGGAGCTGGGTGCTGGATGCTTCATCTGGATGCTGGTTACAAGGGTCTTCTGAGTTCGTCAAAATCGAGTTGAACATTTATGGGCACTTCTCTGTACCTATTGTACATGTTACCCCTCAAAATGCCCTGGCTGGTTTGGCTCAGTGCATGGGCAACAGCAGACCCTCCATATCACCCTGCCCAGGCTCTGTAGCTTCATCGCAAGATGTCGATTCAACACGGGAGGAGACAGATACCGTGTCACTCCCGAGTCGGACTGCACAGCCATTCTCGGCGGTGCAGATAGACTCTTAAGAAGCTACACCATCGTCTCTCGAGGCTCAGATTGAGCGTCGGCCTGCGAGCTAAGTGTCGCTGGTTCGATCTTCCAGTCAGGGCACATCAGAGAAGGAAAACTCTGACTCCAAAAAACCTCCGCTGCCTTGCGGCATACCTCTTCAGGGGAAAGGCTAAGGGAGTAAACCCCGACAGAAAATCCGGAGCCGGAGTCCCTAAGGCGGTTTGACGTTGTAGTCAACACTGGCAACTCCTGCGGCGCACCTGAAGCCAAGCTGTATTGACTCCGTCTTTCCCTTGGATCCTTCAGCTGCGAAGAGAGGGGGGGGTCTGCTGCATGGGCAACAGCAGACCCTCCATATCACCCTGCCCAGGCTCTGTAGCTTCATCGCAAGATGTCGATTCAACACGGGAGGAGACAGATACCGTGTCACTCCCGAGTCGGACTGCACAGCCATTCTCGGCGGTGCAGATAGACTCTTAAGAAGCTACACCATCGTCTCTCGAGGCTCTGTAGCTTCAGCTTCACTGGAGAGTGCAGATAGACTCTTAAGAAGCTACACCATCGTCTCTCGAGACGGACGGCTGCCGACCCCTCAAAAAAGTTTCAGGTAAAGAAAGGGAATGCTCAACCCGTCCACAAGCGCATGAAAAGATGGTCACCATCATCAGTCATCAGGGAAATGCAAATCCAAAACCACCATGAGACACCACTTCACACCCACTGGAGCAGACATAAGAAAAACCAAAACCAGAACACGGAAGGAACACGTGTAAAATGGTGCAGCTGCTGTGGAAACCAATTTGACGGGTCCTCAGTGAGTTACACAGAACTATCCCGTGACCCAGCAATCCCAGCCCTTGCTGCAGGGCCGAAGAAACTGAAAACAGGCCTTCAAACAAATACTTACACATACATGTTCATTCATACCAACTCTGTTCATAATAGATTGAACGTGGAAACAACCCAAGTGTCCATCTGGACAGATGAATGGAGAATCAAAATATAGTATACCCAAGCACATACCGAACAATGGAATAAAAAAGAACAAAGCTGTAAAAAGAAATGACGTCCCGACACTTGCTAAGACATGGATAAACCTTAAAGCCTTAGCTAAATGAAAAGAAGCCAGACATGCTCCATGATTCCATTTATATGAAATGCCCAGAATAGGCAAATCCATAAAGTCAGAATGCAGATTACTAGTTGCCAGGGGCTGGGAGAGGAATAGACGTGATTGCTTAATAGGTACAGGGCTTCTGTTTGGGGTGATAAAAAGTTCTGAAACCACACAGTGGTAACAGCCACACAACATACTGAGAGTACCGAATGTCACTGAATCGCACTGTGTAAATTTTATGTTCTACGTACTGGACCACGATGACTTTTTTTTTTTTTCAAAAAAAGATACTGTAACACTTAAAATACAGGCCAGGATACAGGAAACACTCTCTAAACACTGGTAACTGGAACATAAACTAAAAACAACCCATTATGCAAAGTATTTTAGTAATAAATAATAAATAATTCATATCTTTGCCCCAGTTCATATTTCTCCTTCCGAGAACCAACCCTAAGAAACAAAAAAAGCTTTAGGTCCAAAAAAGGAAGAGAAGGGAGGGAGGGATGAATCTAAATGCCAAACTATTGGGGAATGGGTTTGAGTAAATCATGATCTATTTACAAAACTAATTATGCTGAAACTAAAAATACTTACTAAAGGCATTCATTATGAAATGAGGGAATGTTTCTATTATGAAGCAAATGTGATCAAAGCAGAGATGAAGTCTATAAACAGAAACCAAACTATGCAACAACAAAAAACGACGCAAAGTACATTTATTACGGGTTGACTGCGGACACCTTCTTTGCTTTCCAAAGCCTCCGGTCCCTTGAACAAAGCCAGCTCCCCCTCCTCGCAGGCCCCGGGACCTGCCGCACCTTCCCTTTGGAATGCTCTCCCTCCTGACGTCCGCGTGACTCTCTCCTCATCTTTCAGGCCAACTCCACCTTCACCCCCTAGGAAGGGCCTTCCCTGACCACGCAAATCACGTCGGGCCTTGGGGTGCGTGCTCTCCCCATTCCCACCACACATTTACCTTCTTCTTTGCACTTAGCGCGTCCCCTGAGCAACTGACGCACTCCTTAGTTGGTGCGTCTTTCTCCTCTGTCCCCTACTGGCACGCAGGCCGGCCCCCCAGGTACAGCACCTCTTGCCCTGTTTGTCTGCGTATCCCCAAGCCAGGGGACTGTGCCCGGTAGTAATAAATATTTTGAAGGTAATCAATAAATACTAGTTGATGGATTAACTTGTTCCATCTAGTTTTCCACGCTCTGTCATTTTGTCTATAATAGGCGTATACTATTTTTATATTTTTTATAAATATAAAATTACTTCAATAGACAAATATCACTCATCTAGCCAAAGAAAATGTGTAACTTTGCTGGATATTCCCTAAAGACCGGGCAGGGGTCTGATTCGCAGTTATAACAACAAAAATAACTAATTTTAAATACTTCCTAATAAAAGCTCCAGTGTACTTGATAACAGATTTTATCTATTTCAGAAGATAAGAGACTGTCTCAGATTTCTGATTCCAAAAGGTACTTCATAACCTTTCCCCCAATACCAGTCCTACCTCCATTCCACCCCAATGCCTTTATCCTTAAATGCAAACCCTTTGAGTAATATTTTAACAGAATCACCTCTAAGGCATGAGAATTGTTTCAGAACTCACTGGAGACAATATGCCAATATTAAATACTGTTGAGACAAAAATTAATTTTACTCACGTAAGTGAAATTCAAATAAAAATACACTAGAAAAGCAGCTAACTACGTTTATTCTTCTGTTGATCTGTGGTTGAAATGCCGTTATACAAGAACATAACTATATATAATATTTATAACTATATTTAGTTATCCCTTTCTGAAGAGAAGAACTAGCTGATATGTTCAGAATCAAAAGAGGGAGCATTCAAAATTTACTGTCATTAAGTTTCTACTAGTGACTGGAACACTGAGCCCATGCACTGAAGCAAAGTTTGAAGATGCCCAGCTGAAGAGCTAAAACTCTGCTGAGCTCAGGCCAACAAATGTAACCTTGGACATCAGAATGAGAGAACATTTACACCTGTCATTCTATAGTTAGATGAAATCTGCCAGTCCACTGACAGGTGTGCCATCGATTCTAAATGTGAATATAAGTTCTACTTACAATGATAGAACTAAACTAAATATACAAATATACCTCCAAATCTTGTACTTCAGCCTTCTAGGCTCAAAGACACCACAAAAGACCTTCTAAATAAAAATAGTGGTCTAGATAACACAAAAGACTAGCTTTACTGATTGAGAGCTTGTAGGCCAAGCCTAAACAGAGACTGGGGGTATTAAAACCCTGTCTCAGGACTTAGACACCTTATCTGATATATAAAAGGTCAGCATATACCCAATTAAAAGCATCCACAGCAGGTTCTTATTTCTGTATTATTAAATAAGCATTTGCTCAGATAATCAAAATGATCTTAACAGAATGATACTAAGTGGGCAATGGTCGTAGGCTGGCAATTAATTTAGCCTCTTCCATAAACTCTTGACATTAGTACCATCAGAACTGATCAGATATATAACTAATGTACCCAACCCCAACCAACTAGTAAGCTTAGGATTCAACCAGGTTAAGTAAATTACACTGTTGCTTCTAAAGGTTGTTAGAATTTAAGTTCCAACACAAAATACGGGTAAATCGTGTTTGATACTGCCACCCAATCAGAAGGCATCTTAAAACTCTCCCAAACGATTCGATATTATACAGCTGATTTTTTAACTCGAACATTCTGCCACCACCAACTTGCAATGACATTCTGGGCAAAAACTAAGGCAAGGAAGAAGCAACGGTTGCAATTTGCTCCTAGCAACTATCAAATCTCTTTCATGGAAGCTCCCTGAAAGAGGAAGGTGATCAGTAGAAACATTACCAGCCAGAGCTGAGTGAGCGTAACTGGACTGAGCAGGAAAACACTTATCCTTGAGGCACAGGAATGTAATTTCCGGAGCCAGGGGGCAGATTTCCACTACATATTGACTAGCACCTAGTCCCCAAACAGCCTCCTTTCCCATCCAAACACACCCCCAGAGGAAAATGATGGACCCCCAAGCCATCCAGCCTTCGCAACAACCAACCTGTCCGATAACTGGGGAGAAAGAAAAGGTGGACCGCAGGCCAATACCCCTAAAAACTGCAATCACCAGCAGCTCTCATGGGAGGCCTACCCATTTCCCTTTAAAAGGAACAGCCATCCAATTCTAAACTGGCCACAGGGGCTGCTTTTAATCAACATGGGGTTCCTCTCCCTGCCCTCTCTCTGCCTTCTAAGAGAGGACAAGTATAGCACAGAACTAAGGGGACGATCGTCACCCCTGTTCCCACTGCCACGTCTGCGTCCTCATTCACTAATAAGCAGTCCGCTGACCCTAGACAAGTGCTCAGGACTCTCTCTATTCATTCAATCAGTTAGTCCACGAAGATTTATTGAGCACATACTAAATGTCAACCACTATTCTATCTCGTTTTCCTCGGAATCACAGATGAATCCTCAGTGATTTCTGCACAAAAACTCAATTTAGGAAGTTTTATGTTCTACTTTCAACACGGAAATGGAAAAGAAAGGCACCTCTGTATCTGAGGCTTTCTGTTTTTTCTACTTTTATACCAGCAACTACTGGGCAACTCCTCAGGAAAAAAAAAAGATACAAAGACCTCCAAAGAATTCTGTCCTTGTGCTAAACTGTATTTTATTACAGAGCAGGTAAAGGAGGAAAAAAATAAATAAATACACGCACACAGTATTCCCTCACTTATCGTGGGTATTACGTTCTAGACAACCCTCCCACCGTGATAGGTGAAAATCCACGAAGTAGGAACCTTACATTTATTTTAGTATTTATATACATTTTAAGGCTTTATAAACCCTTCCCCCACACTTGTAAACCGTTCCCAGTCCCTTATTAACCTTTTCCACACTTTTATAAACACTACTTATGTCCTTAAACACATTCTACACTCTTAAACCTACGTAACTTTAACATATGTATACAGTACTGCAAATTCCCACAGTAGAGCGAAAAATTCGCAATAATTAAATATAATATTTTTTAAAATCCCGCGACACCGTGAGGCCGCAATAGGTGAACCGCGATAGAGAGAGACTGCCGTGCTGTGTATGAGTCAAGACTGCTGAGGAGCTTGCTGGACCAGTGAAGGGAGACGAGGCCTATTATCCCTGCCCACAGCAGAAAGGCAGAAGGTTAAGGAAGCCCCAGCACCCCCAAAATGGTATGCCCTAGATCTTCGAGATGCCCAGCCAACATCAGTTCATCTCCCAAAACAGCATTTGTCAGACTTTTGAGGTCAGTGATAAATACAGTGAACATGCTACAACCCGCTACAGACACAACTCCGCAGACTCCTGAAACATTTCACGGAACACTACCTGCGGTTGCCATGTGCAATGCGTTCTGACATGTTCCATTCATTTTCCAATTTTAGTAAACGCTGTTGGAAACCCACAGTTTGAAGAATACCACCACAAAACACTCCTCTTTGCGCTCTTCCCTTCCCACTCCCTAGTCTGATTTTGGGGACAGAAGAGAGGATGCCTATTAGAGAGAAGACCCATCAGAACCTTCACACTTAAAGAGAATCTCTATTCCCAAAGCAGATGAGGCAGCAACACTGGAGGGACTCATCAATCTTGGCTGTCCCACCTTTAGACTCTGAACAGATGGTCCCAGATAAATGTTTTTAAGACACATCTATCAAGTCAATTTTGTAGTCCCAAGTAAATGGCAGGCATCAAAAATGTCTGGTGATAATTAAGGCATATTAAATCACCACTATCTGATGGTTTTTTACCTCTAAAAAAAAGCATATTTCATATCATTTAACCTCGTAGTGCAATACATACTTCAAGGACACAGATACATTAAATTGCAGGAGCTTGAGGACCTAATCAGCCCTCACAAGAACACAGTGTCCACAGAAAAGACACGTACTAAACTCCTACCAAACAAAAGCTGGGACTCTCTGAAATCACGGTGTGATGTGCTCTGGTATCTGCGAATGCTTTTCAGTGTAATTATTACGGGTGTCTCCTCTTAACCATCAGAAAAGTGTCCTTCTTTACCATGTCACTTGGGGTGCCTGGTTCATTCTTGTTTTCACACTATCGCCCAATCTGGAGCCTCGGTCTCTGCCTGCTGCTTTTATTGGCCCTGTCTAATGTTCTAAAAGCCTGTTCAGTTCAAACCAACGAATCATGAGCTCCTTAATGGTGGAGCCAATCTTTTTTAATCTTTGAAAACCCACTTCTTTGCAGAGTCTTGTACCAGCAAACAATAAAGTGTGTCCTAAATTAAAACAAATCTCCTCCAGAAAATCCTTGGCCCATTTCCACCTGCCTAAAACCTTCCCTCAAAGAGTGACCATGCTCTCGGCCCACCTGCCACCGGAGTCCAGACCACCCAGCAGCGGTTCACACCTCGTGGTCCTTCATCTCCCACGACGGAGCCCTTACTCTATCAGTGCTGCTTTCCCCAGAAAAAACCTTCCCAAACATTTCTTCGTATTCCTACCAATAACATAAACTCGCCCAGACACCATTCTCATTACACTTATCACCCTCTACCCGCTCAGTGTGGACATGAGGATCTCTCCTTAAACCTACTCTTGGCTTTATGCTCAGTGAAGCAAGTCAGAGAGAGACAAATACGGGAGGATCTAAAAGAGCCACACTCACAGAAGCAGAGGACAGAATGGTGGTCGCCAGGAGCTGGGGAGTGAGGGAAACAGGGAGACGTTGGTCAAGGGGTACGAAGTTCCGCTATAAGCTGAGTGAGTTCTGGGGCACTAATGTCCAGCATGGTGACGAGAATTAACAGTATTGTCTTATAAACTTGAAAGGCGTTAACAGAGCAGATCTTAAATATCCTCACCACACACAGAAAAAAGAAAATACGTGAGGGGATGGAGGTGTTACCTAGCCTTATTGCGGTCATTTCACAGTACAGACACGTCTCACATCAGCACATGGCACACCTGAAACTTACATGTTTTAGGCCGACAATCTCCATAAAGCTAGATAAAAAGAAATGTGCGTATGTAAAAATAAACAAACCTACCTCTTCATCAACCACAAAGACTATTTTACATGTAGACCAAGAGGAGGATCCTGTCACTCCACCTACCAAATTCATTGGTTTTTTTCCCTAAAATTCGAACTTTCGCCCTATGCTACATGGGCCTTTAACAACTGAACATATCCCAGCGAGGCAGCCTCGTGCCCCACACACCTCAGCCCACAGCCTCGGGCCCACTGGAAGCGAAGCGTGAGGCTGGGGTGTTTCGGGAACTGGAGTTATTCGCTGTGGAAGAGAGGGGACCGTTCAGAACCACTTATGCTTTTTTCATTCCCTCCTCGTCTCCTTCTTCAAATCTCTTACTTCAGAAGCAGTGGAAAATCTGTTTCTACCCCCAACATGAAACATTCTGTGCACTGTCATGTCAGATGTGTAAAGGCGGTGTTTTTAACATGTCATCGGTCAACTCTTGAAAAAATCTTGTCTGTTATTCAGACCACGTAATGACATGGAAAACTCTTCATGATAGTGTGTTAAATTAAAAAGCACACAAAGGTTATGCAGATAAGTGCTAGGGTTTATGGTAACTGTCTTTTTTCCCTATATTCCAGATTTTTGTTGACATGCTTTTAATGTTGAATTGGAGGTGGTGGATATGCTCACTAACTTGATTGTGGTGATGACTTCATCAGTACATGCATGTCAAAATTTATCCAACTATACACTTTAAAGATATGATTTACTATGTGTCAGTTATACCTCAATGAAGCTGTTAAAATGTTTAAGTTGTATTAAATGTTAGCAAAACGATGGCAGAATGACGTAACTACAGAGTAAGGATAGCTAACAGGAAAAGGCTGGGGGGTGAGGGAGCACAGAAAGTAACCTACTCCTTAAAGTAACTCAGAGGGTGAATTTCAAAAGGAAAAAACCATAAACAATCAAAAAGAAAAGAAAAAGATACGATTCTAAAGAGAAATCCCAAACACACATACCAAGTTTACAGAAGCCTTCTCTACTTGAAGTAAACAAACTGGCAAGTTAAGATTTTAGAAGTAGCCGATCTTTTTGTGTTCCAAAAAAGTCTGGATTACACTAAAACCCCAAAGAAAAGAAGCCAAGAACTTTTCAAGACATCAGAGTTCTTACCATGGATTTAAGAGATCTCTAAAAAATAGGCTTAGAGAAAGGAACAGGATAAAACAAAGACTTTTTTTTCCTATTCGTTTTTAGAGATATATGATGTTTCTTGTGCTTAGATTTTAGTTTCCCTGTTTTTTGTATTTTATCTATAATTAGCAAAGTAAATTGTTCCTTTCCACTTTTTTTAACTATTTTTTCCGACTGTTCTTTTCAATAAAATAATTCCCAAAAGGCTCTCAGGTGAATCCTTCTGTATTGGTTAGCTATTCTAAAAATCACCTATATTAACCTGGTGACTGAGAAAAGAAGAAAGGAAATAACTAACGAGTCTTCTTATCAGTAATAAAAACATACAAAATTTCACCTGTAAATCCAAAGTACAATGATCCTTCCATTAACAAGTGTCCTGGAAAATAAAGGAACTTCATGGGTTTCCATCATATAATGGTTAGCACTCTGGACTCTGAAATGTTAAATGTTAAAACCTTCATAATTTGATGGAGGTTAGACCATCTATCCTCGACAATGAATAAATAAATGCTCTGTTTTCCTCAACATGAGATGTTTTCTTAACATCTTAACTGCAGGGGGCAAAGAGGCCAAGATTAAAGTGCCCTAAAGGGGACAGACCCAGGATCCTGATACTTGTGATGCCCATCAAAGGGTCCATTCTTCCCAGGCCATTCTGCTTGGTCTATGCATCACCACATCACCAACAAGGGGGAGAGCTAAGAAGTGCCTCCTGACCTGGTGGGAAGTGACGTGGCTCCTCCCTTAACCTGACGTCTGATGGTGGAGTACGATGGTCAACAACATGGACGTGGAACATGCTAACACGGACTCCCAGTCCCCCTCCTCTCATCCATGACCCAGTCCCGAAAAGCATGTGAAAGAAGAAGAGCTGACTGAGCAACAGTCTTAATTTTAACATGAGTTTTCATTCTGAGTCAGATTAGAAGTCCCTAGTCAGGAGATGAATGTTTAGTTTTAAAACTGACATAAGCAATCACTTTGAGAAAGATGAAATAAATATAAAATACAGGTAAAATTAATTTGCTAGCTCTCACATCAAATTCTAGTTTTCTTGGCTTCTCCAAAGCAATATTTAGTAGACAGAAGTGATTTTTTAATTGCTCAGACTTCATGATAAACAAAATGTTACCTCACCAACTGTCCTTAAAGTTTTCTGTGTATAAAATTGAACTACAGACTGTTACTATACAGGAAAGGATGGTTAGAGTAAGCCACATTCCTCAACAAGCTCTACAATCCTGTAAATCTAACAGATCGCTAAGTATTAATCTAGTTTTTCCATCGTAAGACTTCACCTTTAGGACGTGCACGCTGTATTTTTATATACAGTGTAATTTTGTCATTCTCCTTTGCTGTTGGCTATAGTAATACAGGTTGCCAAGATTCCTTCTCTCACTTTAGAGGTGCTCATTCTCCACTACCCATTGGTGCGCGTCACAGTACCCCCCCCTCACTGAAGAAGGGACAATGACCCGAGCAGGGCTTGTCGCCTATCTTAATCCAGGATTACCCCACCTGAAGATCATAGAAAACATTCTGTGACAAATTACAGAAGCTGGAACAATGGGAAGCTGGGGAAACCATGAAGAAAGACCGCAGACAAAGACTAAAGCCAGGCAGAGGTAGGACAGAGGAACTGCTAGTCTGTCACTGTCCCTGACACCAGCTGCGGCCGCCCTGGGCCCAGGAGCTCTCACTGTGGTTCTGTGAGCTGTACTGTGGTCCTCCTTAAGCCACCTTCAGATCCTGTCAGTGTCAACAAAATCACCTTGTCAGATACAAAGACAGCTAGCTTAAAAGTACAAACAGGATCCCGTCCCACTGGGCCTGAAGAATGACCACCTTTGGAATACCCCATGACTGATACATTTATCTCAATTGTTACTAACATTTCTTTTCTTCTACTTTTTTACAGTCAAATGCATACAGTGCTCTACAAAATCAATGATATTGACAAAATTAAACTGTTGAGTAGGAAGTGGTACCATCCTACAGTAGTAGTTCAAGTGTTGGTCAGGTGACATGCAAAATACTAAACTGAGAGAAAGAAATGATATTTAATGGTAGAGGTATATGGCATATGAAAGATCACTTAAGGGAAATCCTTTAATAATAGTTTTTGAACTCAGAAGGAAATAGGTTAAGTTTTCTTGCGGCCTACCAAAAGAACAACGATGGGATCTAAAGCTTACAGAATGAGAGCGGAAGACATCTTTTTCAATAGTACAAGTCTTATATTGATATTACTTATAATTTAGCTCCTTATGTTATTTTTATAGTTGAAAATCTGAGGAAAAATTGTCGCTGAAAAAGTTACCCATTTATCAGCAACTATACATTTGTATGAACACATTTGTACTACACACTCTGGTTTGGAAACATGACTATTTAAGGTGCCTCTTAGTTACATCGGATGAAGTAAGTTGTCGGCATATTATCTGGAGCTCACGAGAAAGCCAGCCAGACATTCAAATCTGGGAAATCAGCAGCACACGGTGGTAAAGCCCCGGCGCTGGATAAGAAGGTGGAGGGAAGGACCAATAGGTGCAGCCAACGGGATAAGAAGGAGAGCCAACGGAGCCTGAAATCACCGAGTCCAACTGGTTCAAGGCCAGGACGGCACACTGTGCTGGATGCTCGTGGGAGGCCACATCGTCATCAGTTCTCAGCAGTGCTTTCCCTGGGCCTTTCTTCTATTTGGCGGGGGAAAGTTCTATCAGCACTTAATACTTCTGAATTCTATAACCAGTTTTTAGGGAAAAGCCATGTGCCTCCAGAGTTGTTAATGATCTGCCAGCTGAAGAAGCAGCAGTGACTCCGGCCCCACGTGAGAAGCAGCCCCTGGACAAGGTAGCTACTGAAACCTGACATTTCGGCTGTCTCCGCCCACCACACAGAGCCCGCTGGCAGGGTGAGGGAGGGAGCCGGGCCTCTTCGGCCCCAGCGTCCAAGGGAGATGTCATTTAAAACACACACTACTTTGTCCCATACACCATGCCGCTTATCAAAAAAACTAAGAGGGCTGAAGAGCAGAAAAAGTCACTTCATGCATCCAAGAGACATTAAATGAAACCTTACCTGGGTAGTGACTGCATCAAAACAGACCTTAAAAAGCACAATTATAATTCTAGGTGTAACTCGGGCTAAAAGTCCAGCAGAGCCATCAGTCAATTCTTCTTAGATTGAAAGGTTAATATCAAAACATTCTCTGCTGCTACTGGTTGTGGTGAAATAGACACTCCAAGTATTTGCTAGCTGGCATGAAAACTGGTACAACACTTTTGGAAAGCATTTGGCAATATGATTCAAGAGCTTTTAAAACTGTTTCTATTTTTTTCAGAGATCTAATACTATTTCGGGAAATCCAAAGAAATTAGTCTGCAATTAGGAGGGGAAAAAACCCTTTGGGTTCATGAAAGCATTACTCATTATACAAAATCACTTTAAACCATGTAAATAGCCATTTAAAAGAAAATAGGTAAATTACAGTGAAATATGCAACTAATAAAATTCTAAGCAGTTTTTTAAAAGCGGAGAAAATGCAAAACATATCATGTGAACAAGTCAAAGAATGCACAGGATATAATCAAATGCATATATACATACACAAAAATAAAAGGAGGAAATATTTTTTTTAAGATGGTGCAACTGTGAAGATAAGTGAAAGGCAAACTGACTATAGAGTTACTGTGGCCGCACAAGACAGGAACATATAAATTCAGGGAAGACCGAGGTCCAGGGTTCTCAAGGGAGAAGATCTACCTGAAGAGAGGGGCGGAGGGGCTGTTTAGTTAAAGATGGGAATAGAGATGCAGTGCCTAGCAGAAAGAAAGCCGAGTTTGCAAGCAAAAAAACACCCTTTGCATCAGCTGCAAGTTCAAATGACACCTTGTACTGTTGTTTCTCCCTTTCGTTCCTGCTTACTGCTCTTTATTCTCGATTGTCAATACGACAATTAACTCCAAATTGTCCATGGAAAAGAAGAGCATGAATTTAGAATATACTAAGCAGATGATCCAATGCCAATTGGCTTCAGCCTTCCGATGGCATCCCATTACAACTTTCTAATAACAATGTACCTTCCTATACATTTCTATTAAACTACCAGAAAATAATTCGCATTCTCTGTACCCTCTACTGGAAGGATGAGCATGGAAAATGGCCCAGAAACAAACTGAAAAAGGGAGTTAAATCCTTTCTATACGATGAACTACAATGCACAGCATTTCATATACAATTAACCATAATATATAATATAAACTGTATCTTTTTAAAATATTTAGAAAAATGTCTAAAATATTGCAGGAATTTATGGTCCAACTAAATTCATTAAAAGTTCAAAACACAGTGAAAGTATGTCACCTTTACTTAACAAAGCTACAAGACGTAATAATTTTTAAATCACTGCTCTTACCACTAAACAGAAGAAGTAATTCCAAAAGAGAGCAATACGACATAGTGATTCCACCCGTGTGGCAGCTCTGTGTTCCTTTCAGTCTTCTCGTGTGGAACAGAACGCAAGTACTTACCTTATGAGAGTGTTATGAAGGTTGAATGAGTTAGTTTATCTAAAGGATTTAGAAGATGCCCTGGTCTAAGTAACTAAATCATGTGAAAGGTTACTCCACCCTGGAGATGAACAGAGATGATGTTGGCACAACGATGTTAACGTCCTTAATGCCACGGAACTGGGCACTTACGAATGGTTAAAATGGTAACTTTTATATTATGTACGTCACCCACTTGCTATTAAAACATTTTAAGTTCTCCCAGGAGAAAGTGAATTGTCAAATTCCACACAAGATTTTATATAAAAATAATCTGCATCAATTAAGGAATACTGGATCCATACTTTGCTAAATAAACTTCAAAAATATGTTGTTCTCTGATGTTCAACTTATTTAACTTGACTTTTCAAACAAAAAGTTGACTGGAAGTTGGCAGTATCACCCCTCTTACAATAACAAAATAAAATTAGTGCTCTAACCTGAAACAACTTGGAAACAGATCTATAAAACCCTTTCTCTGAACACAAGCATTTTAGGGTACCTTCTACGCGAGAACAGAAAGGCCTTACAGACCTCAAGTGTGACCCATTACAAAAAGCAACAAAAATCTTTAAATGCCTGTTTTAAAATAAAACCTTCAAAATAGCTCCAAACCACTTCTCTCTGATTACCAAATGAGCATGTGGTGCACAGAGCCACAGAATACCAATTCCCTATACCCTACACTGACTGACAATGTTTGTTGCATAGCAACAGGATTCTGCAGCCTGAAACAGCACAGAACTCCTTTTCTTGATTTGCCAAGGCCACGATTAACCCCATCAAGGCTAAGAAAATAGGCAAAAACAAATTTGCATATTCTAAAATTTCTAAAACTGTAAAGTCACAAGCGCAAATCCCAGCCTATTTACAACTTGAAGTTATCCATTCTGCCTTCACTCTCAATGCTGCTTTATGTACTAGCAAAACGCTACTACTCATATTTGGGACACATTTCTTTTAAAAGCGTCATCTTCAAGAGCTGGTTTTTACAGAATCCTACATAATAGCATAACACATCTTTTGTTTCATAATTCCAAAAAGAAATAATTTAATCCTGTCAGCTCATTTTCTAAAAATCATAATTTATAGGCAACAGCTATAATTTCCTAATCATGAAAATTTGCTCCCACTTAAAATTTATTTGAACTATTTTGATGGATTGCTTATATAGGTAACTAATAACATTTCAGAAAACTTTTTTTGTTTTGTTTTTTAAACAAAAATCTACTTTATCTAAAGAACAACAAGAAAAAAAGTTTGCAGTGATTCTTGCCATAGCTTTAAATACTTCCATTGTTTGGGGATTTCCCCCTTTCTTTTGAGAAAATCAAAAGGTTGCCAAGCCCCACCTAAGAAATAGATTATTAACTACAGAGAAAATCTACTTACAATAGTGGTTCTCAACCTCCTGGAAGATGAGAAGGCCCTTTAAATCCATTCATTTCTAACACATGTTGTCTGAGAAAATGTGATTTAAACACACTTTGAATTTACTAGCTTTGAAATTAACCTGTACATTACCATAACAGCAGGTACATACATATACTTGAAATGTAACACATACGAAGACTGGCATCTTTGGATTAAAGACAAAGCGTGATGAACACAGGGGTTCAAGTACTCTTTAACACAAACCCACAGCTGGCCCCAGAGCCCACACACTGGAAGTTATCAGTCTACCAGAAAAGTTCAAATCATTGGAAGACGTAGGGTAAAGCACTTACAGGTATGCAAGTGAGACAATGCTGGGTTCAGGTCCAGGTTCCATCACTCACTAGCCTCGTATTCTCCAGCAGCAAGGGCATTAATGAGGATGATACCTAGCCTGCAGAGCAGCTGTAAGGGTTAGAAGAATAGTGTATAGAAGTATGCAGCACATTAAGTTTCATTCATTCACCTGTCACCCCAAGCCTTATACAATCCAGCCCCATCTGCAGCACTTCCCGTTCCTTCCTATACGGACTCCAAGATGAGCGCTGAGACAGCATTGGATGCGACCTTAAGATGGAAAATGACATCTGAGAAGCAGCACTGAAAGGGAAAACAATTAGAGGCCATAATAAAGTATCAAGACCAAGGTCTCTGGACTTAGGCAGGACTCGATTTGAACCTCAGCCGTCAGTTACCAACCATGTGACTTTCGCCAAGTCACTTAAGCCTTGCTTTCCCCCAAGTCAAAGCAACAATGACACCAATTTCATGGTTCATCCTAATCCACTAACTGGAAAAACTTACATGGATGCCCTTCGCAATTTAGCCGGCCTGTCTGAATGAGCAACAATAGCTATTATTTATCAAATATCTACTTACTTTACATAAATAGAGAATATTAAAAGTTGTCATATGTAATTGGTTAGTCCTCTAGGTATGTACCCAGTGTGACCAAAGGTTACCCAAAGATTAGCCTCAGAGACACTGTGGTCTACAGCCAGGGACTTGAGCCCTGTGCCAGGCATGCGCTGGATCTTCAGGTATCGGGCCCTCTGGATCAAGTGAGGAACATCTATCGGCTCTTTGGGACACAAAAGTTAATCGGGAAAATACCTTAAAGAACAAAGAGTTAAGTATATTTTAAATACTTGCATGAAACTAACAATGAAATACAACAATTTCTTTGAAAGTAGTTTTGTTTTGTTTTTCATTTCACTTATGTTAAAATTCGAAACTGATGTATTTTTTTTTTTATCTTCAGGTAACTTAAAAATGGGCTTTTATTAACTGATTTTTCAGGGTAGATTCTCTTTTCTGAAACGCTATTTATAAATTATGGCTGGGTTACCAGGCTAACGTCTAAGTAACCAAACATATGTCTTCTGTAATAAAAGCAGGAAAGAACGCAAGTGTCATTTTTTTTCATCTCCACATAAAACATTTAATGTTTTAAATATACTGAACATACACTTGGTTGTCACTACTAGGGGGGGAATGCTAGGGGTGAGCTACCACCAGCATCTAGTGAGGCGAGGCCAGAGATACTAAACACCCTACAAGGCACAGGCCAGCCTCACAACACAGAATTATCTGTCCCCAAATATCAATAGTGCCAAGGCTGAGAAACTCAGATGTAGAGGTAGGCATTCATATTTCAGGGATGGGGTGGGGGGGACCACAATATTATATAAACTCTCTTTCAAAAGAACCAGGAATATCCACTTTTCCCAGCATCACTGTTTGGAAATAGTATCCTTTCCCCATTTAACAGTCTTGGCATCCTTGTCAAAAATCAAGTGACCACACACATGAGTGTTTACTTCTGGGTTCTCTATTTTGTCCCATTGGTCTCTAGGGCTATACTTACGCCACTACCACACTCTTATGATTACTGTAGCTTTGTAATAAGTTTTGAAATCAGAAAGTGTGAGTCCTCCAGCTCTGTTCTTTTTTAAGATTATTTTGGCTATTTGGAGTCCCTTCAGATTCCCTATGAATTTTAGAATGAGTTCTTCTATTTCTAAAAAGAAAAAGAAAAGAAAAGAAAGAAACGCCATTGGGATTCTGATAAAGATTGTACTGAATGTGTACATCACTTATCAAGTTTTCCAATCGATGAACACAAAAGATCTTTTCATTTATTTAGGTTTTCTTTAATTTATTTCAATAAGATTTTATAATTTGCAATATACAAGTCTTTCACCTCGGTTAAATTTATTCCTAGGTGTTTTATTCTTTAAAATGCCTAAAAACAGAAAAGAAGCCTTTCAGATTAAAAGTTAAAGAGAAAAGGCAAAAGAACATTCAGGAGCTAGAACTTCATTTCCATAAATCCATAAATCCTCTCAATGCATTACGGCAAACTGCAGATCAAGGCAATGGGTTATTAATTCCATTGTGTAGAGAAAGAAATTGAAATCTGGGACAGCCAGTAAATAGCAGAACAACTCTGGAACCAATCATGATTCTATTAAACTTGACCGTCTCTGCCCAAAATGAAAAAACACCTTGAAAAACTTTCATGTCCAGAGAAATACAAAAAGGATGGTACTAAGAGGGATTCCCCTTCAAGGAGATGACTTGAACGAAATAATAGACAAATAGAACAAAATGCTTTTCTAAAGCAATACAAAATAGCACTGGCAGTCTGCCATGTTATATACACACTAGAGAAAATTTTAAATATTTGCAGATGACACTATTTAGCAAGGAATCCAACAAAAACAGATGAAATAGTCTCTACCCTCATGACAGCATGTACCGCTCTTCACAGCTCTAATGAACTAATGCCTCTCCCTCCAACTAAACTGTAAGCTTAAGGGAACAGCTCGTGTCTATGCATGTTGTTACTTTTTTGTAAGTGGTCTTGAGGATTTATCTTATTGGGCCATTTTACTAATTTTGGAATCACAAAGCAAAAAGGATAATACCAGAAGTAAGCCCTGATAAGAAGTTTGGTCTTAATTCTAAAAGCAATGGGAAGCCCCTGAAGTGTTTCTGTCATGAGATGAGCTGATCAAATCTGATTTTCAGAAAGACTGGACTGCTGCATAAATTAACAGACTGCCTGGTGTAACAGATCAATGCAATCAATTAGAGAATCCAGAACACATATGTAAAAATGTAACACAAAGGACAAAATAGGCTCAGGGGTCTGAACATGACTCATTGCCAGACTCCCATAAATTGCCAGGTTGCCCAGGGAAGCGAAAGTAATCCTAAAACCAAAATACCCACTAATGAATTAAACAATTATAAAAATTAGTCCCTATCAAACGTCCCCCTGAAGGTAGCATTAGCCTCTATTAGTCCATTTTACCTTTACCCTGTCAGTCAACGACCAACAGCTATATCAGTTACAAAGCAACACAGCGTAAATATCTGCAAAGAGAAAATGGAAGCTTCCCAAAAATGCAGGCCTTTATGAAGTTACTGAAAACGAAGAGAACTGTTTCCAACCACTGGCAACGCCACTGACAAAAATGAAGGTTTGAGAGGGACACTGATTAGGGAGAAACATCAGGGCACTTAATGGGATGGTGAGCATGTTCTGTCTCCTGACCTGGGGCTGGCTACACAGATGTGTATATATAGTAGTTCATCAAGCTGTGTGTACACTTATGAACTACACACTCAGCTGTATGTAAATTATACTTTCAAGGGAAAAGAAAAGGAACTCAAGAAGGGAATGGTCCTTGTTCCTCAAAGAATTACTGGGTCTAAACGTGAGGCCTCAAAATCCCGCACCCTGCTTGCTACCGGCGTGAAGATGAAGTGGACAATAAAGACAGAAGCACACCTGGGTTCCCAAAGACATCAGAGAGCCCCCGAACCTAGGAGGCCGCTCCTCTGGACTTCAGTTACATGTACGAGATGGGAAATTTGCTCAGTGTGTACGCACTTTGAGTCTGCTGCTTGCAGCTGAAAACAGTCCACCATACAGCCAGTGAAGACTTGGGGAAGGTAGCAAAGATGAGATAAGAGGCCAGAAGACACTAATCTCAACAGAACATCTAAGTAAAGCCCTTGGGCCTTACTAACAAAGCCCTAAACCTTTCGGCAGAAATACCTTTCTATAGAATCATACTGGAAAAGGCCATCATAATGTGAAAGATGTAGTTTCATGCCATCTTACAATTTTGTAAGAAAAATGAGGGAAAAAAAGCAACAACACTTGATTCATTCTTCCATTTGAAAATTAAACACATAGTTGCAATCATAACAGGAATGTTTTCATGATTTTGTTGCATTTTTTCAAGATTAAACCACTTTTTCAAAATAAAGCCATTTCTCCCCACCCCTGCTATCTGTGAAATGTTGCTCCTCTTCTAGGTCAATTCATTCTACACAACTTTGTTCTTGTACTAATTGTTTTCAGAAAATAAAGAGCCTTTATATGATGAAATCACAAAGAAAAATAAATTATTTGCTTATACATCAACATTTAGAAAATTCAAAGATACACCTCAGGTCACACACGTTGCCCATTATAGCAAGACCGGGTGACAGCCGGGGCTCAGGAACCACTGTTTCTGGCTGGTGGTCCTGCGGCAAGTCATTCAACCCTCTGTGACTCAGTTTCCTCACATAGTACATGGGCATACCAACACTTCCTCCTTACATGCTGTTAGGAGTGTCAAATGGTTGATATGTCAAGTATTCCAGGCAACAAGAACTCAAGTAACTTATCTATTCTACTTCAAAATCTAAGAAAACTGAGGAATATAAATGCCAGCATTGGAATTAACTTCAGTAACAAAAGAAAAACTTTTTAAAATACAAGCACATACACTTTAAGTGAAAATAACACAAAGAAAAGTGAGAACAGATGGACTTACAGTAAAAATGCTAAAAGTTTAATTTCTACAGAGATAAGGACATTTTAAAAGTGCTATATCAAACTTATTAAACTAGAAAGGAATGTGTTCCTACACTTTACTAAAGATGATATTAAAAATCTGAATATATGGAGAGAAAAAAGAATGGAAAACTCAGTATTATAACAGGGTCATTCCTTTTCCAGCTACGTACTGTATATTACTCCATTAGTTCAACACAATTCTAGTTAAAACTCCAAGAGGTTGGGGTGTAATTTCTTTTTTATTTCATCTTTACTTGTTCTAGTTGATAAAAATTACTCTAAAACTAACCTAAAAGAATATATTAAATGAAATAGCAAATAATGTTTTGAAAAATAAGAAAACCAACAGTAACTTCCCTTACTGGATGTTAAAAAATTATAGTCAAGAGTAATGAAAAGAGTGAGGTATTAGCACAGAATTAGGTAACTAATGAGTCCAGCAACAGAACTCAGTGTAGGAATTCAGTATACACTGAATACTGGATTTCAAATCAATGGGAAAGATGGATTACTGGACAAATGACTATTTGATCTTAAAATACTAACCTCCCATCTTATACCAAAATAAAATTCAAGTGGCTTAAATTGAAACATAAACAAAACCACAAAATTAACAGACGCAAATGCAAGCAAATACATATATAATTTTACATTGGAGAAAGCATGGCACCAAACGCAGAGCTGTACAGATTAAAGACGGACAGATTTGATATGAAATTTTAAAACTTCTATACCCAATAAACAAGTGACAAATTTCGAAGATAACGTGGCAGACTTTACTTCATGCCCCAGTGAACGGCACCTCTCCGTATGTCCTTGTGTAGCTCCTCCCACACTGACCACGGGACTGGCTTTAGCCAAGAAGACATAAAGGGTCAGTGGCAGACAGAGGCTTGATAAGAGCTTGCGCAGTGAGGCATGATCTCATGGTAGGCGGCTATTACTAAGTAAGAGACAGACAGAAAGACACACCACATGTACGGAATGAAGGAACAAAACCATGTGTGAGTCCAGGTGAGACCAGCAGAACTGCTCCAACCAACTCATACATGTTTTACTAGGTTGAAGTGGTCTGTTATACTGCAATAGATACCTGAGACAATATATCTGTACTTACTTATTAAATACATTATAAATCATTACAAGAAAAACTAAACATCCCATTGGGACAACAGACAAAGCACATAAGCGGATGACTCAGACAAAAATAAAAATGGCCAATAAACACAGGAAGAAATGTTCAACTCCACTAGTAATCAAAGAAATACAAATTAAATCAACAAGTTAACACTTTTTGCCTATCAGACTGGCAAAGATTAAAAAGGCTAATAATGCCTGGAGTTGGCCAGAATGTGGGGAAACTGGCATTCTCATCTACGGTTGCTAATTGGGTAATGAGTTTCAAAAACTATAAAATTCCCACCCTGGCTGGTGTGGCTCAGTGGATTGAGCACCGGTCTGCAAACCAAAGGGTTACCAATTCAATTCCCAGTCAGGGCACATGCAGACCACGTCCCCAGTTGGGAGCGCATGAGAGGCAACCACACATTGATGTTTCTCTTCCTTTCTTCTTCCCTTCTCCTCTCTCTAAAAATAAGTAAATAAAATCTTTTTAAAAAAAAAAAGAAAAAGAAAAACCTATAACACTCCCTTTGGTCTGGTAATTTCATTTTTTATTCACTCAAATACTTATTGTGTACTCACAGAGGCCTGAGCTCAGAACTAGGAATACAGCCAGATCGGACAGGACCTTAATAATTTTGGTTTTATTATTAATTTGGGCTTTATTCTAAGAGCACTAAGATGCCATTGGAGGCTTTAGCACGGGAATAACAGCATCTGATTTCCACGTTAAGATCATGGGACATGGAGGACAAGACGCAAAAGAGGGGTCACTAACTGTTCAGGGTGACTATGCCTGGACTTCAGCGGGGCACTGATGTGGAGACAAGCAGACGGAGGTCGGCCTGACAGAACCTGCTGATAAAGTCAGAGAAAGGGAAAAACGAACGCTACTTGATTTTCCTTCCAGGAACTGATCCTAAAACATATGTGCAGATATAAAATATCAGCTATCTGCACAAAGGCATATACTCAAAGATGTTCAAATAGCAGTGTTTCTATAACAAAAATAATATGTAAAAAGCTAAGTATCGCTACAAGATTAAGTTTATCCAAAGCATAGTGAAAATACTATGCAGTTACTTAAAATTATACAGAGCTGTATTTAGAGACAAGAATTAGGAGGAAAGGGGCCAATTACAAAATAATGTGATATAATTTCACCTTTACATGGTATGATCTCACTTTTATTTAAAATATACTCATATCCACATACAAGGACATTTATGGGTGCATATATGCATTATAAAAACACCTAGAAAGCTATACATCAAAATTTCAAAAATTCTCAATGGCTTGATTTAACATCTTTATACTTTCCATACTTTCTAAAATTCATGCAAAACCTCTACTGCTTTATAATGGAAGGAAAAAAGTAATAGAAAAAAAAATTTTTTTAAAGAGCTGACATTTATTTAGACAACAGTAATTGGTTCGCTTTCTTAAAACACTGCAAATAAAACGATTAAAGAGACTATAAAGAAATACAAATAACTAGGTTTTAAACGAGAGCCTGTAATTCATAAACCTTAAATTGTTAAAAACTGAAAAGCCACAATTTCGCTTGCAATACTAGCCTGAGATGAGATGAGCATTTGGGAGAGGAGAGGAAGGGGCATCAGGTTGCAGAGCAAACTAAACACTAAATACAACCAATATTTAATTAATCATTATAAAACCTGCACAGAAAGCTCCCTGCACTGCACCATAAAACAAGCAGTTTGGACTCCGCTGAGATCTGACCTACAGAGCCATTCACTTTATTTCACTTATGCCTCCGGTTTCTTTAGGAAGCTGCTTCCCTACCAAGTTGACACAGAAAATGCAGGGACCAAAAAAAGGAGAGTGAGGACCTGGGAAGCACAGTCAAAGGTAGCCACCCAGACTTCATCTCGTCAGATGTACCATCAGCCAAGGGCACGTGTTCGGGAGGCCGTGCCCACAGGGGAAGTTGCTCAGTCCATTTCAAAATGTCATCAAAGCTACTTCATGCCCCAAAGACAAAACCTTCTTGGTATTCGACATTACGGAATCTCACCACTCAGATTCAAGTTTTCTCAAGATCCTGCTGGACTTGCTTCATCGGTACCGGGGCTCCCAGGGAGAGGACTGCTACCTGAACACAAAGACGGGGCTCCCGAACGTCCAGGTCCCTCAAAGGCAGCGCTAGCAACGCATCCGCTCCGGCGCTCCCTTCTGCCGGGCTCGCCACAGAGACAAGCCCAGGGGTGCTGTCTTCAGCCTCTCTTCTTTAGAAAACACCAAGATGTCCATTTAAAATACTAATCCAAAGTAAGAAAAGTGTCGGAAACAATGCAAAGCATACGAGACCCTCTTCTGATGTCATGCATTCTAGTGAGTAAGGGAAAATAAGAACCCAAGGATCAGGGAGTGGGAGTTGAGATAATATCCACATACCTTAAAACTCACCACTTCCAAGTATCACATTCTGTGGGTTTTAGTACAGCCACCACTGTTAAATTCCAGGACATTTTCATCACCCCAGAAAGAAACCCCATATATATCCATAACAACATTCACTTCCCATTCCTCCTTCACTCTCCCCAGACCCTGGCAACCGCTGATCTACCTTCTGTCTCTCTATACAGATCTGCCTATTCTGGACATTTCATATCAATGGAATCATACAATATAAGGCCTTTTGTGTCCGACTTCCTCCACTTTGCATGTTTTCATCCATGTTGTAGCATGTATCAATACCTGATTTCTTCTGATGATCAAATATTATTCCATTATAGGGACAGACCACAGTTTGATTCTCTATTTATCAGTCTACAGACATTTGGGTTGTGTCCATTTTTTGGCTATAATAAATAACGCTGCCATAAACATTTGTGAACAAATTTATGTGTGGACACGTGTTTTCATCTCTCCGGAGTCCATACCTAGGAGTGGGACTGCTGGGTCATACAGTAACTCTGTGTTTCAGTTTCTGAGGAACTGCCAAACTGGCTCCAAAGCAGCTGTACCATTTTCCATGGTTCTTTATATTCTTAACATAAACTTAAGGGACGTCAGACTTGCACAGAAGTAGGGGATTTACTCTCATCAAGCCCTTTTTATGTGCAATGTGTTATGCCAGGGTTTGATATAATTTCTGATTTAATTTTCCCAAGTCCATAATGCAAAAATTACAACCATTTTACAGAAGGAATTCAGATCTAAAAAACTATAACCTACTCAAAAATCAATTAGAAAATGTCAAAATAGGGTTCAAATTCAGGTTGACTTCAAAGCCTGTACTCATGACCCTCCACCATGCAACCTCTATACTTAAGATATACACACACTGCTTCACACCAAAAACATTCTTTGGAAAAGTTACATGCTAATGAAATTTATTAGAATCATTCTAAAACAGAAGCTTTTCCATGTACAGAAATTGCTAGAAAATATGAGATCTCTCATGTAAATCTACAACCTCATTTATCTGCAAATCACCCAAGCAGATTAGCTTTTTCCCTCAAAGCTGTATGCACTGACCAAAAAGTCTGGCTACTTCTGCTACGGACTGAGATGTGGCCCCCCACCCCATTCAGATGTTGGAGCTGTATGCCTCCATGTGACTTCATATGGAGATAGAGCTTCCAGGGCTCACGTGCTCTCTTGCTCTCTCTCTCCGCCCCCCCCCAACCCCTCCCTGCCGTTCTGGCAGGATGATCTCAGACTACCAGCTTCCAGACCTTTGAAAAAATAAGTTTCTGTGGCTTAAGCCAGCCAAATCTACAGTATTTTGTGATGGCACCTGAGGCTGACTAATACAATGTCCTTCATGAGTATCACAAACTATCCAAGTTAACATTCATAGCAGCTTTATTTACAACTGCAAAAAAACGGGGGGAAAGAATTGGTTATAAGACTCAAAATAAGCAGGCATTAAATGGAGTAAAAATAAGCTAAACCAACAGACATGCATAAACTTTCTGCTCAAAAATATTTCTAAGTCCCATGATCAAAAAGACTAAAAAACAGAATGACGGCCCTTCTATTGTACTGATTCAGGGTTCAGTGAAAAAGTGAGGGAAACATGGCACCCTCCAAAGGGCTTCGGAGTTACAGAAACCTGAATGGGACTCTTTCTGGCCACTCCTGAGCTTTGTGTTTGAGTAAGAGACAAACTCTACACCTATCCCTGTGGCCAGGATGCTGTTTCTGCTTGTTTGCTTGAATTAAACAACTTTATTAGCATTTACTATATGCCAAATACTACCTTACACCCCAAAGTACACAGTACAGCTTCTAGAACGCGACAGGTACTCCCAAAATAGTGGTTGCTATTGTTAGTGAGCACATTCTGGAAAAAAACACTCCAGTCGATGTCAACAATTTACACGAGCACCCACTCATTTGCCAAATATTTTGCTGGCACCATGAATACAAAAACGAACTCCCTGCCCTCAAAGTGCTTACAATGAAGAGGGACGGACAGACCCAAGTAACTATAAAACAATATAACAAATGCTATAGCAAAACATACGCAGCGTTTACAGAACACTCAGCATAGCTGGGAGGTAGATAACCACGGACTTCCATTCAAGTCCATCCATTGATTTCAGAAATAAGAAAGGGGGAGGGGGGGCAACCACTAAGTATCCTCTTTCTCCCCACAACCACATAAAAATTCGAATCACGTGTTTCCAAATACTTCTTACACTCATGATGAAGACTGCGTGTTTTACAAGTTACACGATCAGGCCAGATTTAAGCTGCGTGTAGGATAAGTACCCGAAACCATCAGCCAGCCAGTATGTAATTTCTCCTATACCAGCCAAAGCGGGCCTAATTATTCTGCTCATTCCAGCATCTGAAGCCTTGAAGACAGGATAAACTTTGGTAAATTTTCTCCATTAATCCACACTCATTCAAGATTTATTCACTTAATAAATACCTACAATGCAAAACAATGCCTACATGGCAAGGCAATGACAACATTACAAAATACAAATTGGGCTCCCACCCCTAAAATAAACCTCTGTGGGAAAATCATACATCCAACAGCCAAGAGTATAAATGAAGACCCATGGGAACCAGACACTACTATGCTCTCCCAGCTATCTCACTTGACACAACTATTCTGTAAAACAGTGGCATTAGCTCCATTTTTACCAGTTCGCTCAATTAACAAGCCAGCATATAAAACCTGGACCTTCTGAGCCTTGCTTGTACCACACTCTGAAATGTGTATTTTGCATTTATCACTACCATAAATGAAGGTAACAAAATCACAATGAGTATTTCAAAGACTCTAAAAATACCCAAGAGAGGAAACGGAAATGATCAATTTCCTCACCTAAAAATGCAGAAGGCTGCACGAGGTCACAGATAACTGCATTCCAGGAAACACTCTCCAGTGCCACACTCTGGGACCCAGGTCCCAGTCATACATTACTAATCATGGCACTCTTTCCCACCAAGCCCAGAAATGCATCTACAATGTCAACGTGGCAGGTAGTACCATCGGAGTAAGTAAACAAAATGTAACCTACCTGCCACCCTTGAATTAGATAAAGCCCAGAAAGGTGAATCAAACTACCTAAAAGTTTTATATAATTAAGCCTCAAAAATAAGAGGAGTAACATAACTGTATAATGCTTAAAGTATACAAAGCACCTAGTAAAAGAATTAGCCCCATTTTTACACATTTTAAACTATGAATCAGTGAAATAATGTGAATAGCTCAAGGTCATCCATCTAGTAAGTGGCTTGAACTTTTTTGCATGGGAAAGTCACAGAGCAATGAGTGGCATCCTGGACTATTTAATACAGACCCAAGAATGTAAATCCAAAATCTTCTGAGCTCTTCTTAGCCACTAGGCTACATGCAACTATTTTAGATCAGATAAGCTCCTCTTTCTATTTAAAAAAAACAAACAAGCAAACAAAAGAAAAACAGTGAGTAACTAACCACTTAGTTTTAAAAAATGCAATCTTTTAAAAGGCATCCACTATAATACTATTACATGTGTATACCTACCTCAATCACAAACCTTTTGAAACATTAAATAAATGAAAAATAAGAACAGAACCAAAAAAGTCAAATGTTACACTAAAAGTACAAGTTTGGAGGATCTTGACTCTTTCATAGAATTTTGTATATGAAATGCACTTTCTCATTTTCTTAAACTCTCATCTTTAAGCAAAATATTAAGAAGCAATTTTGTACACTGCTTTTAACTTGTGTACAATGCCTTTAAGATTGTTTCAGGAACATAAAGTATTATTCTGTTCCCTTCTGTACAGGAATTACTACACTACATCACAGCAGGCATGCTATGCCTAAAATTAAAGTCATGTAAGGGATCTTATCCCAAATACTTAAACAGCAACATATTCAACATCTCCTCTCTTCAGAATTCTGACCAACTTCAAGTTGGAAATTCCTACTCCGGAATTCCTATTCTGGATGGCCTTTAAAACAACAGAACTACTCCTTAATATAACTGTTTAAAGTAGACTCAACTTAATAGTATAACATTTATGTCCTACAGTACTTGGAAGCATCACTGAGACTAAATCAAATATTAATCTAACCTGAAAAGCCCTATCGTAAGGCACCAAAATACCCCCAAGCTTTCTGCAACCAGCACAAGAACCTTTTACCCCAAATCAGACCATCGTACTTGTTCAGGTCTCCAAGGAACTGTGCACACACAAGCTGCACACGCCACCTACCACAGAATCCAATGCCTTCCAACGTGAAAAGCTGATCCTCTTTTCTGCTCTTAAATTATTCAAAATTAGCCTACAAAGAATTACTGTAGACCGCTTGAACAAACTTTTCGGACCTGTGTACCATGTTCTATATTTATGCTACTGGAAAGCATCAGTGTGGTTTCTCCCTCTCTACATTTAATAAGGAGTAGAGCAGAAAAAGAGCTTAAAAAAAAACACAGGTTATTTTTTCTTAGAAAAGGCACTTTTAAGTGAAGACATAATTTCTCTGTGACAGATTTACTACAACACAGGATAGAGATCATACCTCACTGAATACCCAAAACTTGAACTTTTTATTTTTCTTTTTTTTTTTGGTTCGCAACCTCCGAATCAGAATACTTTACCATCATTTTATTTAAAAATATCCCAGTATCACTGTTTTCCATTGCTTAGTGTGGAAAGAAGTTAACCCAAAATTTGGAAAAAACACTGATGGTTTCTGGTCTGCAAGACCCCTACGGCATTAAATCTGAAAGGAGAAATCAACAATATACAATATTACGAGACATAACATCACATATGTTATATTAGTGTTTCTGAGTTTTCAATGACAATAATTTGATAAAGAACCATGCTCAAACCCATGGCTCCAGTTTTTCAAGCCACAGTTTACAAAGATTATGTTTTTGGTTCGCATGTCATAATCACATTTTAAACCGATTCATTACCTTTGAAAATAACTCGTGTGAAAAATCACGAAGAGCAAGGAAGGGGTCACTTAGGGACACAGCCATTTAACACAATTTTTAAGGCCACCACAATAAAAAGCTGTAACTTGGAATCAGAGAAAAACATTAATTCAAATTCACAGTAAACTGAAGTACACAGCTATAACACCAAAAAAAAGAAAAAAAGAAAAAATTTTAATAAAATGGGAAAAGTCTTCAGCCGTGATAGAAAAAGAAACCAGAAAACTAAAGTTTAAAGGGTAAACTACTTAAATTGAGAAAGAATTCCAAGGACATGACATGTTCTTGCCAAAGCAAAGGAATTTGTAGATTATATCATGCAAACCTCACTGTATTACATTATAAAGGTCTTGGCCACCGCTGGCCATGAATCTTTAACACAAAGGAGATTCAAATCCAAAAGAGCTGGAAGCCTCTCTCTTTCAGGACGCAGACAGGGAGTAATTTACTTTATCCACAACTGTTTACCCTAAAGGGGAGGCCTATGAGGATGATAACGCAGAATGGATCAGCCTTCCGTCCAGCAAGTCCCATTTCTCACCGAGTCCTGCACCAATCCGAAAAGAGGTTAAGGACACATGACAGGCTGGGGCACGGCGAAGGAACCTCCAATGAATGACCCCCCACACCGCGGTGGATCCCCTTACACAACTGGAGAGGCGAAAAAGAAAAATGTCACACCGGAGGTTCCATCGCAGCAATTAAACAACTCGATTACGACCATACGCTCGATTCTTGTCTTGGGGGCTGAAAATATTGAGTTTGTTTTATTGATTACACGGGGGGTGGGGGTGGGGGGGACACACACCAGCTGGTGCAATGCAACACAGGCTGCTACCGAGGGAAGGAGAGAAAAGGGTTTTGCAAACGAACCCCTCCCCGCCCCCGCTCACACACCCCAAACAACTAACTTATCCCGGCCTCTCGCTGCCCTCCCCTTATTGAACCTAATACATGCTTTCCCTTCCCTCCCCGTCGGGAAAATTCCCCTTTCCAAGGAGCTCCTTCCCCTACCGCTACCGGAGCACTTTATACCCGCAGGGATTTCAGGTCTCTCAAACTTTGCCTCCTTTTTTTAATTATACACGAGAGCCGTGCCGTGAAAGTGCACGGGGTCTTCGCAGCGATACGGGGAGATACCTGCTCCCGAGCGCCACGCGCGCCGCGGTCCTCCAACCCCTCCCCAGCTCCCGGGCTGGCCGGCAGGGGCTGGGGGGGAGCGAGCCGGGCGCAAATTAAACGCAGGAAGGGAAATCCTGGGCGAAAGACCAGCGTGCGGGGGAAAACCGGAGACCGCCTCGAAAAGAGACCCTCCCCCCGACCCCCACAATATGACGGGTTGGGAAGGGTTGCAAGAAAGAAAGAGAAAACGAGAAGGGACAAAAGGGAGTGGGGGAGAGGAGACTAGAGACCCGAGAGCCGCGCCGGGAAGGCGGGGTCCGGGGACAGCGGGGTCGCAGCTCCCGCGGCACAATGGCCCCGGCCCCCGCCCCGCGCGCCCCGCGCGCCCCTCACCTCATGGTGCCGGCGGCGCCGAGGCTTCCCCAGCAGCCCGGAGACGCGGGAGGCGCCGAGCCCAGGGGGTCCGTCCTCCAGGGGCGGGGACGCAGCTGGGAGACGCGAGACCAGCGGCCGGCAGCTTCCTGGGGCGCCCAGGGGGCTACACCATCTCCGCGCACAAAGCCGAGGCGGCGGTCCCGAGTGTGAGCGGAGAGGACGAAAGAAAGGCTGCGGGGGGGCGGAGAGGCCGAGCGGTCCCGGGGCCGCCGCAGCCTCCCTCCTGCTTCGCCGCCGCCGCCTCCGGGAGCTTCCTCGGCCGCCCTCCCAGAGGTGCCCGCCGGGGCCGCGCGCCTGGCAGCCGCTCCCCAGGCCCGCGCCGCCGCCCAGGCCGCGTGCAACCGGCAGCTGCGGCAGTCGCAGGAGAGTCGGGATCGCCGCCGCTAGGAGCCGGGGAGGAGGCGGGGCGCGCGGCGGAGGAACACGCAGGCGCCGCCCTCCTCCCCTCCTTCCCCGGGGGCGGTGCGGGGGGGGGGGGGGCGGGGGCCGGGCGCTTCCCACCCCCTGCGGGTCGGGCCCCCGCCGGACTGCGGAGAGCCGGAGAAGCCGGGGGGTGGGGGCCAGGAGTGTGCCCGGTGACGTCGGGGTGGTCAGACTCTTTGTTGCTTCCCCACCGCGCTCCCCTCAGCCCCCTGGGATTGGGGCTGTCCCCCCACCTCCGGGGCTGTCCTTAGCCATCGGCCCCCTCCCGCCACCTGGTGCTCCCCCGAGGCTGGGAGAGCTCCCGGGCCTCCCCTGCAGCCGGGTCGCAGAGACTGAGGCGCCGGGACCTCCTGGGTGGGGGACCTCTGGGCACCCGCGTGGAAAGCTGGGAGGCGGCGACCGAGAAGCGTGACTGGGCGCCTGGCCGGGCCGGGAGACTCCGTCTTTGTCGCGGCCGGGGGCCGTCGCGCAGGGCTGGTCCTCAGCTCGCCCTGTTGCTATATCAGGACCGGGACGGCGAGTCGGTGGGCATCCCGGCCAGCCCACGGTGCCGCTGTTCCCAGCCATTCCTCTGGGATGGGGGTGGGGGCGTGTAAATGTAAAATATGGTCATCATGGTTCGCTTCTCTCCTTGTCTTCCCGAGGACTCCCTGCGTGCTGTAACGATTTAACGAGCCGAAAAGCACACTATGTATAGGAATGACTTCATCCCCAAATGAACACAGCCAACTCGCGGGGAAACGCAGTGGCAGGGAGACGCGCGGCCCCGCAGGCGCGGAAGAGACGCGGCAGTGAAACCCCTTTCTACCGTCATTAGCGAAAAGGGAATTCCAGCCGGGGGGCGGGGAGGGATGTGAACCAACGACAGCTTCAAATGTTCAGTCATTCGTATTTTGTGTGGAAATCACCTCCTTTAAAAAAGATGTAAAATGCTGGCAAAGCAAACTCATTTAAAGTCAAATGGAGGGCAGGGGGGTGGAGGGTGTCTAGGAAGTCAGAATGTACAATTGCGGGAGTTTTTCAGTATCCAAAAGCAAATCCAATAATCCAAATTTTAAACTGGACAAATTGCAGGCCTCTCATCATACTGAGAAGGGAAGGGGCTGTATTTTCTATTAAAAAAACGACTAGAATGGTAGAGTTCTGTTGCTACTGGGTTTGTATTACTAGAGGATCTAATCCAAAATGGAGGACCTGCCATGACTCCAGGAAATCTGTTCAAAAGTTTTGGTGCTTTGTTTTCAGATGGAGGTACAGTTCAAATTATAGCTTTGACAGATGAGATCATTTATACTTCCAAAAGGAAAATGAGCAAGTTATAGTCGTACTTGGTCAATGCCCGGCTTGTCTATAATAGAACTGTGTGGCCCAGTTTTAACTATAAAAAGCTTCCTGGTTTCAGATTCAATACCGAGTTATTTTCTTTTTGGAACCTGCGGCCCCAAACCAGCAGCCTTATAGAAGCAGTGACCTGGAGCTATGGTGCAGGACCAGGGTGGCCTCAGGTACTAAAAAACTCAGTGCCTCTGCTTAGATTCAAGAACACTAATTTCCACCCACGGGTCTAATTGCAGCTTACCATCACTGTGAGTATCTGATTCAAGGATCTCCAAGCATTGGGAAGAAAACACCCTTGCCAATCAAATGTCCTTGTTGCCATATTACAGGTAGAGACAAAGAAACACAGAGCTCTGGAAGTGGATGTGTTAGTACAATAGGCACGATTAAAAATCATAACTACTGTGAGGTTCGTTGTCTTCTCAGAAATACTATAATTTGTGTAATTAAAACACATGCACCTCAAATATTGTTCTCCAAATTAACCAAAAAACATCGCTTCTCTGTCTTTTGGCTAAGATCAAGTGCAAATTAACCAAAGATCATTTGCTGTGGAGGCTTTTTTCTTGGAAAAGTAATAAGACATATGGAACCATCTTGGAAAAGTATTAATGAGACAGAGTCAACCACAAAGAATTCTCACCAATTTGCCTTAGTCCATTCATAGCAATACAGTAAATTCAGCAAAGCTTATGTTTCAGGGAAAAGTCTTACAAAGGGCCAAAAGGGGTGGAGATTTTGCTGTAATGACTCCAACTATCTCCTGCCAGAGACAAGAGGCAAGGATAAAAATTCCTTACAGATGACTCCATAACCTACTTCTCATTGGTGAAAGTTAATCCATCCTGCGCTAAATAAGTGATATATCACATCATCTTTATCCTAACAGCAAATGTTCCAGTGGTATGGGTACCAAATTAAGCAATCCACATGGGAAGTGCTGTTCTTATGTTCTATGTTTATTAAAAATGTACCAGCCAAGAATTTTGGCTGCCTACAACCATTTCCATCCTTTTGGATGGCGGCCCGCCAGCTCACAAGTTGGTCATACCATTGCCTTTGAATTTAGATATTGCAATGGGTGGCCTGACCTCCAAAGTTCCTTCTGTGGAAGGGCAATTTGTTGGCTGTGACAAAATGTTATTATTTGGTTTAACCATGTGTTCATATTTGGTTTAACCATCAAAGAGGTCAAGAGGGAAACCTGAGTAAGGAAATCATAGACTAATTCTGGTCACAAAGGAAACTTTATGGAACGTGTTACCATATAGAATAAAAGGATTTTAGAGATGGGAGAAATCTTAAGTCCAACCCAGTCATTCAGAAAAGGAAAGTGAGGCCCAGGGAGGTTAATTAAATTGCCGACAGTCACACAGTCCTTTTGTGGTAGAACTGGAACCTGACGCCAGAATTTCCAGTTATTGGTCCATTGTTCTCTCTACCACCTCATACTACCTTCTTATGGCATAAGTAAGAATGGACTAAGGCAGTAAAAATTGAAGCTGACTCTCTTCTCATAAACCGTCTTTAAATAATTCGCTGAGATTATGTTGGCTTGGTGAAAGTCATTTGAACTCCTCTCTCAAAGGAGTTGCCCGGTCTGAAGCCCAATGCCTGGCCCTCGTGTTCATAAGGGGAAGGAATGACTAAATGAATGAGTGAGTGAATGGCTGCTCTCATCTAAGACGAAGAGGAAACTATTCATCAAAAGAAATAGACTCTCTTCTTAACACTAAGTATATGGATCTCAACTTTATGTCACGGAACAACACCTCAGCTTAACCCAGAAATGGAACCCCCCACGTCTTCTGTATAGACAGCCATTGCAGTGTGCACCCCAGCGTAAGATGAAATGAAACATGCTTGTGTTGAAGAGGGTTTTGCTTCAGGAGTATTGTCAGTCTGGCTCTGAGGATTCTCTCAGAACATGCTCTGTTTAAATTCGTCTGATAGCATCAGTGTGGGTTTGGCCTCCATTTATGGGCATGCGGAGGGTGTATGACTAATGGTACTCAGCAGTCAGAAAAATCATTGCTAAGGATTGTAGGCACAGTCTCCCATCACCCAAAATAGGGTTCTCCCTTGAAAAATTACTTAAGGCTGGGTGAGGAAGAAACAAGGTCGCTTGCAGTTTGCTCATTTTCTACTTATATGTAACAGTATTGTGTTTTCTTTGTTGGTAATTAGTGTAATTTTGTTTGTCTCCCCAAGAATAGAAAAAAAAAATCATGTCGAACATGATATTCCAGTAGGATTCAAGATATTTTTATTACTCATCTTCCAGCTTTAGCTTCCCATCTATAATCTCGGTTCTAAAATATTATCAGGAGACAAAGACATTAGTGGAAACTATTTGCCTCTCTGCCATTTGCATTTTTCTTTCATTTCTCATTTTTCTCCCTTCCAAATTAGGATTTATCCAGTTAATTTCTTTTCCTCTTCCCCAGAGTCTTTTTTCTTAGTGCTACACTGTTTAAATTTTGCAGAAGATTCCTAAAACCTGCACAGTATTGGAGTGACATGAACTGATAGAGGCTATAGTCTATGAAACACAGTGCACTGTTTCCACAAAATTCAGCCATGGCTGCCATATAAAGAATATGGCAGGTGGGCTTCATTTCTAGATACCAATCAAATCATGGTACGTTAGAAATTAGATTGAAAAGAAGAATCACCATAATCTAATTCGAAACTCCTATCTCGTATAAAATCTAGCTGGAATCTTGGGAAGAAAAATGGGTGGTTGCCATCCTTCCTGCATTGAATTGATTTACTTGTCTCATTTCCTGTAATCAAACTGGAGAACACCAGTCAGTTATCTTATGGAAATTATGATCGGGCGACAGCTGACCTTGAAGTATTTCCTCAAAGGAGATCAGGAGAAAAGATAATAAAGTTAATTTTGAGGGTAATCACACTAGAGAAGAAATGCGCTAGCATGTATCCGGTCTAAAATTAATTCATACTGCTCAACACCATACCTTTTGTAGCTGTTGGCCCACCTTTCAGTTAAGTTTCAAAACTCGATAAAAATCCCAGTTATCTTTCTCTTTGAAAGTCTTGCTAAGCATGGTGAAATGGCCACATTCTCATTTGAGAAGTTATCTTTGAATCTTCATTTTCTGGGTTTAATGTCAAAATTCAATCTCTAGTCAAGTCTTAGTAAAGTTGAAAGGAAAGTCGCAATTATCAGAAAAATAATCTTATGTGTCATTGATCATAATACTGTCATCTGGCCTCCAAACATTTTAATAGCCTTTACTTATTTATCATTCGTGCCAACTTATGATGAAGAAAAATGGCGATGTTGTAAATACCCTATTTAGTCATAAATGAATTGAAATGAAAATCAAAAATTAAGGCAATTAAGGTCAGAATTTGGTCTCATTCCCATCTCCTCTCTGCACAGTAGTCATACCTCTTTAGATGGAAGCCAACACAGACAGGCTTTGCATTTGAGAAAAGTGGTGTTTTTGAGACACAGGAATGTAAGACATGAGTGCAGCTGACGTAACTAGCCAATAATGATATTTGCTAACCTTCTAGGCACTTACGTACCCTACCCCAGTGAATCCTCACAACATTCCTAGGAAGTGAGTACCATTATAGTCATCCTGGCCATACAGGTAGCTCATGAAGGTGAGGGACAGAAAAGTTAAGAGAGTCGTTGCCCAAAGCCACACAAGCCAGTAAATGAGAAAGGCAGAAAGACCAGTTCCCCAAGTCACACTTAAACTCTGCACTGGGTGGCCTTTTCCATTCCACTTCACTTCCTCTGATTAAAAAAAAAGAAGAAGAAGAAAGAAAGAAGGAAAGAAAATAATAAGAAAATAAGGTCCACTTGGGAAATGGAACTAGCAGAGTTGGAAACAAAACAAAATGCTCTGGAGTCACTTCACCCCAGATTCTGCCCCCATTGGCCACAGCCAGAGCTATACAAATAAACCCCTCCCTTAGGCAGAGATTTGTATCTCCAGTGCAAGAGTGCCTTGTACAATGTAGGGACTCAATAAATGACTTAAATGAGTCACCAAGTTAGGGGTCATCCAATTACTGGAATTTTTTCCAGAGTAATCGCGCTACTGAGAAGTGACCAATGATAATTGTAATTCACTCATTCACCACTCCTTAGACTTACATATCCCAGACACAAACTAGGAGAGGTAAAGTGAACCAAAACTCATATAGAAATGCTTGGAGTATATTGGCTAACATGTCAGGTTGAATACAGGGCAATAAACAAAACTTAAGCCAAGCCTAAGTGTGTTTTTAAAGATGTGTTAGAGAAGCGTCTACATTCTCCTTAATATTCTAGTTAGTACCAGAGAGACTAGGTAGAGAATACCATGTTTCCCAGGGGACTCCATTGTTGCTATTTTGAGCTTTGGTTGATTGCAAAGCAATTGGGCATAAAAGTCTTAGTCTAGGATAAAATTTACCAAAATCTTTGAAAAGGAGTCATCTGTTTCTTCATTTATCTTCCTGTGAAAGATTTTTTAGGACCTAAGTACTCAGTGAAACTTTTCTCATATAGTTATAACATTTCAGGGAAAGGCCTGAATACAACCATCTTATCTTAGCTTCCCATTCAGGTTTTCTTGTCTCACTCAGGGGGCATTTATAGCTGTCAACTATGTCATAATTAATTTTTCTTTAAATACTTCCTGCTTTGTGTGTTTTTTAAACAATGTTATCTTCACTGAGCATCTTATTCTACTTGATTTTATTCAGTGTCTCTCATTTGTAAATGATACTTCCCTTCAAAACTTCAGTCTAGTCTTTTCCTTCTTATTTTTTACTTTATTTTCTCTCTTATTACTAATAAGATGGTGATACTGCTTTGCTTTATTTGAGTTATTTTTGTCTTCAGGCCTCTGTTGAGTATCAAGTCTGGTTTGGCATTCTTTTCCTGCTGAATGATGCCCAAATTAAGTTAAGGAACAATTCCCAAGAAAGCTGGTCTGTGGTTCTTCACGTTCTTTTCGTATCCCAAGCACTGGACAGTCTGTTTAATGTTGAGAGTTCATCGTTTATGTCAAGGTTGATTCAATAGGTTCTCTCCAGAGCCATTCTTTTCTAAGACTGGATGGTGGGGTACAATTAGGGAAGGAAGAGTTAAAGCAGTCTAGGTGGTGAGCATAAAGTTATTGACTAGGGGCAATTTGCTCTCTCTGTTAACGTCTGCTCATTTGGCATCAATCCAGAGAATACAAGGCACCTCTTTTTTTTTTTTTTTTTTTTTTTTCTTTTTTCCTTTTCGTTGCTCTGCCTGGGTGGTTTTTAGTTTCTTGTTTTTTCTACCTTGCTTTCCAAATCACTGATGCGATCCTGTGCTTCATCTAACCTACTGTTTATTCCTTCCAGTGTATTATTTATTTCAAGATATTGCATTCTTTAGTTCTGACTGGTTCTTTTTTATAGTTTCTATGGCTTTTTTCATGCTGTGGAGCATCCTTATAATCATTGCTTTGTAGATTGTAAGCAAGGGTTCTAGACCGTCCAACCCCAGCTGAGTTGATCCAGATCAAAATAACTGCCCAGTCAACCCACAGAATCATGAGAAATAATGGTTAATGTTTTAAGGTCACTAAAGATAGGAGGTAGTTTCTTATTCAGCCAAATTAATTGGTACACCAATTCTCTTCAAGAACTTTCCAGTCTTTGAGGAGAGCAATGGCTGTTGCACTGAGGGGAAAATCTGTACCCGAAGCTCTGGCTCCAGTTGAAGGATGTTGACTTTTGCCCAGGTTCTCATATCAAGGGATGATCTGAAGACTTCTTGAAGTCTGTGTGCCTTGATGTACCACAGCTTCTCACTGATTGGTTGGTGAATATGCTTTGGAATTCTTCCAGAAGAGGACAGGAAATGCAAGATTGGGAAGGATGGAAACAATGATGAAGAGATGACCTTTCAGGACACCAAATTACATGCAGGTAAGACAGAAGCTCTTGAGGTCATGAGCAAGAACTGTAAGCTGGATGACCTAGAGTTTTGTTTCCCTCTCTGCTTATTTTCCCTTTGTTAGCCATGAATCTTTAGTAAAGTCTTGTTCGAATGCTCCAAACTTATCTCTGGATATTAAAAGAAAGATCTTTGTCCATGTTTCAAGTTCATGTTTCTACGCACCTCTCTGAGGCCATCAGTTTGGTGGCAGAGGAAGACCTGAGGAAGATACTCCTCCTAACCCCCAATACTCTTAGGAGTCAGCTCTTACTCAGCTGCAATCAGCAAAGTTCTCAGTGAGGGACCTTGTCTGTATGTCATGGCTAAGAAGCCAGGCATGAGTTAGCATAAAACCCATATTTCTCTGTAATTTGGAAAAAAAATTAAAGAACACCAAGGTCATGCCTCAGAAGAGTTCAAGAAGGTCATTTCTCTCAAGGAGGGAAGAGGAGAGGAAGCAGATATTCCTGGAGATCTCTGAGCAATATTTTAGGTCTTGGCCTCCAGACTAACTAGGCAGCGGTCCAGTGGGGTAACTGCAGTAAAGATGGAGTTTATCGGAGATGTGACAAGGCTACAAGAAGGAAACTCAGAGCCCAGACACTCAGGTCTGAATGAACGGGGACAACTGCATCAGGAAGAGGGAAGAATCAGAGCTAATGGGAGGGGGAGGGGAAGCCCTTTACAAATACCAGGGTGCAGTGGTTTTAAAGGGGTCCTGAAAACCAACTAGACTGCATAGTAGTATATAAATGGCCTCACTGGAGGACCCCTCTTTTTTTTTTTCATTAGGGTCCCAAATGACCCTCTGCTGCCCTGGAAAGGTTGATTGTGTTGTGGTCCTTACGAGAGACCTATATTAATGACTCCTCCTTAAACGGCGTAATGGACAGAAAGCCAACTTGAACTAGGGAAATTATTTCTCATATAATGAAAGCTCAGGGAAGGCAGGGATGACCAACATCTCAAATGGACAAGACTCTTTCTCTGTCTTGCATTTTTACCTCTTAGAGGATTAGCTTCTTTTCTCAGATTGGCTTCTTCACACAGCTGTCCCCACAGCTGCCAGCAGCTCCTGGCTCACCCCTTAACTTGGCCACCAGCGAGGGACGTGGTCTATCCCAGTAAACTCTGGGAGGGGACAATGGAGAGAAGCTAGGATGGCATTTGGGCCGTATGACCTGACCCAAACACGGCCAGGGGATGAAGGATTTGAATTGATCTAGCTTGGGTCTCACACCCAGTCTGAGAACCCTCCCGGAACTATACATGAGAAGGAGGGAAGAGAGGCTTCTCACAAAAAGGGAGTGAATTTTCCCTGAAGATGGAGAGAAGACAGTTCCAGATTCTTCTGGCTTCCTTAACATGGTTTACTGCTTCCCAGTGGGTCATTCCTTTAAGGAGTCAGATGATTAAGAATAGAGAAACGTCTAAATAATGGCATAGGGGCTATGGACCAAGTTGTGGGCAATGTCTCTTTGGGTTTTTTTTCCCACTGTATCTTCATCTATATTTTACTTTTCAACATTTCTTTCCCCCTGAATGTATAATCAAAATTGTGGAAATGAGAATAAAAATGAAAATACAAAGGAATAAAGAAAAATTTTAAACCAGCAATATTAAAGATAACCCAATTATTTTATTAAGCCTAAATACATATATAGAGCAGAGGTGCACTTAAAACATAGAAAATATAAAAATGACCTTTTGAATGGGTGAAAGGTGGTACATGAATCCTTAAATTATTTCAAATTTGAGTGGAGTTTGTTAATACCCCTAGCTGAGTTGCCTTTTGCTAACATGTGGAACTAGGGCTCCATATCATACTGGTTACTGATTTTTACCATGTAAGTCTCTCCCTTTGGTTGGCTAGATAGAGTGGGAGATTCTTTCTATATTTGTTTCTGTCTGTGTCTATTTGGATTGTATTAAGACATCAATTCATAATTAAATATAACCAAAGGAGAAGACTGTAAAATCACATCAACTACCATGTTTTTTAGTTTATTTCATTTACCATCTACGTTCAATTTATTATTTTTTGAATGAAATTTACACTGATAATTTGCATAGAAGAAAATGCATCCACTTTAAGTGCACTTTATTTCAATCCGTTTTGGCAAATTTATCTACCCATGTGACCAGCATCGCAATCAAAGTACAGAACAAGCCCATCATCCTACAAAGTTCCCTGTGGCCCTTGCTTGTCAATCCTTCCCTCACCCTCAGCCCCAGGCAACCACGGGTCTGTTTTGCGTCAGTATAGATTAGATTTGTCTTTTCTGGAATGTCACATGAATGTAATTACGCAATAGCTACCCTTCTCTCACTCAGCCTAATGTATTTGCAACTCCTCCCTGTTGTTATGTGTATCAGGACATCACTCCTTTTTATTGCCGGGCAGTATTCTATGCTATGGATACACCTCAGTTTGTTTAAATTCGTCTGTTCATTCACCTGTTGATAGACATTTGGGTTTCCAGTTACATATCGCTGGTATTAACTTTCATGTCCGAGTCTTTGTGTGGACATATGTTTTCATTTCTCTTGCGTGAATAATTAGATCTGGAAAGGCTTCATCATATGGTTAGGGTATATTTAACTTGATAGAGAAGTGCTAAGTTCTTTTCTATAATTGTTCTAACCGCTTACATTTCACCAGCAGGGCCGTTTGCTCCACATCCTTGCCAACACTTACTGTGCTCAGCCCTTTTTAATTTTAACCCTTCTGGTGGAGATGTAGTGCTCTCCCGGTGTCATAGCCACGGCGTATACCTAGCGGGTATGCAGTGTTTTATCTCATATGGTACCTCATATTTCAATGCTTTTATTTTGCATTTATTCCCTGAATGGCTAATGATGTTGACTATCTTTTCATATGCCTATTGGCCATCCGTGTATCTTCTTTGTTCCTCATTATTGCTCCCATGGCATGTTTAGGCTCTCGTCATCTCCTGTTTAGAATATAAATTTCTAACTAATTTCCAGTGTAAACCAAAGTCTAGCTATATCCTAACCCTCCTTATAAGCTTTCCCTATTCTCTCAGAATAAAGTTTACAGTCCTAACAGGTGTGGCTCAGTGGACTGGGCATCGTCCTGCCAACTGAAGGGTCACCGGTTCGATTCCCAGTCAGGGACCATGCCTGGGTTGCAGGCCAGGTCCCCATTTGGGAGCGCAAGAGGCAATCAATTGATGTTTCTCTTACACATTGATGTTTCTCTCCTGCCCTTTCTCCCTCCCTTCACCTCTCTCTAAAAATTAATAAACAAAACCTTTTTTTATAAAGAAAGAATAAAGTTTACATTTCTTAGCGTGACATTCAAAGCTTTTACTTGTTTAGCCACAGGAGATTTTTAAGATCCATTTCCTACTGTTTTTCTTCCCTACCTTTTCTCCCCTGACCCTCTTACCCTCAATGCACACTCGCCACTTACACTCTTGACCATTCCCTAACCCTAGATTTATTCTTTGAAATCCCGTACAATAGAGCATTTCAGCATATTCCAAAACTGGATGATAGATCAAGTGGTGGTCAGCAGAAAACGCGGGCTTACCATTGACTTGGATGCTTTGAGGGACAGCCTCTTACTCACTATGAAGTGATAAGATGAAAACAGTAGGACTTTTCTCCACTAACTTCGCTGGCAGTCGTGCTAAAGAAGAATTGCACCATTTCAATCTAAACCTACAATAGAGTAGCAAGAGCACATTCTCGTGTTTTCCTGTAAGTTTGTGTCTTTATGTTTCTGTACGTCATGTTTTTCCCTTAGTTTCCAGTTTGAGGAAAGACAGAAGGAAGAGAATGCGAATACTTAGGAAAATACAGCCTTCGATTTATCTGTGTAGTCACAATTAAAGCACCCTAGAAATTATTACTTAAACTGTAACTTGTAGAATGTATAATCTTTAAAAAGTTGGTTACTCGAGTATATAAAGTTAAAATATAGATAATGAAGAAATGTTTCCAAATGGGATGTGACAAATGTCATTTTAAATAATGCAAAGTATCTATCATGTTTTTTGACCTATAAATCCAGAGATTTCTTCTCCACATAACTAAACGAGAAAAAGTTAGAAATTGGAGCAGTCTATGACAGCTTCTTCATTTCTCCCCAGTATTATAGCATTTGTTAACTGGAATAGCCAGAGCCAAATCCACAAATTAGATTTCAAATTTAGTAAGTTTAGTAAATCATTTGTAAGACTCAAAATACACAAAGCTACAGCAGCAACAATATCCTTCCTAAGCATTCAGATGGATCACAAGTGCACTGCCAACATTGATTAATTACTCTATTAAAAGACACACATGAAGACATGACCCCCGAGGTCTGACAATGGCAAAATAGTATTGGGATTATTGTTAACTGTCAATTAACCCCAAAGCAAAAGCTGCTATGGAATTACATAGCAATTAATAGTTTTCCAGGACATCTTCATATTTTTTAGAAGTTTTTGTCCAAATTAGGGATTTATCTTCCTGATAGTTTGAATGCTGCATTAAAGTGGCCCATTCTGCACAGCTCTTCCCATATGTAACAGATCAATATTTCTGCCATTAAAAAAAAAAAAACAAAAACTGAGCAGAAACCTAGAACCCTTTTAAAAAATTAAAAACAGAAGTATTACATGATCCAGCAATTCCACTTCTGGGTATATACCCCAAAGAATTGAAAACATGTATTTAAGAGATATTTGCATACCCGTGTTCACAGCAATATTGTTCACGATCGCCAAAAAGGTAGAAGCAACCCAAATGTCCATCCACAGATAATGGATGTACAAAAGGTGGTCTGTACATACAGTGAAATATTATTCGGCCTTTAAAAGGGAGGCACTTTGGACTCATGCTTCAACATGAACTTTGAGGATATAATGTTAAGTGAAAGAAGCCAAGTCACAAAAGGTCAAAGATTGTATGATTCCCCTTACACATACATGGTACCTAGAGTAGTCAAACACAGAGAGACAGAAAGTGGAAGGTGGTTGCCAGGCTCTGGGGGAAGGAGGAAATGGGGTGTTATTGTTTAGTGGGTGTAGAGTTTCAGTTTTGCAACATGAAAAGAGTTCAGAAGATACAGTGGCAATGGTTGCTCAACCATGTCAATTTACCTAAGATAATTAAGATGGAAAAGTTTGTGTTATGTGCATTAAAAAGAATAATACAAGTGAGTCATTTGTGTTGTTTTAGAGAATCAATATGCAAAAGCTCAAGCACTTAATTCATAGGCAGACTCAGGCTATTGCTGAAAATGTTTTCAGTCCTATTTGTTAAGCAATTGTGAGAAGGCCGGCGTTCTGGTTCCCCGGCCCTATACAAATTCAAGTCATGGAACATCAGGGAGTTTCAATAACAAGGACCCAAAGCCGCAACCTGGGAATTAATGAGAACACATTGAGAAAGTTATACAAACAACAAGTCTTCAAACGTTGTCTTTTGGCTTCTTGAAGAAGCTTCAGTCACCTGGAAAATTCACCGATATTCACCAACACGGAGAAGTTCATTCTCCTCCCCGTTTTAGAGAAGGGAGGTGTTATTGGTCTACATACTTGTAGTCATATGAGTAACCCCCCTCCCCGCCAAGGCCAGCCTGACCGGTGCTGTGGTTACAGTCTCTAGGGTAAAGCTTCACTTATTAAGGCAGGCTTCGGGGCTTCCTCCCCAGGCAGGTGCCTCTGCACTCCAGATCTCACCTCTGACCTGTGACACACCTGTCACCCCTCCCGCAACACCCTGACCTGTCTGAAGGGCAGAAGGGTGCGACCATAGCACTGGGTTCCTTCTCCCGGGCAGCACCGGCTCTCCTTGAGGAGGAAAGTCATGGACACGTTGAGATCACACACTTGCACTCAGCCGTGACATTGACAGGGAATCCTATCCTTTATCCTTTCCGTCCACCTGGGCCACAGATCATTAACCATGTTCCTCGCATAGTATTTTAAGAAGTGCTGAGAGAGAGCGAGAGGAGGGAGAAGAGGGAGGGGGTGAGAGAGAGAGAGAGAATGAATGAGAGAATGTCAAGGTGTACTTCAATAAGGCTTATAAATTTTTGGAAAGTTCTGGTCAAACTGAGAAGCAGTTGATTCTTTCAGTCAGCCTGTGGACAGCTGTCCTAGGAGATACCTCTGAAACCCTCACCCCTTTTCGTCAGAGCCGCTTTGCCTTCATCAGTTTTAAATTGAGTACATGTTTTGTTGTAAACTTGTAAACAAAAATACAAACGTGTTTCTGCTTAAAAATAGGTAAGATGGTAAATTTTATGTTATGTATATTTTGCCACCATAAAAAACGTAACATCTGTTAGTGGAAAGTTTAGGGATCCCTACTGACCCTTTTTTTTTCAAAAGGTCTAACTCATGGCCAATTCAGATTCTCTGACCAGAGCGTTAGAAGTCAAGGACAAGTACTTACTGGTTCTCCAGAATACCCTGTTTTGTTCCACTGATTATACAGGACTGGCTTAGCCAGTCAATTACATCTTTACTTCTCACCCACAAATCAACAGGAATTACGAGCGAAGAGGTAGGATTTGGCCATCCAGTGAGAGTATAATTGCACGAGTAACCTGAGCTCCAGCGAATACGCTTAGAAATTCAGGAAACAGCTAGCTACTTTTTTTCACTCCTTATAAAATGTCTACGTTTTCAAAGTTCTCAGGTGTCTTTGAACTTTTTCCCAAAAGTATGGTACACTTTACTACAGATCCATCTATAAATTAATTTGTCTTCACAGGCAAATAACCCCCCAGATTTTGTTATCTGAACCACCTCATACGTTGGGCTGCATAACTAGAAATGGAGACAAATATTTGACTTAATTATAATGTTGGTCCCACACCCCTAACCTTGTTCGAAGGGGAGGTTGCCTTGCTAGGCGGAATGACTTCTTAACAATGAGCCATTCATTCACTTGTGATCGCACCAGAAGGAGAGAATTACCAGTTCGTCAACGTAGCTTTTTTAAAGCAAGAAATTAGCCTTTTGGGGGTGACGGAGGCGGGGAACAGGTAGGGGAGAAGGAAATTGGATCTAAATTAATTCAACCTGGGCCACCCAGGACCTAAAAGACGATTCTGAATTGAGGTCTTTTATCTGCGTTCTAAACCAGTAGCTCTATTCCTGTCTTTAGTAAATGGCCATCTCACTGGACAGAGCTTATCCTAATGGAGACCATGATCTGCACAGCAGAAGGAGCAAAAGCTGAGTGAGCCCAGTGACCTTCTGCCCTCTCTGTCTTCAAGCCATGGCGGAAGCAGGAGCAGAGGTGATGAAAGAGGAGAACACCCACAATCCCCTTCAAAAGACAGTTCTTCCTCCAGAATTGTTCATCTGGGCTAAATTCTCTTTAAAATAAAACAACTCTGTTGAGGGAACTCTCGTAACAAGGAAAAATTTATAATGTTACATAGAGTTATTAACCAAAATTAGCCATGGGTCTTAAGGTAGGAAGAAATGAGTTTTGGGATAACAGTGAGAGACAGTTCTGGCAGAGGGCCAGGTTGAAAGGAGCATTGACCTTGGGAGAAAGATCCCTGATGGAGAACAGCAGCAAGATGAGCCTCATACTGTGCCCACAAAAGAGGGACTGGGCAGACACCAGCCGCCAACTCAAGCACTTCACCCACATTGTATGGGTTGAGGGCAGAAACCATCTCCCCATTGCCACACAGTTCAGACACAAGGACCAAATGCCCTACTGTCTACATAAGCATGACTTCATTATTCCAGCGTGTTTATCAGAACTGCTGTACTATTATTCCAGGAGGCACTTTGACAGGCAAATAACCCGACTGTTCATTACAGGAACTTCCAGCACTTTCAATAGAAAGTATCAATAGTTTATGCCCCCAAACTCTTCAAAACCCTGTTTCAAAATCCTTGCCTTGCTCTTCCCACCATTACAGGACAATCTTTACCCATCGTACTCAAGCCTCCAGATTGAAAGACCGGCCTTAATCCCATCTTGAAACTCTCAATAAATTCTAGCACAGCGTTTTCTCCTCTGTGACCCTACCAGTGCCCAGCAGAGATGGTGTTCTTCCTTCCTGCAGTCAGCAATAACCTTAGCTTTGTCTTCTCAGTGGGTTGTGTTATTTAGGGATCCAGAAATTGACATGCTAACATGCACACTACATTAGAAGCTTCATTGATAATCACTAGTCACTTTAATGGATGAAAATATAATACTTTACATAGTAACCTAGTGTTTTTCAATTTACAAAACACTTTCTCATGTATTGCATTATTTCATTGGGCCTGTTACCACTATGAGAGCTAAGGAGGGTAAATATTGGTATCACGATCATTTCACACATGAGAATACAAGCCCAAGGAGAGGGAATGATTTATTTGAGGTCAGCAGCCAATTCTTTTCTTTTTCTATCTTCACCTGAGGACTTTTTTTATTGCTTTTAGAGAGAGCAAGAAAGGGAGAGAAACATCAATGTGAGAGAGAAACATCAACTGGTTGCCTTCTGTACACACCCGGACTGGTGATTGTATGTGCCTGGATCAGGAATTGAACCCGCAACCTTTGGTTACTGGATAACGCTCCAACCAACCAAGCCACACTGGCTAGAGCTTACACAGCCAATTAAAGGATGAAGAATCTTTATTCCGAATCTCCTGGTTTCAAATGTTGACTGTTTACCTACAGAGGTCATAATTACAAAAGTTAGCACTTAAATAGGCGTTAAAGCACTTCACTGAATCTTAAAGAACCAAGCGTGTTCGTTTGCTAGGACTACTGTAACAAAGCGCCACAAACTGGGTGGCTTGGGACAACGGGAATCATCGTCTTATCGTTCTGGAGACCAAGCCCAAAATCAAGGGGTCAGTAGGGCCGATTCCTTCTGAGGGCTGTGAGGGGGAGCAGTCCTTGGTCTCTGCTGCACCACTGCCGTCTGCCTTCGTCCTCACATGGTGTCCTCCCTGTGCGCAGTCTGTGTCCAGAATTCTCCTTTTTATGAGGACACCAGCCATATGGCAGGAAGGGCCCACCGTCGTCCAGTGTGACTTCAACTTAACAGATTACATCTGCTGGGGGTTAACACACAAATTTTGAGGGGGAGCAATTTCAACCCATAACACAAAGGTATGAAAGCTTGTTCCAGCTGTGCAAGCGCAACCATTCGTAACTGATGCTTTTATTCCTGTAGGTCCTCAGGCCTAGGGATGGTTTCTAAGACAGTCAAGTTTGCCTCAGTGTGATGACGCCGCCTTAGGGTAGATACGTTTCCTGGGTTGCTCTGTGGCTAATTGTACCTTATCCTCGGTAATGAGTAACCATGAATAGTTCATGAATGATTGAGTCCCATGCGCGCCTGCAAGCCATTGCATGTGCTCAGTGTGACGGAAACATTCATTTCAATTGCATTTGAAGGGCAAAAGCAGCAGATGAATTGTGACCTGCGTGCACTAGACAGCCTGGCCCAGTCTGGCTCGTGTGCTCCCACTGGTAAAAATGGGTCTGCGCAAAAACACGGTTTGAAGAAAATAATCTGTTTTCGTCAAGAAAAGTTGCCAGAGAACACGGTCTGTTTTGAGTTGGGTGAATTTGTTCTGGAAACCTTTTCTGCTTCAACATTCAAAGGCTGATCCCAGGAGAAAACATTATACTCCTCAACAAGGGTCTTGTCTGATTCACTTACCAACTATGAAAATAAGTGCTGATCTGTGTCATCCATGCTTTAAAACAACCAGTGAGGGTTGTTCTTTCGCTTCTTCTTCTGTTCAGTCCATTTTTTTGGTTGGTTTTGATGGAAATCTCTGTTTTTGAGGGCAAAGAATATATTTGCTTACTGGAAACAGATGTCTTGTGAATCAGTGGATTAGACACTTGTATGGCTTTATTGATTTTTATTTTCTACTTATATTAATTTATAGTTATATTAATTTTTATAACATATAAGCTATATTAGAAAGATATACTTACATTTATATTGATTTTATGGCTATATTGGTTTTGTGTAATATTGTACATATTCAGATATTACATACAGGTATACATATGTGGGACCTATCTGTAAATTATCAACCATAATAATAAAATAAATACATGTGAAACCCAACCCAACTTAAGAACCAGAATATTATCAGTAATTTTCCCCTTTCCTTCCCTTCAGGGATATCCTAAATTTGGTATTTCTTTACTTTAAAAAATAAATTTTTCCATGTATGTACTATGTGGTGTTGTTTTGTTTTGTGGCTTGGGGGCTTAATAAAAATAACATAGCATACGTAGTCTTCTCTGCCCGGCTCTCGTCTCTCACTGTTATGTTTCTGAGAGTTACCTGTATTGTTGCGTGTACCTATCACTCATTCTTCTTCTTTGCTGTGTAATAGTCCATTGTGTGAATGCTCTGAAGTTTATTTACCTGTCTTCATGGCAATGAACATTTGCGTTATCTGCAGTCTTTTGCTTTTGTGAATAATGACTATTCTACATGTCTCTTGGCACTTATGTCAAAAAGTTACTCTAGGAAACTGGCTTTTCAAACTTTGAAAAGAATATAATATTTCATGTAATATATACTACAATAAATGTATCTTACATGTACAATAAAAATTCGACATTGCAATGCATACACAGATGGGAGCATATACACATATAAAATAATTGCTGAAACAAAACTTATCCTTACTATAATGTCCTCTAGTTTTTCTACTCTACTGTATTCTATTTTGTTTGTTTAAAATGTTGGTTGTGCCCTGGATGGTGTGGCTCAGTGGACTGAGTGCTGGCCTGCAAACCAAAAGGTCGCCGGTATGATTCCCAGTCAGAGTACATGCCTGGGCTGGGGGCCAGGTCCCCAGTCGGGGGCGTGTGAGAGGCAACCACACATTGATATTTCTCTCCCTCTCTTTCTCCCTCCCTTCCTCTCTCAATAAATAAATAAAGTCTTTTAAGAAAAAAATGTTGGTTATGTACCACATTGGTTTTACGAGTCACTAACAGATCCATGTTTGAAAAAACCTGATGGAGAATATATACCAAGGAGTGACACCACTAAGTTCTAGTTATAGACATATTCAGCTTTACAACAAAATGCCAAATTGTTCCCTGAAGTGAAAGAATTCCAGTAGTTTTACATCTTCTCCCACACTTGGAATTGCCAGAAGTCTTAAGTCTTGCTAAGCTGGTAGGTGTAAAAGTGTAGCTCACTGTGGTCTGCACTTGCAATTTCCTGGGGAATAATGCCTTGGCTACCTTTTTGATTATTTATTGACCTTCTCTGCGAAATGTCTATTCATATCCTTTGTCCATTTTTCTGTTGTGTTTTTAAAACAAAGCACTCACTGAACAATTTGCATCCCATTCTATGGCGGTTTGCTCCTTTACCCAGGATTCAGATGGGAAGGTCACTGCATCTGGGACAGATTGGGAGTCAAGGCCCTTGCTCTGCCCTGAGGGGGGTGTAAGAAGAAAATGGATGCTTACTCCCAAAGCCTCTGTGTACCGCGAGGTCCAGGGCCTCCTTTTTTCCTTTCTTGAATGTGTAATAGCTGTTGAAGACAATCTGGGGAGTGTCGGTCCCTTCTCACTGTCACTGCCTGAGGAACAGTAGCCCACCTGTCCCCCCCCCCCCGCCCCCATCCCATACCACCCCAGTGGAACACCTTGTCCCTCTGGCATTGGGTTATGGGCTCCTGCACATTCCAGAGGCTTCTTTTGATGTCATCCCTGATTTAATCTTGAGTTGAAATTCTGGATCTTTTACGTAGTTCTCTCTTCCTTGGAATTTCAGCCAGAAAATCACTCTTTGCTGCTGGTGGTAATAATGTGCTCTCACCAGGGAGCCCCCAGGCCACGTGGCGCTGTCCTGCGCCATCTCTGGGTCAGAGGGGACCTTGTCTCAGGACGGCTTTTGTAGCAGTGCAGTCCGTGAAACCACTTCATAAAGCGGATGATATTTTTCTGTTGTAACCATGTTATCACCGGGGTTTGTGCTGTTACCTAAATAAACCATCAATATAGCCACCCCAACATCATAAAGACAAAAATCAAATAATGTACAAGCCTCTGAAATAATCACGTTATGACCCAGAAAATGAGTCAAGCTCATATCTGCCACTTCCATGACCTGGAGCATGACTTGATTTTTGTGAGGTGCATAGTGGTCCTACTTTGGTTTTGATGTTATTACCCTTCGTTCGTAGCTTTGGGCCCCGCATCCCATAACTTGGGGATTCTCAAATTATGTCTCTTGGAGCCCTGCTGTTCTGAGGGAAAACTTTCGAGCTAACATCAAACCTCTTGTGGGCCAGCTTCTCAGATGCCAAGACAACAAGACTGAGGAGGATGAACGGGTGGCCAGAGCTCTGGGCCCTCTTCTCTGTTTCAGCCACAGTGACCCTTTTGCCTTCTTTTTTACAAATAGAATCCCATATAAGAATTCATTTCTATAAATACAACTTCTTTTCTTCAAGTTCGAAAACCACTGAAGCAGCTCACCTGGAAGCAAAGGTCCTCAGAAGAGTGGGCTGTAAAAATGGCTCAGAACACTGAGCCCAGGTGACTTGTCCGAGGTCACAGTGATCATAGTGACAAAGCTCGTTCTAGAATCCAGATACCCCTGAAGCTCAAAGAGCAAGGCCACGCAGGTGTTTGCTGGCGGCTTACTTTCCTTCCCATGGACACACAGCTGCTAGCGACGACACCTTTGCTTCTTTCTCCTTCCCACGACATTTCCAATGGCTGGTCAAGAATCCACAATTCCCCCTGCTGCAGTCTCCTGATTCCTTCTTGTGGCAGACTGTGGTTGTCTCCCCAAATCTGTACTCCCCTTCTTCTACAGCAATGGAGTTTCAGCCCCCAGCTCCTGCCGGAGGCTTCACTTCCTGGCCACCGCATCCCTTGGTTCAATATGGCTACAAGATGATGTTATCACCAGTGGACCATGAGCACCAGCAACGTGTATGAGTCCCACATCACCTGCTTCAAAAGAAACCACTTACCAGGACTCCCCTTTCACTCCTCCACTCTCCCAGAAGCGGAGCACGCACGTGGTGGTGACCCTCCACCCCGCATGCAGACAAGGACAACCCCATGGGAAGGAAGAGCAGCTGAAGGACTGAGTGAAGCTCAGCAGCTCCACCAGCCCCAGGTCAAATGCCACCTAAGTGGTCTGCAGTCCTCTTCTGTAACCGAGTCAGCAAATCCAAGAAATTTGGAGTCGAGAGGAGTCTCAGGGCATTGAAACGTGCTCTAGGAGTTGGGTAAGAAGACACTTCCGGGTTTCCGAAACCATGAGGTTACAGGGAGTTGCAATGTGAGTGAGACAGAGAAGGTACATTGCTGTGGCCAGGGCTTCCCTCCCGGTGGGAGTTGCAGCAGCTGACGTGGGGTGTAGAATGGGCAGTAGGAGGGGCCCCGGCAGCAGGAAGCAACCAGCTTAGGTCCTCTAGCGAGGCTGAGATCTCTTCTTTGGGGGCCCTTATCCTGGGTCAATCTCCTCTGCTTATATAGAAGGAAACTGAGCCCAAGTGACTTGGCCAAGGACACACAATAATTTAGTGGCAAAACTGGGACTAGAATCCAGCTATCCTGGAAGGTTACGCTACATCAACGCACCCCGACAAAACGCTGGGTCCCATTTACACTACAGTAGGAGTCAGCCCTGCTTGTATAGAAATGAATAGTTGCGGCTCTAATCTTGGCTTCTTGTCTGTTCTCGTGCCACTGTTCAGATTCCTGCTTTCCTTCCAAAGTCACTGCCCTCATCTGCACGACCACCCTCTCCATCCTCTGTCACCCTCTCCAGTTCCCCTTCCCTTACTTAGCAGACCCAGCTTTCTGTGTGATCCTGCTCCTCGGCTTCTTTTCTCTCTGTACCCAGTCTTGGCACAGCATGGAAACAGAGAGGGGGCAGGAACCCTTCGATGTCAGCCCATACGATGCCAAGACAAACAGGACAGGACTCTTGGAAGTACAAACTTACAGCAGCCAGGAATAAACGAGTGACCGGTCAAAGGCTCGGTATCTGAAGAAGACCATGACTCCCCTGCAGACACTTGGAGCCAGATCCTCACAATGAATGGCTATGGGGAGGGGACGAAATTCTCAGAAGAGGGCATATGCTCCACTCTTCATATATTCTTCCTGTCAACACCTTTCTGGTTGAAAAGAAATAAGAAAGCTGTACTTGAGTTTCACTCTGGTGCTTTGGAAGATCAAGCAGGAATCTCACATTCTTTCATTGCCTTCCATATTTCTTTCCCTCCTCCCCTTTCCTTTTTCTTTTTGAATTCAGATCACTTAGCAGACAAGGGTCATAGCTAAAAATAAATCCGCACTCTCCTGAGCTACCTATGATGCCATTTACTGTATTCTTAGGTCTCCAGAGTCAACACGGCAGACACACGGGCACGCACGTACATGCCCACGTGCAAAATAAAACCACAGTTCGCAAGCAGCTTCCGGGAGCTTGCAGTGTTGCTATGGCAGGTGGATGGACTTTTCCAGGGGCTGTTCACTCACATTGCTGCTGTCCTTCCGTGTCACCTTTCATCTAGGCGTCTTAGCTGGGTCTGTAGCCAGGCCCTGACTCTCACACCTCCCCGAGGAGGTAAGGACTAGTAACTACATTTTTAATGGCAGCAAACTGAGGCCCAACAACATGAGGCCATGGACTGAGTGACTGGGGAAGTTTCCAGACACATTAGAAAGAAAATTTATTTTGTGGGAAAAAGAAAAACCAGGAACACATACTTTCATCTGCTTTTCTTTTGCCAGACACCAAAAGACGATCAACATACAGAGGGTTAAATAAATTCGGTGGGTGAAATACATTCAGTGGTGTCGGCTCAGGACAGAACATATTGGGAATGAATAATAGAAAAACAGAGCTCTCACTAAGTTTCATAACTCCAGCAAACTTGTGGATTTGGGTTAACCGAGTCTGGAATTCCAGAACTCAAGTTACCCGAGTGTGGCCAGCCAGGGGAATTTGTTTGGTTGGATGGGAAACCTCCAATGTCAGCATTCACGTCCACCTGTACCCAACATTATCGCCCACCATGTAAGTAACTTTCTTTCCATTCTGTGCTCAGAGGGAGCCCGGAGCCTGGATGGAACAGAGGAGGAAAAAGTCCGGGACTCAATGTGGCCACCGGTGGAGAAAACTGACTGCCTTCATTCTCAATCAGCTCCAGATGCCAGGCACTAAAAGACGCTGGACACCTCAGGCTGGACGCACTGCAAAGCATGACCATATCGTGCATTTGTACTTGATCCATAAGCTGCCACGAGCCCCCAGCTGGCTGTGTTAAAATGCTCTATCTCCCCAGTGAGCTGGAAGTCCCTCGAGGGCAGGGACTCCCTTACGTTTCTTCTGCAGCTTCCACGGTGCACTGTGTCATTATCCTGTCAGGGTTCAGTCGGGTAAGCAGAACCTCTGTAAGTGTCACAGGACATGTTAGGCAATTGTGGGAAGAGCTGGGGAACTGGGGTTGCCAATGGGGAATTGGAGAATCAGACGCTAACTGGTTAGGCCCATCTGAAGCACCAGTGTGAACGGACCAATCAAGTCTGCCAAGGAACATGGGTGGCCAGGCACGTGCAGTTGCTGGCGTGGGACTGTGGAAGCAGAGCTGGTAGAGAAGTCCACGGGAGGAACCGTTGCCCTTGCGACTGGCGGCGGACCTGGCGTCACTGGTGGTCA